>NW_022436951.1:24456030-24598126 GCF_009761245.1 Sapajus apella | reverse complement strand
CCTTCCTTCCTTCCTTCCTTCCTTCCTTCCTTTCTCTCTCTCTCTCTTCTTTCTTTCTTTCTTTCTCTCTCTCTCTCTCTTTCTTTCTTTCTTTCTTTCTTTCTTTCTTTCTTTCTTTCTTTCTTTCTTTCTTTCCTCTCCTTCCTTCCTTCCTTCCTTCCTTCCTTCCTTCCTTCCTTCCTTTCTTTCTTTTCTTTTCTTTCTTTTTTTTTTTTTTTAGACAAGGTCTCATTCTGTCACCCAGTGCAATGGCACAATCTTGGTTTATTGTGCCGTAACTTCCTGGGCTGAAGCTATCCTCCTGCCTCCTGCCTCAGCCTCTTATGTAGCGGGGACCACAGGCATGCACCACCATGGCTGACTACTTTTTTAATTTTTTGTAGAGATGGGGTCTCACTTTGTTGCCTGGGCTGGTCTTGAACTCCTGGGCTTTCATGATCCGGAGAGAGCTTTCTTGAGGGTGGTTGCCTGTGTAGCCTTCTTCCCCACCAGGTGAACCTTAGAATTTAGAATATGAATTAAAGAATACAAATTAAAGGCATATTTAATAGAGAATATGAATTAAAGAATGAATGTGCTAAGAAGTAGCTAGTTCTCAGAATCAGTCAGGAAAATAAAAAGAAAAAGCACTTAAGATATTTCTGGCAGAGAGGTATTTAATATGGAGAATTAGATTACAATTTACATTAAATTTAGATTCACATAAGAATTAGATTACAATTGTTAGAAGGGTTGGAAGAGTGGAAAGGAGAGCGTGGTTTTCAGAGGTGAGGAGCTATAGAAACCTGCTTCCAACTGCTTAGACACCGCTAAGGCCTCAAAAGGAAAGGTTCGTACTCTCCTACCTTCTAATCTCACACAGCAGCCTCCTTTTGGCAGATCCTTTGCTGGAACCAAGCCGGCATGGGGGTCTGGGAAATGTGGTTTCCAGGCTTCTAGCCCCTACGAAGAACCAGTAGACGATATCTAGCTCAGGACTGGTAGGATCCACATGATGTTTTAGAAGGATTTTTCTGCTGGTGACCAAAGTCCAATTTCCCTAAGAATGCTTTTCCTTTTCTCTTCTAACCCATTCTCTATCCCGTTGCAGCTGCTTTTGGGTTTTTGTCTTGTTAGTTTGTATCATATTAACACCATATACTTGCTTTACATATATTAGTTTTATTTCCATAACTGGATTTTTTTTCTTTCCTAACTAGAGTTTTTAAAGATTGGGAGCAGGCTGGATGCAGTGGCTCACATCTGTAATCCCAGTACTTAGGGAGGCTGAAGAGAGAGGGTTGCTTGAGTCTAGGAGTTTGAGACCAGCCTAGGCAACATAGTGGACCTCGTCTCTATTTTTATGTCTTTAGTTAAAAATATTAGAAACAGAACTTTATTAATTAGCAAGTCATAATCTGTGTGCACAAAAAACAAGACACTATTCAGGGTGCTGAAGATAGAGCGGTGACCAAAACAATCTTAATCTTACTGGCGCTTCCATTCCAGCAAGGGAAACTAAGAATAAACAGCAAATGCATATTTAATATCACATGGAGATAAATGCTCTGGAGAAAAAAATCTAAGTGTTATAAAGTGATAGTCAAGGACAGTGGTGGGCGTGGCAGGGGGCTACGTCATAAATAATGGTCAGGAAAGGGTTCTCTGATAAGAGGAGGGTAATCTGATAAGAGGTTCTCTGATGAGAGAGAGGGAACCACGTGCGTTTCCGGGGAAAGAGGTTTCTAAGCAGACAAATGAGGAAATATGGAGTGAGGTGGGAAGTCGCACAGCACATTTGAGAAATGGCCAGAAGTCCAATGGTGACGGAAAGAAGAGACAAGGGGAAGTGGGAAAAAATGAGATGAGAGAAGGGGAAAGATCATATGCTACTTATATCTCGTCTCTTCTCTATCCCTCCTAGAGGTGGCCTTCTTTTGGGAAAGTAGCTATATTTCATTTCAATCTTCAAAGCCAGCACCCAGCATCTCAAGCATTATCATTTTCCCTTCTGTATTTTATTTTGTGCCTTCTCTCTGATGTGGCTCTGCAGCTACATTTGTTTTTTTCTTTTATTAAATTGCAAAGGCCGCTTGCTGGAGTGCGGTATAGATTGGTTATTCCTGTAGGCAGGTTGCCCTAGCAACAGAGAAAATCTTACCTATTTCAGCAAATTTTATCAATAAAGCAGTCTAACCAGAGACTAATGTTCACATAATTAAACGTCTGCTATTCTTTTCCTCTGTTCCTTCAGCATGGCAATTGTCAGATTGTTAAGTGAATGCCAATCGATTGAAGGGCTCCACAGGAGTGGACACTAAGAAAACGTAATAATAGAATGATCCTAAGCAGTCACAGGTGACAGCCCCAAGTCACCATCTTGCTTTGGTTTCCAAGTTAACCGCAGCAAATCTGTATCCCTTCCAGGAAGGGGCATGAGCTTCTATGTTGAATACCTGGAATCCATTTAGACTGGCAAGTATCCACTACCTAAAAAACCTTGGGTGCTAAGGAAGCAACATTTGAAAGAACAGAGTGTACCCAGTCATGCCAACTGCATTCTAAGAATGATCAGTGATGTGGCTCTCTGAAGGGGCAAACAAAGTGAAATAAACACATACCAGCTGGGCACAGTGGCTCATGCCTGTAATTCCAGCACTTTGGGAAGCTGAGGTGGAAGCATCACTTGAGCCCATGAGTTCAAGGCCAGCCTAGGAAACATAGTGAGACTCCATCTCTACCAACAAATAAAATAAAATAAAATAAAATAAATAGATAAAATGAAATTAAAAAAATTAGCTGGGTGTGGTGGTGCACAACTGCAGTTCCTGCTACTCAGGAGGCTGAGGCAGGAGGACTGCTTGAACCTGGAAGGCTGAGGCTGCAGTGAGCCAAGTTTGAGCCACTGCACTCCAGCCTGGGTGGTGGAGTGAGACCCTGTCACACACAAACACAAAATACATGCCAATCCTCTCAGGTTAAAACTTCAGGTGACCTCAGATTCAAACGATAATAGTGGCTACACTGAATATGTGGTCAGATATTTGTTAAAAACATAAACTTTAAGTATAACCCCCTATGTAAGATCATATGTACAATTCATTCATAACAGAGTTGACCTTAAGAGATCAATATGTCCATTTCTTGTATTCATAAAAGTCTTTGTATACATTTTTCTAATTTTGGCTGCATTTATGATTTTTAAAAATACTTCAGAAAAGATGATATCATGGTCTGCTATGGCTATAAATGGCGTGAATATAGAATCATCTTCATCTTCTTTTGGGGGAAGTTTTCTTTGGAACACAACCCAAGTCATTTTAGGATCTGTGTCATGCATAGATATCTAATTTGGCACGAAGGATTCTGTTAAATGATTGTTTTGGCTTGCCAATCAATAACAATGTAACCTCCTTATTCTGAGGGACATAGCTCACTGCAACGGGAAGAGGTATATATAGGTATTGGGGTGAGAGTCCTACCTCACCACTTTTGAGCTAAGTTTAATCAGTGTGTTATCCTCATGATACACACTTCCACCACCACTGGTTTCTCCACTGCGAAATAAATAAAATGCCATCCACCACTCCTGGCTGCTCTGAGAATTAAAAGATAACCTACCCAGGGCCTGGCACATAGGAAGCATTCAGTGATTTTTTTTTTTCCTTTTCCTTCTCTTGTCCTTAAAAGTATACAACATGAAATTAAATGTGATCTAGCTACACTGTTGAAATAATTTTTTTGTAGCAAATCTTATATGTTTTATTATTTATTTATTTTTTGAGACGGAGTTTCTCTCTTGTTGCCCAGTCTGGAGTGCAATGGCACAATCTCAGCTCACTGCAACCTCTACATCCCGGATTCAAGCGATTTCTCCTGCCTCAGCCTCAGGAGTAGCTGGAATTACAGGCACGCAACACCACACCTGTCTAATTTTTGTATTTTTAGTAGAGATGGGGTTTCACCATATTTGTCAGGCTGGTCTCGAACTCCTGACCTCAGGTGATCCAGCTGCCTCAGCCTCCCCAAGTGCTGGGATTACAAGCCTGAGCCACCATGCTTGGCCGTATGTTTTATTTTATAAAAAGAAACATAAATGTAGGTGAAATGTAAATGTAACAAATAAATGTATGTTAAAAGAGTAACTAAAAACACAAATACCAAATACAATTCTATAGAAAGACTTTAATTTTCTATCATTTTATCTATAAATGTACCAATATGTATTTCAAAAGATAATTACTCTTTTTTTTGGTAAAATAACTGCAAACCATTGACTCGTGCAAAAATATTAACACATTTCTTAGTATCATCCAATGACTATTCAATGTCATTATGTTTTACAATTTGCTTTTTATAATTATATTCCAAATAAAAAATACATATATTTGAAAAAATAAGGTGATCTCATACCATTGGAATAAGTTATTTAGTTACTGGTAAAACAGGCTCATATGGTTTGGCTGTGTCCCCACCCAAATCTCATCTTAAATTGTAGTAATCCCCACGTGTCAGGGGTGAGGCCAGGTGGAAATAATTAAATCATGGGGTGTGGGGTGGGGGGTTGGAGGGGTGGTTTCCTGTGGCGTTCTGGTGATAGTGAATAAGTCTCACTAGATCTGATGGTTTTATAAAAGGGAGTTTCCCAACAAGCTTTCTTGCCTGCTCCCATGTAAGACATGTCTTTGCTTCTCCTTTGCCTTCCACCATGATTGTCAGGCCTCTCTACCCATGTGGAACTGTGAGTCCATTAATCCTCTTTCCTTTATCAATTACCCAGTCTAGGGTAAGGTCTTTGTTAGTAGCGTGATTAGTAGACTAATATAGGCATATAGAAGATTTTTTTTGTTAGAATAAGTTGTACCTCTTGTCTAAAATATTCGTAAGCAAACCAAGAAAAAAGCTGGTATTAGTCAATGTTCCTGGAGAAACAGTACACACAGTGTATTAGTCCGTTTTCACAGTGCTGAATAAGATCTCGTGAGACTTATTCACTATCACGAGAACAGCACAGGAATGGCCTATCCCCATGACTCAATTACCTTCCACCGGGTCCCTCCCACAGCATATGGGAATTCAAGATGAGATTTGAATGGGGACTCAGCCAAACCATATCACACACATACATACACATGCACACACATGTACATACATACATACATACATACATTTATCTATTGATGATTGATTGGAATTGGCTTACATGATTCTGGAGAGCAGCAACTCCAAAACTGGTAGGGCAGACTTGTAGGAAATTTAGCTAAGAGAAACCTCAGTCTTTGCTTTTAAGGCCTCCACCTGATTAGATGAGGCCCATCACGTCATGAAAGGTATTGTGTTTTACTAAAAGTCTGCTGATTTCCATGTTAATTACATCCATAAATACCTCCACAGCAGTATCTAGACTGGTGTTTAACCAAACGTCTGGCCACCATAGCCTAGCCAAGTTGACATGGAAAATTAACCACCACAAAGCTCAGAACAAGAGATTTAATATTGATAGTTCTGGTTTTCTAATGGTAATTTCTTTTTTAAAATGTAAAGGGATAAAAAAGAAGTGAAACCAGGATGTAAAAGAAGTCTGGTCACTAGAATAAAAGTGATTCTGCTCATAATAGCAACTTCTTTTTCCTTCATCTTTTTCATTTCCTTATTGATAGCTCTTTTATATGATAAAGCTTTAGGGAAGCTGGGTAGAATATTCAGTAGGTTGCTTCATATTTATTTTATGTAATACTGTCAAGTTAAAAGAGTAATCATGGCTGGGCATAGTGACTCATGCCCGTAATTCTAGTACTTTGGGAGGCCGAGTAGGTGGATTACCTGAGGTCAGATGTTTGAGGCCAGCCTGGCCAACATGGCGAAACCTCATCTCTACCAAAAATACAAAAGTTAGCTGGATGTGGTAGCTCACATCTGTAATCCCAGCTACTTGGGAGGCTGAGGCAGGAGAATTGCTTGAGCCCAGTAGGTGCAGGTTGCAGTAAGCAGAGACCTTGCCACTACACTCCGGCCTGGGTGGCAGCAAGGAAAAAAAAAAAAAGGATTTAAAAAGAAAAAGAAAAAAAAATAGTAATTGTGTACCTTGACAATGAAAACTATTACATATCCTGGGTAAAATTAAAATGCATGTAATTTGAGACCCCTTTACCTAAGATAACATCATTTTGTTAATGTGGTATGTTTTTCATTTATTTTATTTTAGGTTCAGGGGTTCATGTTCAGATTTGTTATATAGGTAAATTCATGTCGCAAAGGTTTAATGTGCAGATTATTTTGCCACCCATGTAATAACTAATATCCAATAGGTAGGTTTTTGATCCTCACCCTATCCCCACCCTCCACCATCACGTAGACTCTGGTGTTTGCTGTTTCTTTCTTTGTGTCCATATGTATTCAATGTTTAGCTCTCACTTATAAGTGAGAACATGCAATATTTGGTTTTCTGTCCCTGTGTTAGTTTGCTTAGGAGAATGGTCTATAGCTCTATCCATGTTGCTGCAAAGGACATGATCTCATTCTTTTTTATGGCTGTATAGTATTCCATGGAGTATGTGTACCACATTTTAAAAATCCAGTCTACCATTGATGAGCATTGAGGTTAATTCTATGTCTTTGCTATTGTGAGTAATGCTGCAATGAACATATGCGTGCATGTGTCTTTGTGATAGAATGATTTCTATTCCTCTGGGTATACACCCAATAATGGGATTGCTGGTGGACTGGTAGCTCTGTTTTAAGTTTTTTGAGAAATCGCCAAACCGGTTTCCACAGTGGCTGAACTACTTTACATTCCCATCCCAGTGCATAAGCATTCCCTTTTCTCCGCAACCTGGCCAGCATGTTACTTTTCAAATAATGGTATGGTTTTCTTAAAACAAATGATTTTTGTTTTGACAGCAAAAGTGTATAGAGGACTAAAATCAGTGAATTAATGGGTGTTGGGTTTTGGCCTTACAGAGACATCGCTCTTGTGTGGTTATAGTTTATGTATATTTGTGCAGTTTTACATGACTGTCAGTGTCTATCATTAGATGATCTTCTCTCGCACAGCAGGAGCTGTGCCCTCAATGTCTTGGTAACCTCCTTCCAATCTGATTTAGACTTGCTGACACTGGAACTACATTCTTTATTCATGAGGACGGCCACACTATAATTGTCAACTTTGCTGTCAAGTTTATATGCCACTTTAGCCAGGCTATAGTACCACGTTATTTAAACAAACATGCATCTAGAGGTTGCTGTGAGAGTATTCTGTAGATGTGATTAATATCAGCCATCAGTTGACTTTAAGTGAAAGAGATGAGCCTTGATAATAGAGGTGGGCCTCGATCAATCCATTGAAGGCCTAAGAGCAAAAACTGAGGCTTCCTGGGGGGAAGAAGAAACTTTGCCTCAAGACTCTAGAGTTTCTATCCTGTCCCCCGCCCTATGCATTTCAATCCTGCCAACTCCCACAGTCACGCAAGGCAATTACTTGAAGTACTTCACTGAAAAATGTGTATATATACATTTATATGTATATATATTTATATTTACATACACACGCACATATAAATATATATCCTCTTAATTTTGTTTCTCAGAGGAACCCTGAATGATACTAACACTAATGCTGCTTTTGTTTGACTCATCCATTTGCATTATTGAACTTGAAATATATCTGTTAAAAATCAGCTATCTTTATGAAATTGCTTGGTCCAATGGACACAAGTAATCATTTAGATCATGCTACTGTGGACGTATTTGTATTTCAAACAGTCTAGGAATGGTTAATGGTTTGGAAAATGTCTTGCATGTTACATGAAATGTAAGGTTTATTAAATGAAACAGTACCGTCTTATAAAATTAATTCATTTGGCTGTGGGATTCAACTTTGAAAGTATTAATTGCAAATATTCCTAGGATTGAGCTTCTAGTCATATAATTAGATGAATGAAAGTACTTAAAATCATGACCAACTTCAAATTATATATATATGTATATGAGATATATATAAGACAGATATACCTGTATATATATCTGTATACATCTCTATGTATGTCTGTATCTCTATCTATCTATCTATCTACCTATCTATCTATCTATCTATCTACCTACCTATCTATCTATCTATCTATCTGCAAGTGAAAGCATCCATGAACACAGGGGTGAGGGATTTGAGAGCATTTAATCATGACTGATGGGTGAAGTTCAAAGCAAGTGGTAAAGATATCTCCACAAAATTTCAATACCTTAAGCAACGATGTCAGAGGCTCAGCTTGGTTTAAAAGCAAACACCAGCTGAGGCGTGTGGTTTAGTTTCTGATAAGGACCCTGAAATGGAGACCAGCATGGATGTTTAGGGTCTGGGCTAATTTGTGCACCTCATAATTTCAGCCAACAGAAATCTGCTTGAGATGAGGCTGGATGCGGAGTTCATTGTAAGCACTTTTCCAGAAAGGCAGCCACAAATATGAAGTCTTTGGAAACTCAACCTGGATCCACTTTGTGACAGAGAACAGAAAACTGGCAACAAGCATTTCTTGAAACTGAATTTTCTGTGTGTGTGTTAAAACATGTGGTTTTACAAATGATCACGAGTATCACCAAACCCACAGTTTTATTATTCACATAAAGCTTTCTTCTGCTTTCTTGAATTAACCAATGGAATTGGAGGGGTCTGACATATGAGTATTTTTATAAGAAGTTGGGAAAGTGATGTTAGGAAGTGCAGGATTAGAGGGGATGATTTTTGGGAAATTTGCATCGAGCAAAGCACAGCCAGTCCTTTCTCCCAATGCTGCTTTTTTGAAGGTCATGATCTCTCTCTTCATTGTCAAGTCCCGTGACTTTGGGTCTCCCCTTGTTCCCCAGGGCTTCTGCTGGAGTTACTCCTCCAGCACGCCGCTTTCTATCACTTTTCTCTTGCCAGTTGTTCTTCTGGTCTGCGGATTTCTCCTCTTTCTCCCAGGCTAGCTTGCTTGCCCTTTCTTTTTTACAGAATGAAATTTAAGAGCGCCTAAGAATAAAATCATTTGGGGGAATGATTATTTCATCACTGGGAAAACAAATTTTCTAGTCTCAACTTTTCCTACCCTCTGCTATCCCTCTTTCTTACCCTTTGTAAAGAAGAGAGAAATTTTCAATCACGACAAAGCATGCAAGGAATCCTTCAAAATTAACCAGAGAAAGGTATTTGCTTATGTTGTGACTAGTGCACTAAGAAGGGTCACTAAGAAAGGCCCCTGGTGTTTCCTGAGAGAGATAGGAGGGTACCCCAGCTCCAAGGAGCTGGCTTCAGCATGGAACCAGGGACACGGATCCCAGAGACCCAAGCAGCATGTGTTGGGAGAAATAGGGCAGGAGAGACTGGGCATTGGCAAGGGTAGAACAGAAGGGAGGAAAGCGAGGGAATGAGATGGGCACAGATACACTTCCCACAGCCCAGGAGAGCCCCAGTGTGCAGGGGCTGACGGTACCCTTGGGGCAAGTATAGACCTGTTTTCACAGTTCCTTCTTATGTTGCATGTTGGTGAAGTTTGCATGTCTGCCAGATTTTCTCCTGGAGAGAACTGTGCCTGCCTACTCTTCCTGCCATCGCAAGGCTGGCAGAGATCTTACCCATGGGACCAGACGGCACAGGATCTGGACTGTGGGATGCCCTTGGGATGCAGCAGTTGCTGTAATCTTTCTCTGTCATTTCACCAAAGCATCACACCCACATCCCTAACTACCTTCTGAAGCGGCATCTTTGTCTGGAGTAAATACCCTGGGTCTGTCATCTTGTGCTAAGATTAAGGACATGCATCGCACCCTAATCTTATGCAAATGGACTTTCAACTTGGCCAGCGCCATCCTGTCTGCTTCTTACTGTACACGTGGCCAGCAAAGAGAAGGGAAGATAGAACTGCCGTTTGATCATGCCTAGTCACAGATAGTCTTTTCCTATTGGCACAGCGGCCGGCATTCACCCGTGCAAGATTCCAGCTTGCTTGTCTATGTCTGCATCTTGATTTTACAGGGGTCCTTTTTAGAAAAGAAAATTATTTGGGGGCTGCTTTTCATTAGAAGGAAAACCTTACCAAGGACTCCTGTACCCTCACTATCTGGCTAAGTACTGTCTTCTTACTCTATATCATTTCTAGGACTATCACTTATATCTCTCAATGACTGGATGAACCCCACCTGCCCAAACTGTATTCTTCCTTCTCTCAATATTTTGTCTTATGTACCTCATTCTCAAAGATATCATTATTTTCTCAATCAAAAGGCTTGAAAATTGGGAGTTTTCTTCGACTCTTCTTTGCATCTGATAACTCGTCTTTGGCCTGCTTTAAATTCTGTGTCTTGTTGGCTTGTGGTTCATAGTTTGTATCTGGTCTCTTTACCATTGACTTGTGAATGTCCTTATTCAAGGCTTGTTCACCTTGTGTGACAACCTTTCAATTGGCTTCTTCCTCTTTCCTCTCTATCCCAAACTGAAGACATTATGTAGACTTCTTTTTTTTTTTTTTCCTTTTTGAGAAGGAGTCTCACTTTGTTGCCCAGACTGGAGTGCAGTGGCATAATCTTGGCCCACTGCAACCTCCACCCGCTGTGTTCAAGTGATTCTCATGCCTTAGCCTCCCAAGTAGCTGTGACTATAGGCAGGAGCCACCACGCCCCGCCAATGTTCGTGTTTTTAGTAGTGCTGGGGTTTCACTATGATGGCCAAGCTGGTCTCGAACTCCTAACTTCAAGTGATCCACCTGCCTTGGCTTCTCAAATTGTTGGGATTAGAGATGTGAACCACTGTTGCCTGGCCTAGACTTCTTCTTCTTCTTTTTTAAAAAAATAATTCCCTTAGTCTGCCATTACTATTTTTTTTTCTTTTTTCTTTTATTTATTAATTTTTTAAAAATGGGATTCCTTGGTCAAATGGTAGTTCTGCTACAAGGTTTTTCAACATTTTGCAACATCAATCTCTTAGTGGTTCTACCCTCTCTCCCTGAAGACGTTTGTGATGTACTTCTTAATCCTCTGATCCCTCCTGGCATTTTTTTTTTTTTAATAGAGACTTAGGATCCTCGCCAGCTGCATCTGGGCCTGTGTGGGTGGGCCTTAACTACTCTTTTGATATGTTTCTTGCTAGTAAATAGGTGTCATCGTTCCTGTCCCATGTGTGCTTCTGGGACGCTTTGTGCTTAGCTGGACCTACTCCTGAGCTGTGTGGTCCTTTGAAGGAGATAAGTACTTGTGGCCAACAGCAGTGATCTTTTTTTTTTTTCTAAAAAAAAAAAAAAAAGAAGAAAGAAAGAAAGAAAAAAAAGAATGAAGGAGAGGAAGAAAGAGGAAGAGTTAGAGGGAGAGAGAACGGGGTTGTTGCTTTATTGCCCAGGCTAGAATGCAGTCTAAATATGGGTATGCCTATAATTGTGCTTAATAATAGAGACATGAAAAAAAAAATGAGGGAAGAAAATAACAAGCAGCCAACCAATATTTCATTGAAACCTGTAAATAGGTGTGATGTGGTACTGATAAGAGTTTATATTTTGTGTATTTAAAGTGGAGAGTTCTATAAATGTTAATTAAGTTTACTTGTTCTGGATCTGAGTTCAAATTCTGAATATCGTTGTTAATTTTCTGTCTCATTGATCTGTCTAATATCGATGTTGAAGTCTCCCACTATTATTGTGTGGGAGTCCAAGTCTCTTTATAAGTCTTATCTATCTGGGTATTCCTGTATTGGGTGCGTATATATTTAGGATCTTTAGCTCTTCTTGTTGCATTGATCCTTTTATCATTATGTAATATACTTCTTTGCTTCTTTTGATCTTTGTTGCTTTAAAGCAACACCTGCTTTTTATTAATTTATTTATTTTTGCTCTCCATTTGGTGGGTAAATCTTTCTCCATCCCTTTGTTTTGAGTCTTTGTGTATCCTTGCATGTGAGATGGGTCTGGATACAGCATACCAATGGGTTTTGGCTTTTTTTGCCTGTCTGTGTCTTTGGATTGGGGGTTTTCGTCGATTTAAATTTAGGATTAATAATAATATATGTGAGTTTAATACTGCCATTTAATGTTAGCTGGCTGTTTTGCCTATTAGTTGATGTAAATTCTTGATGATGCTCTTTACTTTTTGGTATTTTTTAGAAAGGCTGATACTGGTTGTTCCTTTCTATGTGTAGTGGTTCTTTCAGAAGCTCTTGTAAAGCAGGCCTGGTGGTGATGAAATCTCTGAGTGCTTGCTTGTTCACAAAATATTTGATTTTTCCTTTGCTTATGAAGCTTAGTGTGGCTGGATGTAAAATTCTGGGTTGAAAGTTCTTTTCTTTAAGGATGTTGAATATTGGCCTCCACTCTCTTCTAGTTTGTAGGGTTTCTGCTGAGAGATCTGCTGTGAGTCTGATGGGCTTCCCTTTATGGGTAACCTGACCTTTCTCTCTGGCTGCCCTCAGTATTTTCTCCTTCATTTCAACCCTGGTGAATCTGGCGATTATGTACCTTGAGGTTGGTCTTCTTGAGGAATATCTTTGTGGTATTCTCTGTATTACCTGGAGTTGAATATTGTCCTGCCTTTCTAGGTTGGGAAAGTTTTCCTGAATAATATCCTGAAGCGTATTTTCCAGCTTGGATTGATCCTCTTCGTCACATTCAGGTACACCTATGAAGCGTAGATTAGGTCTTTTCACATAGTCCCATATTTCTTGGAGACTTTACTCGTTCCTTTTTATCCTTTTTTCTCTAATCTTGTCTTCTCGTTTTATTTCATTAAGTTGGTCTTCGACTTCTGATATCTTTTATTCTGCTTGATCGATTCGGCTGTTAAAACTTGTGCATAGTTCACGATATTTCGTGTTGTGTTTTTCAGCTCCATTAATTCACTTATTTTCCTCTCTAAATTGTGTATTCTTGCTAACATTTCATCAAACCTTTTTTCAAAGTTCTTAGTTTCTTTGCATTGGGTTAGAACAAGTTCTTTTAATTCACAGAAGTTTCTTATCATCCACCTTTTGAAGCCTGCTTCTGTTAATGGAACACACTCATTCTCCATCAGGCCTTG
This sequence comes from Sapajus apella, assembly GCF_009761245.1. NCBI lineage: Eukaryota > Metazoa > Chordata > Mammalia > Primates > Cebidae > Sapajus > Sapajus apella. The sequence goes on along the minus strand of NW_022436951.1, from coordinate 24,585,121 downwards.
TTCTCTATCAGGAACCGTGATCCCCCATAGAGGGAGAGGCGTTCTGATTTTGGGTATTCTCAGCTTTTTTAGACTGTTTTCTTCCCTTCTTTATAGATTTATCCATCTGTGGTCTTTATAATTACCGTCTTTATAATTGGGTTTCTGAGTGGACGTCCAACTTGTTGATTCCCAGCACTAAAATCCGAGCAACCCACTGTGCTGGCCACATCAGCAGCGTTAAGATTGATGGTGCTTTTCTGACTCTGCACCAAGAACCACCACATCAAGGCAGTGGGAAAACTGCCTCGCCGGCCACAAGAGTCATGCTGGCGACCCATGGGGCTTCTCCGCTGGGAATCTCCTGGTCTGTGAGCAACAAAAATTCATCTGAAAGTGTGGCGACCTCTGCGCTTTCACTGGGAGCTACAATCCTGAGCTGCTAGTGATCAGCCATCTTGGATCTCTCTCCTGCCATTACTATTCAAATATTCTTGGTTTAAATCCATCTGTCTGGTTTCCAGAGCCCTTTAATTTAGCTTCATTCTCCAAGAATTCTTGTTTCTCTATCATAACCTTTACATTCTTGTTAGAATGGTCCTATGGGCACATAGGCTACATAGTTATCTCTGATCACTACACAGACCTGGAAACAGGGTGTCACATTTACTTATAGATACCAAAGAAAGTGTTTCGTAAAGCATTAGTGAACAAGGTGGATTAGATTTCCAAGGAGATGCAGGGAAGGGCGTCAATTACACAGTCACTAATTTCATTGCAATCCTATAACATTAAAAACCAATATGTAATTTTTTGTCTCTGTGTTAAACAATACTGGGATCAGGCATACTTTCCTGTCTCTGTGTTAAACAACATGGGGAACAACCCCCGAAACCCAAACAAAAGAGTCAGCTACTCGCTTCAGGGCTCTCTTCAAACTTCTCACCCCACTGCCCCTCATTCCATTCCTGTTGTGTCAGAAACTCTGGCCAGGCACAACCATTTCCCCAACATGTAAGACTCATCTTACAATCACCCAGACCCCCAAACTCTCTAAGTATGTTTTCCCATTTTGATATACAGTTAAGCCCTGTCAAGTGTTGTTTGCATTTATTACGGGAAGTCTAGTACATCTAGCTGTGCTTTCTGGTGGTTTTGGAGAGATTGATGAGATATTTTTGTTCCCCCAAAGTCCTTTATTTTCCAGGCTTCCCTCCCCCATAATTCATGTAGCTCCTAACTACCCCTCTCCCTGCCATCTACCCCATTGGTGGGCAGGACAGTTTAGATCTGTTTCTACTTGCAAACCCATCAGCCCTGGAGAGCCAATTGTCAAGTACTCTCACCCAAAGCATTCACCCAACTGGATGGGTCTCCATTTAGGGAGGTTCATATGATTGTCTCCATCCAATATAACCCAGCTTGGTGTGGTGGCTCATTCTGTAATCCAGCACTTTGGGAGACTAAGGCAGGAGGATCGCTTGAGGCTAGGAGTTCGAGACCAGCCTGGGCAACATAGTGAGAGCCTGTCTTTACTAAATTTTTTTTTAAAAAAGCTTAGCTGGATATGGTGGTGCATGCCTGTAATCCAAGCTACTCAGGTGGTTAAGACAGGAGGATCCTCTGAGCCCAGGAGGTTGAGGCTACAGTGAGTAGGTTGGTGCCACTACACTCCAGTCTGGGTGACCAAGTGAGACTCTGTGTCTAAATTTTTTTTGTTGTTTTTTTTGAGACAGATTAGCACTCTGTAGCCCAGGCTGGAGTGCAATGGCATGATCTCGACTAACTGCAAACTCCACCTCCAGGGGTCAAGTGATTCTCCTCCTTGAGCTTCCCTTATAGCTGGTATTACAGTCATGTGCCACCATGCCTGGTTAATTTTTGTATTTTTAGAGTTTTAGTAGAGATGGGGTTTTGCAGTGTTGGCCAGACTGGTCTTGAACTCCTGGTCTCAAGTTATCCTCCTGCCTCAGTCTCCCAAAGTGCTGGGATTACAGGCATGAGTCACTAGGCCTGACCTAAAATGTTTTTTTTTTTAAATTAAAAAGTTAATATAAATAAATAGCACAACTCTACCTAAAATCTGGATGGTGTGGAAGTCTCTGTGGGTTTGTATTCGTTTTTTCCTTTCTTTTCTTTTCTACCTATCTCAGGAGGCTGAAACAGCTGCTTAGCAGCTGCTCAAGAAAGAGTTTGAAAGCATAGAATCAGCAGATGGTAGGAAGAAACATTCAAAACCCTGACTCTGCCTTACTGCCTTTCTTCCAAGGACAGGAACATTCATTTTTTGGTGTGGATATAGATTTACACGAAGATTATGTTTCCTTCCGACCAACTTCCCCTGCTTTAGACCATGGCATGGCAACATCTCTGATTTCAAAAAAGAAAAAAGGAAAAAAAGGCTTTGAGGAAACCCAGAAATTCTTTGGGATTAACCAGTGTTTGTGTGAACCTGTTGGAAGCATGGTTGAATTCCTTAAAGCACAAGGGTGCTTTCAAAAGTTCCCAATCAAAATAATTTTAATGACTATATAACACACCATCATAGGCACATTTAGTCATTTTTCTTTACTGTTTCCCTGTTGATGGACATTTAGGTTGTTCATTTTATTTATTTATTTTTTTTGGGATTTGAACATCCCTGAGAATACTTGTCTGCATTTCTTACTGTTTTCTTTCAGCATGCATTTCTGGTTGTGCAATTACTGGATAAAAGGCTATGACCGTTTTAACGGCTTTAAGTATACACTGTGAACGGGTTTCTTTTTAGAAATTTGAGATGCCCCTTGTGAGATGGATAATTATGGTAGGGAAAAGATATGCAGAATTAGTCATTGGCATTAGCTGCTGGCTGTATTTACATGGAAACCGTACTTTGGGCTATCAGTATGCACCAAATTGTATCTTTGTTTTTGAACAGCAAGCTGACCCAACAGATGGTTGTCAGGGTCTGTCTGTTTAGGGGAAAAACTTTGGCATTTCAAATGCCAGATTAAAGAAATGCCATGATTCTGTTTTCCACTGGAGCACCTGGGACTCTGGACTCCCTGGAGGACACTGAGGCCACGAGGGTTGAATCCACTTTCTGGTCTCGGATAAAGTGTTCATTTCCACTTAGAGGTCTTCTCCTCTCTCGAAATATTTTTCTGTGTTTTCTTTTTCTCAGAGCTCATTGTACTTTTGAAAAGCCAGGACCCCTCCTTTCCCCTTCCCTTGCCATGTTGAAAGTGGTGCATTTTTCTAAATTGTCTAACCAGGCAGAGCAATTAGTGCCCAAGGAGGCAGGAGGCCGAGTGCCTTGCAGAATGAATTGTTTTCATGGGAACAGCATTGAGAGGACCTTACTGAGCAAAAAAGCTTGCCAGGATCCTTGCTTGGTGCTGGCCCTCCTGTTTGGATTTCTAGAAGTTGTTTACATTTGTGGATGCTCTAATAAACAGACCCTTTCATGGAGCAAATCCTTGAAATAGTTTCATTCCCGGCATGAGTCCCTGTCACCAGTTGATGCTACAGCACGGAACCAGCTAAGAGTAATTGTGGTCTCTGCTGTTTTCTGGTAAATAAATTCAGTCATTGCTAAGTCCTGGGTTTTCACCTCCTGTGTGAAGGCTTTCTTCAACCACTTGGTCTCTAAATATTCATCAGTTGGCTGAGTGTGTCAGGTCCTGTTTTGGACACTGAGGACTGGAATGAGAGATGAGACAGATAAGGTCCTATATCTCATGAAGGTTACGTCCTAGTGCTTGTAGACAGACAATAAACAAATAAATAAACACAAAACGTGGAACATGCCGATAGGATGTGCAGAGAATCAGACCGGCCTACTGTGTTGGTGGCCCTCTGTCCCTGACTAGGTGGTCTGGAAGGGTATCTCTGAGCTGACTTCTGAGTGACAGCTCAGACTGGCTTGTTGAGAAGAGGATGAGGATGCCAAGCCGAGGGAGCAATGAGCAAAATCAAGAAGACTGGTGGATTTAATAAACACAAAACTAGGAGGAAGGCCAGCACGGAAAGGACTCAGTGAGCAAGTGGGTGTGGTATCAGGTAGAAAGGGGCCAGTTCCCCAAGGACCTTGAACGTCAGAATAGGGCTCTGATTGGGTTTTAATGAGTGTAATAGGAATTGCTGGAGGGTTTTAAGCAAAGGATGTATTGTGGCTTATGTTTTAAACAACCCATTCCACAGGCTGAGTGTTAGCGGTATCATAAGACCAACAGAGGAAAGCAAGATTAGTTAGGAACCCTGTGACGGCTCACGCCTGTAATCCCAGGCATGAGGGATTACACCAATTCTCCACCAATTCTCCTTTTCTCCAACACTCTGGGAGGCTGAGGGAGGTAGATCACCTGAGGAGTTCGAGACCAGACTGCCAACATGGTGAAACCCCGTTTCTTCTGAAAATAGAAAAATTAGCCAGGTGTGGTGGCAGGTGCCTATAATCCCAGCTACTTGGGAGACTGAGGCAGGAGAATCGCTTGAACCTGGGAGGCAGAGGTTTGCAGTGAGCCGAGATCGTGCCACTGCACTTCAGCCTGGGGGACAGAGCGAGACTCAGTCTCAAAAAAGAAAAAATATTAGTAAGGATCCCATTATGTATGGCAGTCCAGGAAAGAGATGATGATGATTGGGACTAAAAGGGTAGTAGTGGAGACAGAAATAGTGTCGGAATTGGGATATGTACCTGTGTAATTTTTCTCCACCACCAATTCTCCATTTCCCCAACACCAACTGGGTGTCCAAAAACTCAATTCAATTCTGATACTAACTTCAGGGTGAGCACCGAGCCCACAGGTTGAGGATTCAGTCCCACAAGACTGCCCCTGTTTCAGACATCAGCCATAAATTCGGTCTCCAAGCCACCCACACTGCTGCCTGGGCTACTACAAATGTAGGGGTTCCCATGACCTCTCCCTCCTCAGGTCTGAGAATTTGCTAGAATGACACACAGAATGCAGGCAAGTGCTCGCCTTCCTATTGCAGTTCATGATGAAAAACAAATGAGTCGGATGAAGAGCACAGAGGGTGGAGTGTGGGACGGTCCATCACGCAGGAGCCTCTGTCCCCGTGGAGTCAGCGTGTACCACCCTCAACAGGTTCACCAGCTCAGACACGTCCTCAGCCTCTTTCTCTCAGGATTGTCATTGAAGCTTCATTATACAGGTGTAATTGATTAAATCATTGCCATTGATGATCGCACTGATTTTCTAGCCCTATTCCTCTCCCCGGAGGTTGGGGGGTGGTGGGGAAAATTTCTACCCTCTAATCACATGCTCGGTTCCTCCGGCAACCAGACCAGCCCCCATCCTGAAGCAATCCAGGGGCCCTGCCAAGAGCCACCCCATTCACATAATCCCAGGTATAATTGAAAAGGGCTCATTATGAATAACAAAGACACTCCTATCACTCAGGGAATTGCAAGGGTTTTAGGAGGTCTGTGCCAAGAACAGGAACAAAAGCCAAGTGTATATTTTTTAATATGCCACTGTACTTGCAGTAGAATTCATAGATTTGGATGTGGGGAATTTGGATGTGGGAAAGTGTGGGTAATTCCTGGTTTTCTTGCCCGAGTGTCACCAAATTGCACTGGTTGGTTTAGCTTATTCAGTGGGAAATACATATGACATAGGTTTCAAAGATTGTTTAGATTAATTTACGACATGTTTTATTCCCCCAGCATTTTCTGGGAGGTTGTGAGAACAAACTTGGAAGCAGGAGAAGCATTGGAAACACTAGTTAATGTATTTAGAAATGTCAAATTGACTGGTAATTCCATGCCCACCATAATATGAAAGAATGAAAACCGTGTGTGAGTGTGTGTGTGTGTGTGAATGTGTGTGCGCGTGGGGGTGGGGGGTGTGGGAGGTGGGGTGCAAAATCCCGCCATGTTGCCAGCCTTGATCTCAGTTCCAGGTCTTGGAGCTCCTTTGGTTCAGCACTTTCCTTACCCATATGCAGATCTCAGGTATGGGCTCCGTTCTCTTGATCTTAATAGACAGGACATGAGCAACATTTGCAGCAGGGAGGGGTAACCAGAGGTGAACTGGCTGCTGGGGAAGCAAAGTCCTTGCAGGGTAAAGAGGTCAAATAGCACTGTTTCTGGACACAGGCGGGGCTCATGGGCGTGACGGCTGCAGGGGCTGCAGGACTTGGGTCCTCTGCTCTCCTGAGGCTTTGGGGGCTCAAAGTCCCTTGCACCTCTCCTGCATGGCCTCTCCAGGTCCAGTTCTTTCACAAGGAACCCCCAAGCCTCTTGTTTTCTCTGTATGTCTCCCCATTCCCCTAACCTAGAAGAATTGCTTTCTGGTCTTCGAGGGAGAAATTGCTTCTTCGGGGATGTTTCTGCTGGCGATTTCTGTCTCTCTCATTTTACATAGCCTTCCGTGTAAATTCTAAAGGACCTTTGCTTCAGTTTGGAAATAGGGCTTTGGGAAACCAAAAGCTCTGAGCTTTTGCGTTTGTGCAAGCTGAACTCTCTTTGAAATGGGGTGGGATGAGGAAAGGTGCTCGGGGATTTGGAAAGGAAAGGGAAAAACACAGAAGGAAAAAAATATTTAATATACTGAAAAGAATTAGCTTGACCCGTAAAGAACAGGATTTCAACCCACTAGTTCTCTTTTGTTTTATTTATTTATTTATTTACTTACTTATTTTGAGAGGGAGTCTCGCACTGTAGCCCAGGCTGAAGTGCAGTGGTGTGATCTTGGCTCACTGCAACCTCTGCCTCCTCGGGTTCAAGCGATCCTCCCTCAGCCTCCTGAGTAGTTGGGATTACAGGCGTGTGCCACCATGCCCAGATAATTTTTTGTATTTTAGTAGAGATGGGGTTTCACCATGTTGTTTAGGCTGGTCTCGAACTCCCGACCTCAGGTGATCTGCCCACCTCCGCCTCCCGAAGTGCTGGCATGACAAGAGTGAGCCACTGCGCCCAGCAGATGTTACGATGCTAACACAATTAACATGGATAGAATATAAAAAGAAATACAACTGTACAATAGAAATGTTCAGGAGTCCTGACCTAGAAACCTTACAGGTTCACATTTTCTTTTCTAAGCCTGATTCCGTAAGTCATTTGTCCCGGAAAGCCAGGTTTCTTGTTAAAAGTGTTTCTCCTCACCCTTCTTTGTGTTTCAATTGGTGTTGGGCTGGGCCCAGCAGTCCGCATTTTATGAAGGTTTCTAAATGGTTCTTTTATTGTTTCTTTTCTCTCTTTCTTTCTTTCTTTTTTTTTTTTTTTGAGACAGTCTTGCTCTTGTTCCCTTGGCTGGGGTGCAGCGGTGCGATCCTGGCTCACTTCAACATCTGCCTCCCAGTTTCAAGAGATTCTCATGTCTCAGCCTCCCCAGTAGCTGGGATTACAGGCGTGTGCCACCATGCCCCGCTAATTTTTTTGCATTTTTAGTAAAGACAGGGGTTTCACCATGTTGCCTAGGCTGGTCTTGAACTCCTGTGCTCAGTGATCTACCTGCTTCAGTCTTCCAAAGTGCTGAGAGTACAGGCATGAGCCACTGTGCCCAGCCTTTTCTTTATTTTGGACAAGGTCTTGCTCTGTTGCCCAGGCTGGAGTGCAGTGGTACAATCACAGCTCACTGCACCCTCCAATTCCTGAGCTCAAGTGAGCCTCCCACTTTAGCTTCCCAGGTAGCTGGGGGACTACAGGTGTACGCCATCATATCAGCTAATTTTTTCAATTTTTAGTAGAGGCAAGGTCTTTCTATGTTGCTTAGGCTGGTCTCAGACTCTTGAACTCCTGAGCTCAAGAGATCTTCCTGCTTTGGCTTCCCAAAGTGCTCGGATTCCAGGCACGAGCCACTGCGCCCTGCCTTCTTTTCAATTCTGCCACTCCATAGCCTTCCATTACTCATTGCACTGTGAGTAGTCAGATTTCCATAGCTGTTCCCTGTAATTAAAAGCAAAGTGACAGTGATTTCCAATGATGCTTTTACTGGCCACCCGCCCTGCAGCGCGGTCCCCCACATCTGGTAGATGGCCTTTGACATCAGAATCTTTATACTTATATGCAGCTATGCCCCCAGCAACACTGGCATGGGGCCTGCCCATGAATGAACTCAAGATGTGACCTTTTAAATATTACTCTTAAGGCCTCAAGCTGGGGGGTGAACACAAGGAAAATGTCATACCAAATGTTATACGGCCTGACCAGTATAATTTCCTCTATTTCCACCACGGGAAGAATACATTTGTACTTTAGCTGTAGATTCTTTCTTATTTTGATAGTGCGTAGAGAGGGAAACACAAAGGAAATAAACGAAGGAGGGGCCAGTTGTGTGTGGCTGAGCAATAACCTCACCTGGTGATACTCAAGCCGGGCGTGCATACCTCGTGCAGCCAGTGCACTTTTTCCAAGTTTTAGGTGGAGCCCTGAAGAATGTTAATGGCTTCAAGTTCTAGATAATCAATTTCCACATGTGCTCTTTGCTGGAAAATGATCTGCCTCAGGTGTCCATGACAGTGCACAGTCCTTCTCCTTCCCACCTCTCCTTGCAAAATATTATTTTTGCCACTTTATAAAAGACAGCAGGATCCTCCTCTATGTCAGTTTTATTATGTGGCCTTATTTGTGAGGAATGATCTTCAGGACATTCAAAATGAACTTCATGGACAACTCAAAACACTACATTGGTATCAGATAAGTTTTTAAAATCCATGCACCCACACCTTGCCTGTCTATTTCAGTAAGAAATGTATTTCCAATTTTTTTTTGCATTTTATTGCTTATTAAATATCAACATGTATGTGTTTATGTTGTTTGGATCCATTTTTTTTCAATTTAAATTTTATTTTTTTGAGACAGAGTCTTACTCTGTTGCCCAGGCTGAAGTGCAGTGGCACAATCTCAGCTCACTGCAACTTCCGCCTCCCAGGCTCAAGCAATTCTCGTGCCTCAGCCTCCCAAGTAGCTGGGATTACAGGCCACCACGCCCAGCTGATTTTTGTGTTTTAGTAGAGATGAGTTTCACCGTATTGGCCAGGCTGGTCTCAAACTCCTGAGCTCAAGTGATCTGCCCACCTTGGCCTTCCAAAGTGGTGGGATTACAGGCGTGAGCCACCACACCTGGCCTGGATCAACTTTGGACTAATAATACAATTGATTCCTGAAACTCCTGCCCTCCAAATGTTAACACTTAAAATGATATGAGCACAATGACTTAAACATTATATAAACTTAAAATTATCTACCTGTGTTTGATCATTTAGGATGATCAATTGAAGACATTCAAACGTAAAAATATATTACATTATGATAAATTATCTGGGAAAATGAAATAAAAGTATGATTTCAAGGAGAAAAGAAATAATGTAAAATTTCTGACTTTTACAAAAGAGCTTATATATATATGTATTTTTTTTTTTTGAGACAGGGTCTTACTTTGTCACAGGCTGATATGCAGTGGCATGATAACAGTTTACTATATTCTTGAGCTCCTGGGCTTAAGTGATTTTCCCGCCTCAGCCTCCCACGTAAGTAGGACTACAGGCACACACCACCATACCTGGCTGTTTTATTTTTCTTTGTAGAGATGGGTCATCCAGGCTCTCTCAAACCCCTGGCCTAAAGCAATCCTCCTGCTTTGACCTCCCAAAGCACTAGGATTATAGGCATGAGCCACCATGCCCAGCCTTTATTAATATATTTAAAAAATGGATGCTGGTAGAGTTCAAATTGCTTTAGTATTTCAAATAACAGTCTTTTTAAAAAATATTACAATTTAGATATGTGCCAGAAATTATATCCTTTGCAACTGCAACCATTTAAACCAACATTAAAACATTTTAGATATCAACTTAAAAATGCGTTAGGTAATCAAAAGTTTGAAGGTCTAAACCACTGGCTAACAATGTTCTGAGTTGCTATTGGAGGCGTTATATAATAGGCATTTTTTTTTTCCATCCAATGAGTTCTCTGTTTTTAGTTTATGGGTATCTTTAAAATTATTCTCATCAATCTTCAGTCCTATCACAATGGGGGAATGTGGACACTTTTAGATGCTGAAGGACGAGAGCTGGTAAAGAGGAATCTATGGAAGATACAGATGAGACAGGGAGCACTGATGGCCCAAAGCCCTGGAGGGGAACAGAGCGGCAGGGACGCACCCCTGGGAAATACAACTTGCAATGAAGAACGTGAAGAGGCAGGCCGGCCTTTTTCTCTGTCCCTGGTGGAAAGGAAGTGAGAATGAATGTGGATGGTACTAAGTTTGATGGTGATGGCAGGGTGGTTTTGTTTAGCTAATCCAAGGCAAATAGCCTCAATATTCTTGCTGAAAGAAGAAGCCATTCTTCTTTCTTTTGTTTGAGGGCGAATGAAGTAGAAGTTGAGTAGTCAGTGTGCAGCATGCAAAGGTTTGGAGCCGCCTCCTTTAGAATGGGAGAGGAATCTTTAACTAAGGTCTGCCAAAAGATTGTGAGATGGTGCCCAGGGTCTGGCTGTCTCCTGACTGTGACTCTGTCTATGTGAGTCAAATGTTGGGCTTACTCCTTGACAATGAATTTTTATTTAATTTTGCTTGTGAGACAGAATCCTGCTGATTTGCAATTCCTCCTCCCTGCCAAACTGCTGATCTCTAACCATTTTTCTAGAAGTTGATTCCCTCAGGATTTAGACAATTTCACTGTTTTCCTCCTCTTCTTTCTGTTATGACAGGAAGAAGAAAATGCAGAGTCTAGTTTGTGTATGGGGCTTATTATCCACCGTGAATCAACCCAAAGTCTTCTGTGGTCCTCAGGGCCCTGCCTCAGTCTGTTTAAATGCGAGAACAAGAGGAACCTTCGGAGTCACTGTCTGTGAATTTGTGTTGTGATGTAGGAAGAGGCGGTCGACAGGACCATAGGCGGGTCCCAAGCTAGCATCTTGTGTCTCTGAGAGTTTATTCATGTACTTGAACAATGGATGATGGCAGGAATCAAATTGCACTGCTGTCTAAATTGCCTAATATTTGCAACGCCTAACAGACCGTGCCCCGAATACTTCCTACTTCCGTTTAGCCTCCTGCACATGACCTTGCAATGCCCTCGTCCTGTTTTCTTTACCTCATTTACCCCTTTCTTCTGAACCACGCTCTATGCCAAGGATTCGCAACAGAAAGTTAGCACCAAAATTAACGTAATTAACAGCAAAGCTTCCTCATCACTCTGGGACTCATAAACAAAAACTGTTTCCCAGGTCTTGGCTTAAAAGTCTTTATCTGAGGGTTTTTTTCTTTAATTAAAAAAAAGTGTGCACCTGGTGTTATTTTTGGTTGAGAGCACAAACATCGAATACGCACTTTGAATCAGCTGTGTTAGATTCACTGTTTCTCACCCTGTTATTATTTGTTCACTTCTGTCTCCTATACTTCATTCTTTCCAATATTTGCCATCATGGGGGCATATCCTGGTGTCTAAAAACCATACAATGCAGATCATATTCATTCTGATCAGAATAATCCACTTTTGGAGAACCCTCATGAATCTTATTTCTTTGAACCATAGGCATTTCAGGCGAGGGGTAGGTTGAGTTTGGTTTAATTTTGTAATGGGCTACCCAGTCAGCTTGCAGCTATGAAATGTGGGCTAACCCCAACTCCCGCTCCCTAAAGGAAGGGCGCCAAGTGTGTGAGCTCCAACTGGGATATGGCTTTTTGTAAGAATGAAGCTCTTTTACCCCCAGGAACAGACTTCCTGAGAGGAAAGTCTCCCTCACCAGCTCTTCTTCCACCCTTCTTTTATAGTCTTTGGCTTTGGAAATAAATCTGAACACGCTCTCTCTTTCTCTTCCTTCCCTCCCTTCCTCTCCCTCCCCCAACAAGACCTTGTGAGTACAAATCGAAAGCCACAGATTCCCAAGTGCAGGAAATGTAACATAATTTATCTTTCAATAATGGAATTTAATTCCTATTATAAACCTTCATTCTACCAGGCAGCAAAACCTTTATCTAAGTTAATTTAGTCCCTACCCACCCTCCTCATTTTTAATGGGGTCCAGCCTCATTTTCAAGGAGATTTACCTGGCGCCTCTGCCTTGTGGGGATGGGAGAGGGTCTGGCTGTCCCTGTCATCAACCACAGCACTCATTTCTGCCTGCCTGTTGGTCGTTGGTTCATTCAGATAGTGCTCAGGGGTCCCCTGGCTCTAACAGTGGATGCCTGCCGGGCATGACCTCCAGAAAAATACCCGCTGCCTCCTGCAGGGCTGCGAGATCGACCTCCTGTCTGTGCACCCTATTGTGCTCCTCACTCACTCACACTGGGAATTTCTTTTTTGTTTTGAGATGGAGTTTTGCTCTGTTGCCAAGGCTGGAGTGCAGTGGCCTGATCTTGGCTCACTGCAACCTCCGCCTTCCGAGTTCAAGCTATTCTCCTGCCTCAGCCTGCTTAGTAGCTGGGATTACAGGCACACAACATTACGCCCAGCTAAGATTTTTGGATTTTTGTAGAGACAAGGTTTCACTATATTAGTCAGGCTGGTCTCAAACTCTCAACCTCAGGTGATCCACCTGCCTCAGCCTCCCAAAGTGCTGGGATTGCAGGTGTGAGCCACCACGCCCGGGATATTGGGATCTTATGGCTTTCCCAGGACCTGTATGGGCCCTTCCAGGAAGAGGTTGTAGGTTCCAAGCCTATCAGTGCTCTTTTGGGATTGGAAGGAAGAGAGGTTGGGGCTTAGGACTTCTTCTTAGGCACCCATCAGCTCTGAATCCTGCTCATCTCCTCTGATTCTTTCTTTCCCCTCTTTTTTTCTTACTGAAGCAAACTTCATTTCATATTCAGGACAGAAAAAAGAACATTTGCCCGATATGAGAATTACTTCCCAGTGTTTTTAGGCTGGGACTCACCTAGGCTTTTTAAACTCAAAAGCTGAGGGTAGCAGCCTGCCTCCTGTCCCTCTGTTCTTTATCCCATTATCTTTCTTGTTTTTTAATTTTTATTTATTTTTATTTTTTATTTATTTATTTTTTTTTTTTGAGACGGAGTTTCACTCATGTTACCCAGGCTGGAGTGCAATGGCGCGATCTCGGCTCACCGCAACCTCCGCCTCCTGGGTTCAGGCAATTCTCCTGCCTCAGCCTCCTGAGTAGCTGGGATTACAGGCACGCACCACCATGCCCAGCTAATTTTTTGTATTTTTAGTAGAGACGGGGTTTCACCATGTTGACCAGGATGGTCTCGATCTCTTGACCTCGTGATCCACCCGCCTCGGCCTCCCAAAGTGCTGGGATTACAGGCTTGAGCCACCGCGCCCGGTCTAATTTTTATTTTTTGAGATGGACTCTTGCTCTGTCATCCAGGCTGGAGTTCAGTGGTATGATCTTGGCTCATTGCAACCTCTGCCTACTGGGTTCAAGCAATTCTCCTGCCTCAGCCTCTCAAGTAGCTGGGATTACAGGCATCCATCACCATGCCTGGCTAATTTTTATATTTTTAGTAGAGATGGGGATTCCTCCATGTTGGCCGGACTGCTCTTGAACTCCTGACCTTAAGTGATTTGCCCACCTGGGTGTCCCGAAGTGCTGGGATTACAGGCTGCTGCACCTGGCCCCATGATCTGGTCTGATTGTTCTCCACATCATTTTAATCAACTGGTACTTTAAAAAAGTTTTAATTTTCTAGTTATTTGTTCATTTTCTTCCCCCTACTAGAATACAAAAGTCATTAAAGATAAGGGCTGGGTCTAATTTGTTCACTGCTTCATTTTCAGCACTTAGGACAGTGTCTTGCATATAGGTGGGGCTCAATAAATGTTTGTTTAAAAAAAATGTGAATAAATGAGTGAAGCTGATCATATTCCTTTCTTGAGGCAGTGGAAGTGGCCTGAGCTGGGGAAAGGTCTTTGGAGCCACAGATCCCAGAAAAAAAAATGTGTATAATATCTCACGATGTTTCTCATTACATATAGGCACAAGGTAATAACTATGCGATTTATAGGCTTGTTATGGAAAGGGAGTTGTTTTCCTGAAGGTAGAGGCATCTCTGCCGAGTTCCTTCGAGGCAGATATATTTCACTTCCTGATGTGTGTGCTGCAAGGACCTTGGTGATTTGGAATGTAGCACAATCTTTTTTGTCTCCAGATAGCTCAGTGGAGATCTTTTTTTTTTTTTTTTTAAAGTTATTTTGTTTTCCACTTTACTTATTTAGCTATTACAAAATTGACCAAAGCAAGTAGAGATCTTTTGTTCTCAGTCATATCCATGTGTTCTAGCTGGAGTCACTGCAAAATCTTTGTTTACATTTTTCTTGGAAACTCTTGAGATAACTGGTTGCAAAACCACTGTGGAATGCAATAAAACATGAAAATGAAGACGCTAGTGGGAAATGGACTTGCAGTTCATGATGTTGTTTTCTTCTGACAAAGATACATGTGCAGAAAGATTTATTTTTATAAGACTAACATATTTTCTCTAAGGTGCTCTGTTCTAAGTAGAACTGTCGCTCCTGCATTCCCCCCCCCCCCAAATCTGAACTGAGTATGAAAGAACAGAAATATTTTGAAAAGATTTACTGACTCACCGGTGTATCTGCAGTCAAGAGAGCAGACATCAAAGGCATCCTTTGGGGAAAACCAGTGAAAATTCATAAGATCACAATTCTTTGTGCAGATTCTCTTGGGTTGCAGAGAGGAAAGATTTGGAATTCTCTTTGAAAGTACAGCTTACTCATAGATCATAAACATCAGCAAGGCTAATATTTTAAATCATATGTTTATTCTTGATACTGGATGATTACTCTGCAGCTAGGAAATTAATCTTTGCGGTCATTTTAAAATACTTGACAGTAACAGACCCTCCTCTACCAAATGATCACGAGTTAGATATTGGGGCATTGAAAGTATAGCTCATTTTTGCAGATTCTTGTGTGTTTGAGGACGTATTTCTAAGAAGAATTAGGCTTTCCACATAATTCAAGCCCTAGCCAAGCTTTTCCATTCTGATAGCTTCCAGTTCAGATGTTTCTCATTTTATGCAGTAGCACTCCTTTGAAAATGCAACTAAGCTAGACCATCTTTTAAATGTACTGAAAGCACTGGCTGTAATAAATCACGAAAAGCGATATCTTCTCCAAACTGAATCACTACCTCTAATGTAGCTGACTTTTAAATTTGAATTCCCTGAGGTTTGGCTTAAAGCTTGGCTTTGAGCCAAGCTGCCATTAGGAGACTGTGCGGGCAACTCCAGTACACTCTGTGTAATTGCCCTCAGGCTTTTAAATGGTCTCAACTAAAGGGTGAGACACATTTTTGTATAGTTTTGTAGACAACAAAGACACAACATGGAAATTGTATTACAGTTTCCACTTTATATTAGCTGTTGCTGCTTATGTGCATATAAGAAAAGTAATAATATAGGAATAATTAAATTGGAGAGAAGAGTGTATTTCCATCCTGCTGGTGCTTATCTGTTGTAGAGAAAGTGAGAATAAGATCTTATCTGGTCATGTGGCCATGTGGGTCATGACTCTTTGACCATATATACATTACGTGCTTGAGGCCCCGTTCTCATCCATTTTCCCCGTTCGCTGTCAAATGCAGCAATTTATGAACCAGGCGTCTAAGAGCTGGTGGAAGGCATGTATTTATTATAGGGTCTCTGCATCTTAGCTCCTGCTTTGTGGTTTTGTGGCTCATAAAAGAATGCAGACTTGCCCAAAATATCAGCTCACTGTAGGTGATGGGTTACAGGTACTACTGTTAGAACTAAGGAGCTCCCTCTGGTTTCCCTGGAATATGGAAGCATGATTCCCACTGAGAGCTAAACTTTGAAATCATCTCATATGAGATTAGAATATTATACACAGAACTCTTAAAATAGAAAAAAAACTGCTTTCAGGACTTTCTAACCCAGCAAAAATATTCTTTCTTTCTTTTTTTCGTTTTTGAGGTGGAGTTTTGCTCTTGCTGCCCAAGCTGGAGTGCAGTGGTGCAATTTCAACTCACTGCAACCTCCACCTCCCAGGTTCAAGCGGTTCTCCTTCCTCAGCCTCCCATGTAGCTGGGACTACAGGCATGGGCCACCACGCCCAGCTAATTTTCATATTTTTAGTAGAGATGGGGTTTCTCTGTATAGGTCAGGCTTGTCTCAAACTCCTGACCTCAGGAGATCCGCCCACCTTGGCCTCCCAAAGTGCTGGGATTACAGAAAACATTCTTTCATTAGCTGTGTTACTACCATCATTCTGAATGGAGGTTGAGCCCACTCGGAAACCTGATTAAAAGGAGAGTCATAGGCAGACATGGTATTACCCATCTTAGCATGCTCTTGGGGAAGTCAGTTTAGCCAGGAAACCTCAACTGTTAAAGACTCCAACTGATGCCACTGTCTCTATTCCAGAGATTGTAGCTCAATAACATGGCATTTCCAGTTCATCTGAGTCCTTCTGTTCTGATTCCGGTTTCACTAGGCTGCTTACTGAAGCTACTTCTTCCTTCCTTTTTCAGATATGCATGGCGTTTTGCAGTTTAGTGAGTCAACTGGACCTTGTTGTATGTCAGAAGACATGCGTGCACCTTACATCCTTGATTTCTGTGAATTTGCACCTGAAAGACAACAGATACCATATCAAGCTTACAGAAAAAAACAAACACAAAAATCCTCCAAAACCTTCAAATACCCAGTTTTCTTTGTTCAGCCAATGAGTATTCATTGCGCACCCATGAGGGGCTAATGCCACTTTGCAAGGCGTTTTGAGAGAGGGCGGAGGATGCCTGGCTCAAAGCCATTTTCCACTTAGAAATACCTACAGGCTTTTTTTCTCTGTTCCCTCTCCCACGTAAGCCTTTCTCAGTGTCTGATGTGGCACTGTTGTCACCAGATGCTCCCTCAACCTTTCAAAAGCTTTGATAATTTTCACTAGCTTCCTCCGTGGCAAAAAGTGGTAGAAAATGAAGCTCTGCTTTGCACATGCAGCTTGTGGAAACCATTCATTGCAGCCACCCTTCATGGTCACTCCTGGGGCTGTCCCTTCTTTGGTGGAAGGCTTTTGGATTTGGAAAAGGCGCCTTAGCACACAGCAGCATTTTCACTAGCAATTGGTTGTAAAACCTTGGAGTCACTCTCGAGATGGAAGGAGTCTGAAAGATTATCTGGTGTAGTACTCATGTTTCCAAAAGGAAACTGAGACCAACAAAGTCAAATCCTTTGGCCAAAAACATACCCTAATTTTATTTGCTTTCTGTGATTTGGGGCTAGTTTCCAACAGTCTTTAGCAGTGTGCTTTCTTTTTTTTTTTTTTTTTTTTGCTCATGGATACTTCTGACAGTCATTCCAGCCCTCCTCAAGTTATTATGGTTCAATGTAGTCAAATTCAACTGTACTCAGATTATGCTAGATGGTATTTCATACAATTTTAAAGAGGCAGATAAGTTGTGGTGCGGGACATGCTGAGATTATTTAGTTCCGATGAATACTAAAAATCAGGCCGGCGCAGTGGCTCATGCCTGTAATCCCAGAACTTTGGGAGGCCGAGGTGAGCAGATCCCTTGAGGTCAGGAGTTTGAGACCAGCCTGGCCAAGATGATGTGAAACGCTGTCTCTACTAAAAATACAAAAATTAGCCAGGTATGGTGGCGCATTCCTGTAATCCCAACTACTCAGTAGGCTGAGGCATGAGAATCACTTGAGCCTGGAAGGCGGAGCTTGCAGTGAGCTGAGATAGTGCCACTGCACTCAGCCTGGGCGACAGAGTAAAACTGTGTCTCAAAAGAAAAAAAAAATCAGTGATGCAGCTGCCTCAGCAGGAAGACATGTGGCTCTGCTGCTGTAGGCTCTATGACCCTGTGCGTTTGGTAGCATTAGTTTGTCTTCCAATGTTATTTGTTTTATTCATCTTTATTGTAGGCAAGTCATGACCAAGATCCTCTAAGAGAGGGCTGTGGTAGACAGGCTTCTCAGATGGCCCACGTTGACCACCACTGTCTGGTTTGATGGCCTTGTGCTATTCTCTCCCCTTGAACATGGGCTAAGCCTAGTGACCTGCTTCTAACCAACCAACTCCAGCTAAGCTGAAGGGATACCACAGTTTTCAAGCTTCAAGGATTAGCTTACAAAAGACTGTGACTTCCGTTTTGCTGCTGGCCTCTCTTTATTGCCTTCTTGGCTTGAACACTTTGAGGAAGAAAGCTGCCGTGATGAAGAGGCCAACATGACAAGGAACTTCTGAGGGTGGCTTCCAGCCAACAGCAGCAAGGAACTGAGACCCTACGTTCAACTGCCTGAGAGGAGCTGAATCCTGAAAACAGTCTCATAAGCTTGGAAGCAATTCTGTCCCCAGTTGAGCCATAAGGTGGCTGCAGCCCAGCCCACACCTTGATTGCAGCCGGTGGAGAGACCCTGCAGTGGCGGATGCAGTTCAACCCTTCCCAGATCCCTGACTTACAGAAGCTGTGAGATAATAAACATGTGTCAGTGTAAGCTGCTACATTTGGATAAATTTATTATGTAGCAATAGATAACTAGTATGATAGGAAGAAAGGTCAGACAAGGCTGTAAGCATAGGTTTAAGTGTGTTGCCAACCATATTAATTTTTGCATTACACGTGACCTGAATTTGACAATTTCAAAATGTAAAGCATTTTGAATGAAAATGCATTCAGACAAGAACTTGCAAGAGTCCTCTGTACCTTTTCAATCCACAGAGACAATGAAGCAGCACTTGTGACGTAATATACAATTTGAGTTGCACCAGACTTTTCAGATTAAAGGAATTGTAAAATGTGGAGGGAAGGTGAAGTGATACTTGCCATTTTCCTGTTAATACTTACACAAATCATGACAAAAACTATTTATTGGGCATCCAATGTATACTAGGCAATGTGCTAATTGATTTTGCACCTTACTTCAAGGAATTCTCTCATCAGCTCTATGGTGAGGGTAGATTATCCCAACGTTTCAGGTGAGAAAAGAAATGCATTGGTGAGTTTCCCAACTCCTAGTTGGTGACAGCGATGATGTTGGGACCCAGTGTGTCTCACTTGAAAGCCTGTGTTCACAGTTTTCAAGCTTAAAAAGTCTGAAGTAGCTGGGCATGGTGGCTTATGCCTGTAATCCCAGCACTTTGGGAGGCCATGGTGGGTGGATCACTTGAGGTCAGGAGTTTGAGACCAGCCTGGCCAACATGGTGAAACCTTGTCTCTACCAAAAATACAAAAATTGGCTGGGTGTGGTGGTGTGTGCCTATAGTCCCAGCTACTCAGGAGGCTGAGGCAGGAGAATTGCTTGAGGCCAGGAGGCAGCGTTGCAGTGAGCTGAGATCGTGCCACTGTACTTCAGTCTGGGTGAGACTCTGTCTAAAAAAAAAAAAAAAGGTGTCTGAAGTGACAACTATTCCTTTCCTCTGCTTTGTTCAACCAATGATAGCAGGTCACTACAAAAGCTACATTTATTTTGTTAAAAAACAAAACAAAAACAAAATGAATTTTCTGAGTCTAAAAGCTACTCTTTTTCCAGGGGTATGTTTGCAATTAATCATATTCTGACTTGTGATTTTTTAAATGCTTGTCCTCTGTGTCAGTTTTATTATTATATAGACTTTTTTACCCTACAGATTTTTGTGTTACATTCACAATTAAATTAGATTTTTGAGGACAGGAATAATTTTTTAGTACTTTCATGTCTCCAGCCACATTTGTCACTGTATTTTGCAAATAATAAGCATCTGGTAAATCTTTTTTGATGAATTTGATCCACTCTGAAATGAAAACAGTAATAACATGAGAGATTGTTTCTTTCTAGGAAACTGTCAGCTTTGCATAAGGCAGCAGAGATGCCAAGAAAGAACCATGCCTCTGCACAACCATGGTGTTGTGCAGAGAATCAGGGGAAATTGCCAAAGATCAGCCTTAGGAATTCTCTTCTTTGCAGCTTTGCTCCTGGACCACTTCTGAGAGGGATCATGGGTAAATTAGGATGGTTAACCATCTGGGTTTGCCTGGGACTGATGGGTCTTCAGTACAGTCTCAAGAAGATGAGGATGAAATGATCTTCCTAGTAATCATGTGCATTTGGCATTTTTATGTGGCTCATTTTTTCTATGACTTTAAACCTGACCAAGCAAGCAAGCAAGCAAGCAACCAACCAACCAACTAACCAACCAACCAGTCAACCAACCAACCAACTAACCAACCAACCAACCAACCAACTAACCAACCAACTAACCAATCAACCAGTCAACCAACCAACCAACTAACCAACTAAGCAACCAACCAACCAACCAACTAACCAACTAAGCAACCAACCAATCAACCAACTAACCAACCAACCAGTCAACCAACCAACTAACCAACCAACTAACCAGCCAGCCAACCAACCAACCAACCAACCAACCAATCAATCAACCAACCATCTGACCTCTGAGTATCTTAACAGGTGTACTAGAGCCTACTGTTTCAGAAGCGTTGTATGTTTTCTATTATAAATCTTAGCTAGATTTAAAAAGCAGTTTTAGCATGGAAGATCTAGCGATATTTTGGAGGTCGTTATCATCAGTATTTAGCTGTAATGTGAGTAATGTGCAGACAGAACCCCCGGGTCTGTTCCATGTCACAGATCTCCTTTGAAGTCCTGCAGAGTTTTGCCCACTGAGCCACTAGACAGGGTACAGAGAGGAATAAAGGCAGGTTATTAGCATGCACTCCAGGTCCAAGGCAGCCGTATCAAAGGCTCACACACCAGGCTATTTAATTTGCTGGCTGCTCAGTAGAAAGAGGCCTGCTGGGCAGGGTGGGTTGGAAGAATTAAATGGAGAGAAATATAAACCAGTATAATTCACACTACTGTTTCTTGGCTGCACTCACATGTGGATCAAAAACATTTCCTACCCTAAAGCTGGCATATTTGTTTTGCCACTTTGTCTGAGCTCGTACCCTGGCAGCTGAAAGCTGGTGGAGAAAATCACACCGTCGAGCTGACTGGTTGTAACTTCTGGTAATTTTGAACTTTCATTTGGCATTGCCTGGTAGTTGGACTGTGTTTCTCTAATAGGTGGTCTTCCCCAAACTTTCTCCTTGCCCCAAACCACACACATCCTTTCCTTCAGCAGGCAATCTTGCCTCCTTCTTCATGGAGATAAAGCAAGTATGTCATCAGCTTTGGTCCTATAACTTGTCACCACCAACTACAACAGTCGACTTCTACCTTCTGCCGCTTGTGCCTCTCCAGCTCAGTTATGAGGGAAGAACTCCTCCTCCTCTGCCAGGATGAACCATCTTGTGTGTGCTTCATGCACTCCTTGGTTCTAGGCAGGCAGCTTCTGAACTGGCCCTCAGCAATCCCTGTCTCCTGGAATTTATGCCCTTGTGCAATCTCCTTACTTAGAGTGTGGACCTACTGACTTGCTTCTAATGAGAAGAATACGGCAAAAATGATGAGCTGACGAACAATGAGAACACATGGACACAGGGAGGGGAGGATCACACACTGGGGTCTGTTGGGGGGAAAAAGGGGAGGGACAGCGGGGGGAGGGGAGTTGGGGAGAGATAGCATGGGGAGAAGTGCTAGATGTGGGTGATGGGGAGGAAGGCAGCAGATCACACTGCCACGTGTGTGCCTATGCAACAATCTTGCATGTTCTTCACATGTACCCCAAAACCTAAAATGCAATAAAATTAAAAACAAAACAAAACAAACAAAAATGATGAGCTGTCACTTCCAAGTTCAGATTCCTTCCTTCCTTCCTTCCTTCCTTCCTTCCTTCCTTCCTTCCTTCCTTCCTTCCTTCCTTCCTTCCTTTCTCTCTCTCTCTCTTCTTTCTTTCTTTCTTTCTCTCTCTCTCTCTCTTTCTTTCTTTCTTTCTTTCTTTCTTTCTTTCTTTCTTTCTTTCTCTCTCTCTC
Organism: Sapajus apella; assembly: GCF_009761245.1. Lineage (NCBI taxonomy): Eukaryota > Metazoa > Chordata > Mammalia > Primates > Cebidae > Sapajus > Sapajus apella. The sequence continues at coordinate 24,563,325 of NW_022436951.1, read as the reverse complement.
TCTCTCTCTCTCTCTCTCTTTCTTTCTTTCTCTTTCTTTTTGAGATGGAGTCTCGCTCTGTCATCCAGGCTAGAGTGCAGTGGCATGATCTCGGCTCACTACAGTCTCCACATCCTGGGTTCAAGTGATTCTCTTGCCTCAGACTCCCGAGTAGCTGGGATTACAGGCACCTGCCCCCACACCTGGCTAATTTTTTTGTATTTTTAGTAGAGACAGGGTTTCACCATATTGGTCAGGCTGGTCTTGAGCTCTTGACTTTGTGATCTGCCCACCTCAGCCTCCCAAAATGCTGGGATTACAGGTGTGAGCCACCATGCCTGGCCGAGACTGTGACTTTCATCTTGCTTGGACTCTGTCACCAGCTGGCTCTGATGATGTACCTGCCATGTTGCAAGCTGCCTTATGAAAAGGTCCTAATGGCAAGGAACTCAGGGCAGCCTTAGGCCAACAGGAACAATGCACAGAGGTCCTCAGTTCAACAGCCCATGAGGAATTTGCTTCAACAGCCTATGAGGAGTTCTTATCCTGCCAACAAACATCTGGGGTGGCTGGATGTGCATCCTTCCCCAGTTAAGCCTTGAGATGATGGGAGCCTCAGGTGACACCTTGATTTCAACCTATGAGATACCCTGAGCCCGCAGGCCCACCTAAGTGGCACCCAGAATCCTGACACACAGACCTGGGAGATAATAAATGTTGACATAAATCAAGTTGTTTTATACATCAGTAGATAGCTAACACATCAGAAAGTTTTCACACCTATATTTGACCCTTGATTCAGGATGAATACCTGCAGAAATACAGCTTGCTTTATGTCTAAAATGGTGCTGTCCAATAAAATACAGAATGAGACACAAATGTGAACCATATATTTTTTAGCAGCCACGTTAAAGAAGTAAAAAAAAAGGTGGAATTAATTTTAATAATTTATTTAATCCACGCATCAAAACTATATTGTATAAATATGTAATTCATATACCACATGATTAAAGAGATAATTTAGATACATACTTTTTGGACTGAATCTTTGAAAACCCATGTTTATATTACACTGGCAGGACATCTCCATTCAGACTAGCCACCCAATGACCACCTGACCGTTCAGCTTGAAAATGAAAAACTTTGCAGGTCGCGGTGGCTGACACCTGTAATCCCACCAGTTTGGGAGGCTGAGGCAGGCACATCCCCTGAGGTCAGGAGTTCGAGACCAGCTTGGCCAACACGGTGAAACCTCTTCTCTACTAAAAATACAAAAATTAGCTGGGCGTGGTGGTTCGTGCCTGTAATCCCAGCTACTCTAGGCAGAGGCTATGTCAGGAGTAACGCTTGAACCCCAGAAGTGGAGGTTGCAGTTATCCAGGACTGTGCCATTGTACTCCAGCCTGGGCGACAAGAACAAAATTCCGTCTCAAAAACAAACAAACAAAAACTCAGTTTGCTCAAAAAACACTTTTCCCTTCAAACACTTTTTCTGTTTTACTTATTTTCTATTTCTATTTATTTATTTTTTTGAGAAAGAGTCTCGTTCTGTCACCCAGGCTGGAGTTCAAGGGTGCGATCTCAGCTCACTGCAGCTCTGCCACCTGGGTTCAAGCGATTGTCCTGTCTCAGTCTCCCAAGTATCTGGGATTACAGGGGCATGCCATCATGCCCAGCTAATTTTGTATTTTTTATTACAGACAGGGTTTCACCATGTTGCCCAGGCTTGTCTCGAGCTCCTGACCTCAGGTGATCTGCCGGCCTTGGCCTCTGAAAGTGCTGGAAATGCAGGCGTGAACCACCGTGCCTGGCCTTTTTTTAAATTTTTTTTTTCTGTTTTAAAAAAGGGCTCTTTTGCTGGGTGCAGTGGCTTACACCTGTAATGCTAGCACTTTCTGGAGGCCAAGGTGGGAGGATCACTTGAGTCCAGGAATTAGAGACCAATCTGGGCAACACAGTGAGACCCCATCTTTTAAAAACAAAAATAAAAAAGAAAGAAAAAGTCTCTTTTGAGAATTTTCCAACCAGTTGTTTTCTTCTGCGGCCTCCCTGGGTGCCATGTAGCCACGGGGACACAATCTGCATGGTGTGGAGGGACACGTAGTCCCCTATCCCCACATCACCTCCAGACACTGGCTTCTGAGAAATGCCTCGTTTTGTTGGCGTGTGCGTTTCCCACCCCAGTCACTGTGCCCAAGCTCCCCACGCCTGCTCTCTCAGCACAGGCTGCCCTGACGCTGGATGTCAGGAGCTCTGCCATTTCCCCTCCGTTTCCCCCTAGTTCCGCTGATTCCCTTGGACTTGGAAGACTCCTCCACTGGCTCTCAGCTTTGGGCTGTCCATCCTGTGTCTCTGCTATGGGGTCTCCTGGCCCCACACTTTGGTGACCCTTGGCAGGCATACAACTAATTAATTTTCAGTTCTTTTCTTCCTCAGGGCCTATGAGAAAATTTCTGGGTCTTCTACAGGCCTCAATGGAAATGAGAAGGGCTGGGCTGGGGACCTCCCAGCCCTTCAGGGGCTTTTCCATCCTGGTCTGTTGCAGCTGTTCCGTGTGGGGCAGGCAGTCTGGGAAGCTGTCTCCCCTTAGGCTTCCACAATGGAAACACCTTTTTACGTTTGGCTTCTCATACGTATGATGGAGATTTCTCTCCTACCCCTCACACCCATCAGCCTGGATTATCAACCACAGTCTTTTCTTTTCCCCCAACCTGCAGAAACAATCAACCATATCTGATTTTTCTTCCCTCTCCAGTTTCTTTTTTCTTTTTTTTTGAGACGGAGTTTCTCTCTTGTCGCTTGGTCTGGAGTGCAGTGGCGTGATCTCAGCTCACTGCAACCTCCGCTTCTGGGGTTCCAGCTATTCTCCTGCCTCAGCCTCCATAGTAGCTGGGATTACAGGCATGCACCACCATGCCCAGGTAATTTTGTATTTTTAGTAGAAACGGGGTTTCTCCATGTTGGTCAGGCTGGTCTCGAACTCCCGGCCTCAGGTGATCTGCCCACCTCAGCCTCCCAAAGTGCTGGGATTACAGGCATGGGCCACAGAGCCCGGCCTCTTCAGGCTCTTAACTACAGCAAAATAAGAAACGGAAACAAGCAAATGAAAAGGAGTGGGCAGTGTTAATTCCTGTCGCCAGCATTAGGAGATATCCTGCAGTCTTCCTTATTCCATTGTTAGCTGAGATAGACTCTGCTCTAGGTCTCCAACCTCTGCCTTCATCTTCCTATCAAAGCCCTTTTAGTTTAGAGAGCAATACTTTTCCTTCACTGGCTCTAAGCTTTTGGTAGTTCAAAAGCACTTTGGTGTAAGATCATTATGAAAGTTATGTGAAAAAGAAAAATCATCATTCACCACTTCAGTTGACCCCGTATGTTAATCCAGGCCTGACCTCCCAACGACAGTCGTCGATCTAGTGGGAGAAGAGAAACATATCTCATTAAAAGTATGTAAAAATATTATCCTGTCTTTCTGCCACCCTGACAAAGCCCTCTCTGCTGTGTCTCCCTTTCTGCAGGATTTTTTTTTTTTAGACGGAGTTTCACTCTTGTCACCCAGGCTGGAGTGCAGTGGCATGATCTCAGCTCACTGCAAACTCCGCCTCCTGGGTTCAAGCGATTCTTCTGCCTCAGCCTCCCAAGTCGCTGGGATTACAGTTGTCTGCCACCATGCCTGGTTAATTTTGTAGTTTTAGTAGAGATGGGATTTCATCATGTTGGCCAGGCTGCTCCGGAACTCCTGACTTCAGATGATCTGCCTGCCTCGGCCTCCTAAAGTGCTGGGATTACAGACATGAACCACCAGGCTTGGCCATTTAAAAAATTATTATTACTGATAGAGGATCTCACTCTGTCACCTAGGCTGGAGTACAGTGGCGTGATCTCTACTCACTGCAGCCTCAACCTTCTAGATTCAAGAGGTTCTCCCACCTCAGCCTCCCAAGTAGCTGGGATTACAGGCACATACCACCACACCCAGCTAATTTTATACACTTTTGGTAGAGACAGGGTTTCACCATGTTGTCCAGGCTGGTCTGGAACCCCTGACTTCAAGTGATCCACCCTCCTCAGCCTCCCAAAGCGCCGGGATTACAGGGGTGAGACACAGTGCCTGATCTCTGCAGGATTATTTACCACTAGCCTGGAAACAGGCTTCAGCCTGAATGACCACATTTCTGTAATAACAACTCTTCACTTTCTCCCTACATTTCTGGTTTTGTAGAGAGAGTTAGGCTCAAGTGCATTTTCTAGCATCCTTTGCAGAGAGATGAGGCTGATGAGAAAAAAATCCAAATCACTAGTGCTGCTTCTGGAAAAACTATCTTAAAAATGATTACTCAGCTAAGCTGTCGTTTGTCCTCTTCCTCCTTTTTCATTTTTCCTTTTTGGAATGTAGAAAGTAATGGCTGGAACCAGTAGCCATCATGTGATCATGAGGCATCCTTGAGAATTGAAGCTTGGTGCTAAAAATGAGGTGACAGGGTAGAAATAGTACAATATTGATGTCTAGTGTCAGCCTAGATAGCTTAGATTCCTGGAATCTAGGCCCTGGGATATCCACCTCTATATGTCATGTTCTGTGAGAAAAATAAACTCTTCTGGTTGAAGCAATATTTCCATTTCTAGCAGTCAAATTCCTATCCTAGGCATGCTTACTTTAACTTCACTTTCATTGTTTCCAACAACTGCAACTTGGAGTTTCCTGCTGTCACTTTTTTGAAACTGCCCTTGTCAAGTTATTTTTTAAATCATTATTTTATTTTTTGAGACAAGGTCTAGCTATGTTGCCCAGGCTAGAGTGCAGTGGCATGAAGTTCCTTGCAGCCTACTTCCTGGGTTCAAGCCATTCTCCTGCCTCAGCCTCCCAAGTAGCTGGGATTACAGGTGCATGCCACCACACCTGGCTAATTTTTGTATATTTATTAAAGATGCGGCTTCACCATGTTGGCCAGGCTCGTCTCAAACTCCTGACTTCAAGTGATCCACCTGCTTCGGCCTCCCAAAGTGCTGAGATTACAGGTGTGAGCCACCATACCCGGCCAACTTTTACTTAAAATAACTAGGGAAAAAAAGATAAAAAGAGCAAAGAAATTGCTGAACTTCAGATTTGTTCCTCCCCACCCCGCCTGTTTTTTTTTTTTTCCTTAAAGACACCTCTACATTAAGAAAAAAAGATTTGGAATCAGTTATATAAGTTGAAGTCACTGTTTTTTAAACAATATCTTAACATTTTAGGCACTATTAATCATTCATTTATCCTTTGAGTTCGCTCTCGTCTTCTGCTTTTTGATGGTTACATTGTTACTGGCACACTGCGATTCTATAGCATTGCATTCTGTTCTGTACCTTTCATTCTAAAACTGCTTTGCTTTAATTCCAAATTTAAACTCATTCTGAATTCACCCTTATCCTTTTATCATAACTTCTTCAATCCTTGGTAGAGATAAAAGTTTCTATTTCTTTCTTTGGCTGCCATTTAAGAAAATGACATTTGGGTACATTGCCTTCCTTTTTTGTTCCTATGGGCGATTTTTTTCTTTCTAGTTTCAATATTTTTGTTTTGATTATTTTTGTTTAAGTATTATAACTGATTCTATTTGTCAGATCTCTTTGCTTGCAGATTACACAAACCCAACTTAAGCTAGGTTAAGCCAAGTAAGGCTTCTTTTTTTTAATGCAAAGGAAAACATTAAGGGGGCATCGAGCTTCAGGCATGGCTGGATCCAGGAGAGCAAATGTTGTCAGTAAGACTGTGTCTCTCCATGTCTGGGCTCCATTGGTGTTATTCTGAGGTAACTTCTATACTTGTGGTGGCAATGATGTCGACCAGCATCACAAGTTTCCATTGTCATCATAGGCAGAGTAACAGACAACACCGCTTGCAGGACATATTTGGTCTCAGAATTAAATCCTTTTCATTGCATCTGATAAATACAATGTTAGATATATTACTATGCAATTTTCTAGAATTGGCTGTTAGTTATATGTGGCCCTTTTCTCCCTATTATGCTCCCATTTTGAATCTTTCAACCTTATTCCAATTCCGTATTACTCATCTAGTTGACATGGATGGGAAATTGATCAGCCGCAAACCATTTCCTTGGAAGAGAGAAAGAGGATTATTTTAGAAAAATATGCTGAGTTTCTTGATGATCTCACATCATGTTTACCTGACAGAAGGGCAGGAGGAGAGAACTTGTATTCACCTTGACACCTCTCTGTAACCGATGAGGGGCAGCCTGACTCTGGGCGAATATCTAACTCAGTAGTTTTCACTTTAATCATTTTCAAAGAAAAAGCTTCCCAAAGAAATCAGAGATGTTTCTCAGGTGCTAGGTCATGCTTCTGATCTGTTCAGTCATGCTTCTGATCTGTTCAGCACCCATAAAATGTGCCACAGTCTCCAAAGCAAAGCAGTGTGTGAGTTTTGGATTATGTGAGATGCTTAATGCAAATGGAGAAGTCAGAGAATGGTGGGAAGCCAGTTCCATGTTGACAGGAAACTATTCTAGTGTTTTCCTTTCTAGATCTCCAACATGTTCATAGCACATAATAAGCAATAAATAGATAGGTATTAACTGATTTGAGTAACCAGCTCATATGTAGAACAGTTAGATATAGACGTAGAGGTAAAACGGAAAAAATAAAAAGGCTGGATGCAGAGGCTCATGCCTGTAATCCCAGCACTTTGGGAGGCCAAGGCAGGAGGATCGATTGAGCCCAAGAGCTGGAGACCAGCCTAGGTGACACAGCGAAAACATTACCCAGGAGTGGTGGCACCTGCCTGTAGTCCCAATTACTTGGGAAGCTGAGGGGTGAGGCTCACTTGAACCCAGGATGTCCAAGCTGCAGTGAGCTGTGATCTTCCCACTGTACTCCAGTCTGGGCAATAGAGTGAGACTCTGTCTCAAAAAAAAAAAAAAAAAAGGTAAAATTAAAAAGTTCTACCTGAATAGCTAGCTACTTGCTAAATTTAATCCTTGTACCCTCAAAAGAGTCAGTAAATGTTCTTTTATACTATTAACTGATATCCAGTTAACCTGTAATAACTACCTTAATAATTCTGGAGCAGTAATTTGAGTCTCCTTAAAAGTTGTCAAGCATTTTCTTTTGTTGTCTGTTCCGGGGTAATGAGTCACACATAGTAATCACTGGGTGAGCATTCATTTTTTTTTTTTTCTTTTTAAATACAATGATAAACATGTTGCATTAATATTAATAATTCTAAAGAGTGTTTCAGTAATTTGGAAGTTATTAATAATTGGCAGACAAAAAGATTTTATTCAGTTGTCCAAGCATATGGCAAAAGAAAACTGGCTTAAGTTGTTGAATTTCTGTTTTCATTTTCCATTGAATTGCAGCTTAAAAATAAAAATGGGCCAGGCTCAGTGGTTCAAGCCTGTAATCCTAGCACTTTGGGAGGTTAAGGTGGGTGGCTCACTTGAGGTCAGGAGTTTGAGATCAGCCTGGCCAACATAGCAAAAACCCATCCCTACTAAAAATATTAAAAAAAAAAAGAAAAAAAAATTAGCCGGGCATTGTGGCACATGCCTGTAATCCCAGCTACTTAGAAGGCTGAGGAAGGAGAATTGCTTGAATCTGGGAGGTGGAGGTTGCAGTGAGCCGAGATCACGCCACTGCATTCCAGCCTGCGCGACGGGAGGGAGATTCCATCTGGAAAAAAAAAAAAAAAAAAGAACTGGAGAACACGTAATTACTCTGACAAAACCTTTCTTGCCCTAGGTGGTTAATTGCATGATTGACAGACAATAATGCTGTGGGATAAGGTGAAACTTGTTCAGTAGTGATGTCAATTGCATTTTGGTTCTGTAAAGCACAAATAAGTTGACTGAATATCAAAGAGTAGGGAACTGCCTATGATTTGCATCTTTATATGATAGTTAAGAATTCAAGAAATTGGAATATAGTATTTATAACAATATGTGGCCAAAACGTCCCATCAATTTCCTAGACTTCTGAGTGTAGGAAGACAGAAAGGGCCATATTCTCAACTTATGTAATTGATAACTACTAATTTTCTAATGATTGCTTGCTATAAAAATGTAAAATAGAGCCAGAAGCTTTAGCATATATTATTCACACTGTAATCTTGGTTTATTTCCTTCTAGACTTTTTCCCCATAATTTTTAGAACAGTTATCATGTTATACATATAATTTACCCTTCTTTTTAAAAATCTGTTATAAATATTACTTATGTTTAAATAGCAAAAAAATAAAAAAAATTTAGAAACAAAGTAAATCGGTACCACACTCAATAGGCACATCATACTCTTAAAGATATTGGTTATAAAGATGATATAATTTATTTTACAATTTCCATATAGCTGGCTATCTAGACTGTCTATTTTTTATTATTGCAATGAGACAAATATTGCGGTGCATGGATTTTTTGCACACATTTTTTTCCCAGGATTTTGGCTGTTTTATCTTTTCTTTTTTGCTTGTTTTTTGAGATGGATTCTTGGTTTGTCACCCAGGCTTGAATGCAGTGGTACAATCTTGGCTCACTGCAACCTCTGCCTCCCAGATTCAAGTGATTCTTCTGCCTCAGTCTCCCAAGTAGCTGGGACTACAGGTGTGTGCCACCACGCACAGCTAATTTTTGTATTTTTAGTAGAGATGGGGTTTCACCACGTTGGCCAGGTTGGTCTCAATCTCCTGACCTCGTGATCTGCCTGCGGGCCTACCAAAGTGTTGGGATTACAGGCGTGAGCCATCTCGCCCGGCCAGCTTTTTTCTTAGAATGTTCTACAAGGAAAATTAGTGGGTGAAAATTTATAAACCTATTTATAATGACTCGAAGCAAAATATTATTCAGGGCCTTTTTTGCTTTTATTTATTTATTTATTTTTGAGATGATCTCACTCTGTCACCCAGGCTGGAGTGCAGTGGCATGATCACGGCTGACTGCAAGCTTTGCCTTCCTGGGGTCAGGTGATCCTCACACCTCAGCTTCCTGAGCTGTGACTACAGGTGTGCACCACCACACTCTGCTAATTTTTGTATTTTTAGTAGAGACAAAGTTTCACCATGTTGCCCAGGCTGGTCTTGAACTCCTGGCCTTAAGAGATCCGCCCACAAGCCACAGCACCTTGCCAGACCTATTTGTTTTCAAGTGACATTAACTAACTTAAAAATAAAGGGGGAAGGCCGGGCGCGGTGGCTCAAGCCTGTAATCCCAGCACTTTGGGAGGCCGAGGCGGGTGGATCACGAGGTCAAGAGATCGAGGCCATCCTGGTCAACGTGGTGAAACCCCGTCTCTACTAAAAATACAAAAACATTAGCTGGGCATGGTGGCGCATGCCTGTAATCCCAGCTACTGAGGAGGCTGAGGCAGGAGAATTGCCTGAACCCAGGAGGCGGAGGTTGCGGTGAGCCGAGATCGCGCCATTGCACTCCAGCCTGGGTAACAAGAGTGAAACTCCGTCTCAAAAAAAAAATAAATAAAATAAATAAATAAATAAATAAATAAAGGGGGAATTTATTAGAAGCAAACAACATATGTAACAGGAGAAACAGAAAATACATCTAGATGGCAAGAACCAGAGACTTAAGTCCACAAGAACTTTCTCTGACTCTAATTTCTGTACAAGTCTCAGCAGTCAGCCTCATTTCATTCATTTGTTGGCCAGAATTACTGCTCTAGAATTGAGGTAGTTATTCCATACCTGCTGCTTCAGCTGGAATGTCTACAATGTCTGTGGGCTTGCTGGGTCTCTCTCTCTCTCCACATTTTCTCTCAGCATTCTGTAGCCCAACTCAAGATTCTTTACATACTAGCTGTCTTCTAAAAATGCAAAACAGCCAGGCGCGGTGGCTCACGCCTGTAGTCCCAGCACTTTGGGAGGCTGAGGCGGGCAGATCATAAGGTCAGGAGATTGAGACCATCCTGGCTAATATGGTGAAACCCCGTCTCTACTAAAAATATAAAAAAATTAGCCGGGTGTGGTAGCATGTACCTGTAATCTCAGCTACTTGGGAGGCTGAGACAGGAGAATCACTTGAACCCAGGAGGTGGAGGTTGCAGTGAGCCAAGATTGCGCCACTGCATTCCAGTCTGGGCAACAGAGTGAGACTCTGTCTCAAAAAAAAAAATAATGCAAAACATGGGAGATGCAAGATTCCTTGTCACACAACACTACTTCAATGCTGTTCCATTTGTCAAAGGAAGTTACAGACTAGGTCTGATTCAGGAGAGGGGGAATGGGCTTCACATCTGATGGGAGGAATGGCATGGATGATGGTTACTTTTATGTGTTAACTTGACTGGACCACAAGGTGCCCAGATATTTGTCTCTGCATGATTCTGGATATGTCTGTGAGGGATTTCTGGATGAGATTAACATTTGAGTTGGTAGACCACGTAAAATGAGTTGTCCTCTCTAATTTGTGTGGACCTCATCCACTCAGTTGAAGGCCTGAACAGAACAAAGAGGCTGAGGTCAAGAGGAAATTTCTCCTGAACTGTGGGGTCAGGAAAGGCTGGGGTGCCCCTGGAAATTAGCCTAAAAGGTTTTTGCAAGTTTGTTGCTTGGTATAGGTAATAGAGTCGATTTTCTGTAGAAGGATTTTTTCTTGTCTTCTATATTCCTTCAGCACACTATGTTTCCCCCTGGTCTGGAGTGGGATGCTTTCTTAGTTTATGATGAAATGACTTCACAGTGGATGTCTGCTTTATTTCTTTTTGAAATTCCATGAACTTTGAAATGAATTCTTTTTACTCTGAATTTTTCATATACAGGTAAACAAAATGTTCCACTGAATCCAAAACACCAGAGCTTTAAATTTTGAATAACTGTGAGAAAATTTTGAGTACTTGAGATTCCAGAAAAAACACAGGCAAACGCTCTGACATTGCTCCCCATCCCAAAGTTGACTTTCATGGTAAGTCATTCAACTGAGATTCTCTCAGGATCTGGGGCAGAAAACTGCACTAGGATGTTTTCTGTTTGGTTCAGGTTGGGTAACATTGGCATGTGATAGAGGTTCTCTTTTGAATTATGTCAAGAATGAGAGCTTCACTTTTATGAGCAGGGAGTTTCAGTATGGTTTGCGTCATGAGTAATCCTGCCTGACATGGACCATGACCCTTGAACATTCTCAAACACAGGAAAATTTCAAGTCTTAATAAAATCAACAAGGAGCAGCATCTTGTTACTTTTTCTTTCAAATTTAAAGTATTATACTCCTGACTCTATATTGTACATAGAATTTTAAATGTGGGTTTATATATAGACTTGAATATGGTAGAAAACAAGGCTTGATATGTTTTGCTTCATGATGACACATCTATCTATCATCTGTCTATCTATCATCTATCTCTTTTGTAATAAACTTTATATGTTGGAAAAATTTGGGGTTTACAGAGAAGTTCTAAAGATGATAGGACAAACATATATATTTCTCACGCAGCTTTCGTTTCCCTTCATGTTATCATCTCACATTACTGTGCTGCATTTGTCAAAACTAAGTAACCATTGTTGGTGCATTACTAGTAGCTAAACTGCAGCCTATATTTAAGTTTCACTAGTTTTTTCCTAATGTCTTTTTCTATCCCAGGATCCCAACCATGATACCACATTGCATTTAGTTGTCATGTCTTCTTTGTCTCCTCTGGTCTGTGACAGTTTCTCAGTTTTTTTCTTTTTTTCTTTTTCTTTTGAGATGGGGTCCCATTCTTTCACCCAGGCTGGGGTGCAGTGGTGCAATCTCAGCTCACTGCAATCTCTGCCCCCCAGGTTCAAGCGATTCTCCTGCCTCAGCCTCCCGAGTAGCTGGGTTTATAGGCATACACCACTACATTTTGTAATTCTTTTTTTTTTTTTTTTTTAAGTAGAGACAGAGTTTCATGATTTTGGCCAGTAGCTTAGTCTGGAACTCCTGACCTCAGGCCTCCCAAAGTGTTGGGGTTACAGGTGTGAGCCACCAGGCCCAGCCTTTCAGTCTTTCCTTGTGTTTCATCATCTTGAAAGTTTTGAGGGTGCTGGTCAAGTTTGTTATAGACTATTCTCCAATTTTGGTTTGTCTGATGTTTTTCTTAAGATTAGCGTGGGGTTATAGGTTTTGGGGTAGAGTAACACAGGAGCAAAACACCATGCTCATCACATCTTATCAAAGGTTACGTGACATACACACGGTTTATCACTAGTGATGTTGTCCTTGATCATTTGGGTAAGATCGTGCTTACCAGCTGTCTGCACTGTAAAGTAAGTCACTATGTCCTGCTCACCCTCATGGGGCTGGGAGGGATGAAGCTTTACCCCCTGCTTATTTGGAATGCAAAATCATATTTTGGTGATGTTTTCAATTTCAGTGGACCTGTAGTTTGTGTGTTGACGACAGGAAATAAATAAAAGCCTAGTGCATGCTATTCCTTTTTGTTTCTATTCTGAGTAAAGAGCTTGTGTCCAGTGCCTCGCTGACTCTCTTGATTATTTTGTCTAAAACACCGAATGATATTGACCTATGCAGGATTATGATGGACATAAGTTGAAAGAGGTTTGCATATTCTTTTGAATGTATTTTCATCTTCAGATGAGGTAAAGATGAATTCCGTACTAGTCTGTTCTCATGTTGCTATAAAGAAATACCTGAGACTGGGTAATTCATGAAGAAAAGAGGTTTAATTGGATCATGGTTCTGCAGGCTATATAGGAAGCATGATGCTGGCATTAGCTCGGCCTCTGGGGAGGCCTCAGGAAACTTACAGTCATGGAAGAAGTCGAAGGAGAAGCAAGCTTGTCTTACATGGCTGGACCAGAAGGAAGAGAGAAGGGGAAGGTGCCACACATTATTAAAAAAACAGATTTTGTGCTGGGCACAGTGGGTCATGCCTGTAATCCCAGCACTTTGGGAGGCCGAGGCGGGCAGATCACCTGAGGTCGGGAGTTCGAGACCAGCCCGACCAACATGGGGAAATCCCATCTCTACTAAAAATACAAAATTGGCTGGGTGTGGTGGCACATGCGTAATCCCAGCTACTCGGGAGGCTGAGGCAGGAGAATTGCTTGACCCCAGGAGGTGGAGGTTGCAGTAAGCTGAGATTGTGCCATTGCACTCCAGCCTGGGCAACAAGAGTGAAATTTTGTTTCAAACAAACAAACAACTGAAAAAAACAGATCTTGTGAGAATTCAGTATTACCACAACACCACCAGTGGGATATTGCTCAAGCATGAGAAACCACTCCCATGATCCAATCACCTCCCACCAGGCCCCACCTCCAACACCAGGGATTACAATCAAACATGAGATTTGAGTGGTGACGCAGAACTGAACCATATCAAATTCCAAATATGGAATGTAATAAACTCATTGATTTTAATCCAAAGTTAGGGTTCGACAAACTCCATCTAGCCACACAGTTCTCTGTCTCGGTTTTAGCTTTGTCTTCCTATACATGCTCAGGGATCAGCTGGCAAACAGGTTTCTAGCTGGACGAGCGTTCTTGCCTCCTCCCTCAGACCTCAGCATTGACCCCCAGGGTAGATGTACATAAGTTGAAGCCCTGAACCCCTGTACTCCAGACTGTGGCCTTATTTGGAAATTGGGTCTTTGTAGGTTAGCTAAGATAAGGCCGTTAAGTGGGCTCTAGTCAAATCATTGCTGGGGGCAATCTGTCAGACAACAGTTGAAGAATGCAAGGAGTAAAAATAAGGACACAGGTGACTGTTGTCCATAACAAAAGTGGCAACTTGATTACATAGAAGGGCACACAGGAAGAACCCCATGTGAAGATGAAGGGAGAGATCAGGATGATGTTTCTGTGAGGCAGGAGAATCGCTTGAACCCAGCCTCAGATGTTTGGCAGGAGACATTGAGTAAGTTCTGTCTCACAGTCCTTAGAAGGAACCAACCCTGCCAGTACCTTGATCTTGGACCTCCAGCCTCCAGAACAGTAAGATAATCAATTTCTGTTGTTTAAGCCACAGTGTACCCAGTTTGAGGTACATTGCTACAGCATCTCTAGGATAGTAGAAGTTTAACTGAGCAACCCAGGTTCTGTGGCCCCAAACTTGCTTGGTGGTAGGGCTATATCTTGGTCACAGGCTCTAGAAGGAATCTGCAACTTGTCATTGACTCTTGTCAATAAAAATCCCAATATATAGGATGTATAGGAATTGGATTCAGCAAACTATGTACTATACAAACCTGAAAGTTGCCTCTAATTTCCCAGCTGGTAACCTCAGTTCTCATGATGGCACAGAGTCCATTCCCCAGTGGTCTCAGCTCACTTTGGGAGCAGACCGTGACTCTTTACTCAGTGCTTATTCAAGATTTTTTTCACGGTGTGAAATTCATAGTATTAGCATTGTAGAACTGCATATGATGTCCTTACTCTCCAAAATTTCCTTCAGTGCCTCACAGCTTCCTATCTACTGACCCAGTTGTGATGACAAACCAGTGCTGGCTTTGGTAGTCAAATTCTTGGCCGCGTGCTAATGGTTGACTCATTCGGTTTTGCCTGCAGATTTGTGGCTTAATGACATAAGCCACACTTTTTTTATCTGATAAAGGAGCATCACCTTCTAGGGGGTGTAAAATGTAGTTGTTCTTTGACAGATGAGTGGGAAAACTTTTTGTGCATCTTCCATCTGAATCAAGCTTAAGCCTAGTCAATCAGGGCTGCATTAACCATGGACTACTGGTACCCCAGCAAGGGGATGCTGTGGATATGGATAACTCCACACAGCTGTGCCTGCAGTCTGATGGACTCCTCAATTTTATTCAGGGACCAGAGTATGTTCACCTCGCATGGAGGAGCTGATTAATTAAGTGATGGACTGGAGAGCAAAGAGGTAGCAGGTGATTATATCCATTAAAGGAAATGGAAAATTAACTCCTTGAAAGGTATTATCTTGTAATATCATATATTCTTCACTTCCCTAGAATAGTTCAGTGTATTTCTTTCATATGCCTGATAATAATCTCAGGAAGCAGGACTGGCTGACTATCATGACGTCTATTTAGCATTTAAAGGAACCGAAATGTGGAAATGTACATATCTCTTTCCTCCCTACTCTAAAGTTTAATTCAAATGCCATTGCAACCAACATTTCACTATGAGGTAGCTTGGACATTTGAATAGACAAATGAATATCTGGCACTCTTGTCCATTTTTCAACAAAGTGTTGTCAAGTACAATTCTGGTAGCTTGAGGGCTGCAGAAGGTGGAACGGGTGGCTGCCGCGCTCAGCGCTTCCTTCTCTAAAGGAAGCAATACAAGATTGGGAAGATTGCTCTCTAACTGTGGCAGGTAAACACGGTCTGCTCCCAAAGTGAGTTGAGACCACGGGGCAATGGACTCTGCCCATCCCTATAGAATTGAGTTTACCAGCTGGGAAATTAGAGGCAACTTTCAGGTTCGTATAACATATAGTTTGCTGAATCCAATTCCTGTATATCCTATATATTAGGATTTTCATTTTAAGAGCAAAAAGTTGAGTTCATCCCTCAAAATGCCTATTTCATCTCTTTTTGGAGTTAATGTAATGTTAGGGAAAGTTTTAATGTATTTTAGGGAAAGCTGCTGGCTCTGATTTCTCCAACTGTCAATTCCTCATCCCCTATCTGGAAATCACTGCAGAGCCTGGAGCATCCGGAGGCAGTTTTGGGGCCATCTCCCATTCTCAGAATGACATCAAACCTTAAATTGGAAGGCTGGAAGGCATTGAGGGAAGGGAAGAAAGTATTTCCAGCAGTAAAATGAACGAGGATTAAAAAACCCCCAAACAAAACAAAAACTGAAAAAATGAGAACTGGAGACCTAAATACCTGAATGTGGTGAAATTGTCACTTATCAGAGCAGAACCAAACAGCACAGCCTTCAGCTAGAGCCAGTCTGAGAGCTGCAAGACCAGAAGGGGAAGGGAAGAAGCTTCGAGGAGGGGGCAGAAACAGAATAAATTAAGTCAAAATAAATTATAAGCGGCCTGGCCTAGTGGAGAGGCACAAGCATGGTGGCTGATCAGCTACAGATGGAGACTGTCATTTTCCTAGGCTATCGGTGACTAGCAGGCAGTGATAAAGAGGAGGGGCTGTCAGGTCTGCGGGGAAGAGAACCGGAACCATTTTGCTGTGTAAAAAGTCACCATGCTACATGTCATGGCCCACGAAGGGCTGATTATATTAAAGCATAAAGAAATAGTGGCTCAGAACTATGATCTCCAACTATCAAGAAAACTTTGAATAACGTTTGCATATTTTACTAAAGAAGGAAAATAAGTTTGTAGCATATGCGGTGTTTCATTTGAAAGTGAAAGTTTGAGTTAAAAGGTTAAATTCAGTGATCTGGAAAAGTGTTACATAGAGCCATGTATTCCTTGAAATATTGAGAAATTATTGTGCACATCACTATTGAGATGAAAAGATTGGAAATTAGATTTCACAGAACGAAAATCATTGCTGGGGGCAATTTGTGAGACAGCAATGTTGAAGCATAAAAGGAGTAATAATAAAGATGAACACACACAGAGATACACATACACACACTCACACGCTCACACAGACATACACCAACTCACATACGCACACACACATACACTCTCACATTCACACACGCACTTACTCACACACGATCAATGCTCTCCCGGTTCCCTTTATTCTTTTCCCTCCCTTGCCTTTTTCTAGAAAGAGCTGTATTTGCTACCCTTCCTGTTTCAGGAGTGCTAATGTGAAATTTATCCAGGTGGGAGGACTAGGAGGAGAGAGGCGTTGGCCGAATGAAAATTCATAGCAGAACAAGGGCTCTGAGAAAGCTTTTCTCTCCCTTCTGTGTCATCAAGGGACTTCTCTCTCCCCCACTCCCCATTTCAACTTGGCCTTAGGCACACATTTCTAGGGCTTTCTGTGCTCATGTATTATTGACAAGTAACCCCTTTCTCCATTCCCATGGTGCGCTGAATGAGTCCTGCGGTGATCTTGCGCTTTAGAAAGGGGAAGTTGTGAATAAGAGTCTGTTATTTCATCATCTCAGCAAGCAGAACAACTGCCTGCCTGCCTACCTGTTGTTTACTAACTGGATGGACACTGACAAAATGTCATTAGGACAGGAGGTCTGGGATCTGTAGCTTCAAGCCACTCTATCTCTAGCCCCTTCAGAGGAGAGACTGCTGGGCCCCAGGAGATGGCTTTGAAGGAGGAGGGTGGGTTGCAAGGGATCAAGGCCATGGCAGTGGGCTGGATGGAGATCACCTCGGAGATCCCTGGAATGCATTATTTGTCTTCTCACTTTCAAAGTATAGGGTTCTAAGGCACATGCCTGCGAGGAAAGGAAAATAGAGCATTCTGAGCTATGTGAGGTATGTGAAATTTATCAGGCCCAGAGAGACAGGAGTATAGAACTTCAGTCATTCCCTCCCCACCCTGCATCCCTGCCTGGGGGTAATTTCTTAAAGGCATTTTGCTCCGAATTAGCTGCCTAATATATTATCTTCATGTTCCCGTAATCTGTGATACAAAGAAGAAGGTATAGCCAATTGATAGCTTAGGTTGTTTTAACATAATTTCTTGTAAACAAAAACTGCGTTATTCTTTGCCTTTAAAAATCCATCTGAATGCTCTCCAGGGCTGCAATTCTTAAGCTTGGACCAAATCAGCTCTCTACTTATGTTAATTTTGCCACGGCGTCTTCCTTTTAGTTGACATCTGAGATGCCTGGAACGTTGAGGGGACAGGTAAACATTGAGACAGTGAACAGATAAAGTAACGAGAATTAGAAGGTCTTGAGTTTAGAGAGAGCTTTGTGTTTGCTCTCTGACGTTTGTTTACTGTGTGTGAGGCTTTTACAAGTGAATCCCAGGGTGGGATAACAATAGTGGCCCGGGGGGCACCAGCTGCCGGCTAGGCTTTGGGTGCCGAAGAATTTCTGGACATTTTACAGGCTAATTGATTTTTAAAAACTGCAGTAGTTCTGTGGGAATTCCTCTGCAAATTTTAAAATAAGTTGTAGGAGTAAAAAAGTAAGACTTTCTCTCTCTCTCTTTTTTTTTCCAAAGAGCAAAAATGAGCCGAATTTAGAGCTAGTTTTGAAAGCATTTTCTCACTTTGTCTTAGGAACGGAGAGTGAGGAAAATCAAGTGTCATCAGCGCTGGCTGTTTGAATGTGGGTGCGAGGAAACACAGAGCCCTGCCTTGTTTCAATTGAGCAAGACAATGCAAGAGATTTAGAGATTTTAGGTCATAAAGGACGCATGGGCGCCTTGGTTACAAAGTTCATCCTATTGCCGTTGAGGCATCTGTTTTCCAGTGACTATAACCCTGGTTTCCTGAATCAGGGCTGCCTGCTGCGGTGGGTCACAGAGGGAACGGATCATGGACCAAACTGTGGGTGTTGGGAGCCACGTGGTGGATTAAGAGGAAGATGAAGAGGAGGAAGAGGTTAAATTGGGCTCGAGGACGGGAGCAGACCTAGGGGTTTTCAGGAAAGTGAAGATGCAGGGCAGAAAGGCAGTCAGAAACACCATTCAAAGAGTCAACATGGTAACCCGGGAGGTGGAGACAGATTCCTCCAAGGCTATCCCAGGACTAATCTCTCATTTCACTTTCAGACTTAAAACTAGGAAAAATGTGTTCTCTTTCCTTTGAGCTCAGGCAGGCTATCAGCCTAGCAGACCTGCATTAGTTTCATCCTTTCTTACAGGCCTACTCAAGGCTCTGCCAGGATTTTTGTGAAAGTCTCAAAATATGACCCTCTGAGCTATTTTTCCAACTCTCTTTCCCAGAGCTCTGGGGCATGCCTGGAGGGAGAGAGGAAGGCTGAATCCTCTTCATCCTGCCTTTCAGGTTTCCTATCTCAGGATTCCTGCTAATATTTTCTTTGGGGAAAAAAAGGGAGTTCTGTTGATTAACAAAACATTTGAAAAATCACCCATCCTTTCTCTTCTCCTCATTTTACAAATGAGGAAACTGAAATCAAAATAGGTTAATAGACTGACCCAGGATTCTGCCATTAATGGTACAGATTGAGTTACAGCTCAATTTTTCAACCACCAGGGCACTGGTGATGATTTTCAAGGAGAACTAAGATAAAGAGAAGAAGACTGAGTGTTAAATGCGCTAGCTGCATTTCTATTTTAAACTACGCATATGTACATGGTGACAATCCTCCATGTTTCTGTGATATATCTATTTAATAAGGGTATAGTGGCCTGTGGGCTGGAGGAGTTTAATACATTCTTTTTTTCTTATAGGGTTATAATACAGTAGTTCTAAACACTTGTTTTGCTGGTTTGCTTCTTTTATGAAAGCGGAATCAAACTCAGATTTCTTATTTTAGATAATTCAGTTGATGACTGAAATTTAACCAAGTGGTGAGTTTCTTCAAATTTTTCAGAACGGCCCTTAAGAAACAGAAATAGGCTGAGCACCGTGGCTCACACCTGTAATCCCAGCACTGTGGGAGGTCAAGGTGGGCAGATCTCCTGAGGTCGGGAGTTTGAGACCAACCTGACCAACATGGAGAAACCCCATCTCTACTAAAAATACAAATTAGCTGGGTGTGGTGGCAGGCACCTGTAATCCCAGCTACTCAGGAGGCTGATGCAGAAAATTGCTTAACCCAGGAGGTGGAGGTTGTGATGAGCCGAGATCGCGCCATTGCACTATAGCCTGGGCAACAAAAGCGAAACTCCATCTCAAAAAAAAAAAAAAAAAAGAAAGAAAGAAACAGAAATAATTATGCTTATGACTTAAAAAATTTATAGTAATACTTAATTTTTCCCACTTTCTCCCTTTTTCCCAACTTGAAAGCTTAACCTCATTTGGTCATCTTCCATCCAACCTTCAAACATCGTCTGTACTGTGCTGTTAGGTAGTAACCATGCAGTGTGTGTCTTTAGTAGGGAATCAAACGCAGCCACTATCTAGGGGTGAATAAAAATATCTAATGGCATCAGCAAACCAGTATAAAGCGCATAATAGAAAAAATTTAAACTTGGAATTCCGCCTTCTTTTCCGGTTTCTCTGATGTTAATATTTTCTGGGAAGAATCCTCAAGGCTTGTCCTAGCTACCGTCTTCCTTGTCCCAGGTGTTGCAGTTACTAAGGTGGGCAGGACGTCCTCCTGGCCTTAGCGAGTGTACCCGAGAGTTATATAAAGGATATTCTGGGAGCCAGGAGCAAATAAAGCAGACTGCACAGATGGCGCCTGGAAAGGCTTTTAACAGAAATGAACACTTTGAGACCAGTTGTGAAGGACTGAGTAGGAGTACACCAAAAGAGAAAAAGCAGGACAAAAGAAGCACGGTGTTGGAAGCTCAAAGCTGCACTGGAAACACAGTCTTCCAGGATGTCTTGAAAGGGGCAAGTCTGTCTGTGTCGGGTAGCAAATGCAGAGAGACAAACGGACAGAGAAGAGACTGCAGAGGGCTGTATGTGCTGAGATGAGAGTGCAGGCTAGATTTAAAAAAAAAAATTTTTTTTTTTGTAGAGACGGGGTTTCACCATGTTGGCCAGGATGGTCTTGATCTCCTGACCCATGATCTACCTGCCTCGGCCTCCCAAAGTCCTGGGATTACAGGCATGAGCCACTGCACCCGGCCAGCCGAGTAGATTTTTAAATCGAGAATGCAACAGGGAAGGATTTCAAGCTTGGAGTGAGAGGGAAGACTACGAGCCTGCAGTGATAAGGCAAAGCTGAAGATTTCAGAGCAAAGGCCACGCCCTACAGTTGCCATGGAATGGGGTGGCTCAGTTGGCTTTGGAGGTAAAGTCTGCAGTTGAGAAGTTCAAGGGTAGTAAGTACTTAATGCCAGGGTCTAAGGTCAATCATCCCTTTTAAGACACAGATAGCATCTGCAGCGTTTTCAGGGATGGAGATAGAGAAGAAAAGCAGGCAGCTACTAGATGCTCGAATCTTCCACAAATGCCAGGGAGAGAGTCAGGATGCTGATAGAAGAGATCAGTAAAGCTGAGTACCATAAGCCTCAACATGGGTGTTTTTATTTCAAGGTGGGGGAGCTGTGCTTTGGAAAAGCAATGGAAATCTCTTCCCCTCCTAAGTCCTGTGTTCATGGAGGAGGGTGGGAGGCTGAGTTTTCTCCTCTTGAGAGGGAGTTACGTCCAAGTTTAAGGGGAAAGAGTCTGAATTTTCCACCTAAATAATTCTGAGAGAATCAGGTAAGTAGTTGCTTAGAAATAATTACTAAATGTTGCTTAAAGAGATACAGCTCCTCTATGGAGTAACAGATCCTGACTACTCAATAGCTTTTTGCATTTTTCCTGGGCTATGGTGATATTTGCAGCTTTCCTTTACATGTTAATATCTCTAATCTTACCACTGAAAGTGTATTTCTATCAATTTGCCTTCAAGTGAACTGCAGTTTCATATTTGTGATTTAATTTTTACTAAAATGAAATGGCTCATTTTTATTAAAAAATACTATAAAAATAGTAAAAATTACGATTTTACCAAGAATATTATTGCGTGCCGGATGCTGGAGGTATGAAAGGGAACAAGTTAGGAACTATGGCTTCTTCATGGGCAGTTGGTGTGGAGTTTTAGAGGCTTTTGAACACTTAAATTTATATCTTTCTCTTAAGAATCAATAAAAGAAGAGCAACTCTATTATATTTCATCGTCTTCAAAGATCAGTGTGTGTACAACGTTTAAATCCATCAGTATCTAGGCATGACGTTCATCCTTCATGATCAACCAGGCTTAATCTAACCTGTGTTTACTTTTAATTCTTTCAGAATTTGTTGAGATTTTAGAAGCATAGTTTTTGTTCTCCAAGAAATATGTCATTCAAAGTCCCTGAAATTATTTGTCGAGTTGTTGGGCTTTTGTCTCATGCATTTCTTAGCTCTTTGAAACAACTAGAGATTTATCTTTACCCATCTTCCTGTTTTATCTTTCTGAGTCTCATTTTTTTTTATGCAAATCTCTGTGTGAGTATTCTATATCTCTATGACTCTTGGCAGAGGTGAATAACTTTTCCTTTTTATAAGAGGAATACAATTTTCCTCCTTCCCAGTAGACATTAAGCTTATTAGCTTCTTATCTTTTTAATAATTTGCATTATTTTTCTTCAGAGCAACAAAAGTCTGAGTTGGAAAGAGAAAAAATTAGTTTACACCTCAAATTACTTTTATAAAAGGTTATATATTTCCTCTAACAATTATTTAAAAAGCAAACACTGAAAAAATAATGTAATAAATCACAAAAATAAAACTAAAAATGGATTTAATCACAGGTGTAGTCAAACTCCAGTGATTGTTACAAAATCTGTCAAGACTGATATGGCTAAAGTTGTGATTACCACATAAATAATTTTATTATTTTTAAGCACAGGTGTAAAGTTTAAGGAACGTTTAAGAGTAATTGTCATTAGCAAATTATTTCTAAAGTAATCTTAAAATGCCTTACTTATTTATTTGAAAGGGTAGAAACCTCTGGTCATATTTACTTTGTTCTACTCTGATAAAAGGGCATAAGTATCCCAACTATTTTGTGATCAAAACATATATGTGACTGTGTGCATACAAGAATAGACAAGAATTAACACACAATTCCATTAATAACTAGGTATATCCTTGATGGGTACAGTTAGCTGAATATCAAGCAGTTGAATCATTTCATTTTCTTTCTGGAAAAGTTGTTTGTCAAGAGTTGATAAATGATCGTCCTCGCAGCTCAGGGTAACCATGTTACCAATGAAATCTAAGGAGAACTCCACTTATGGGCTTCTGGGAGAGATGTTTCTTTCTGTGGAAAGGGTCAGGTGCAAGAAGACAGCTCCCTGGTTCTGCCCCTTGCCCTGTTTTCCGGCCATGAATGCAATTCTGCAAGAGAATGACTCTGGCTCTGTGGTAGCTATCCTGGTCGAGCCCATGAGGCAATTAGCCTAAGGAAAAAAAAAATTCATCACATATCTTGGATGACGAGACAGAAAATAGAGAAATGGTATGAAGGATGAAGGGAGGATAAGAAGACGACCATGTCTCTGATAACATC
The DNA here is from genome assembly GCF_009761245.1 of Sapajus apella. Lineage (NCBI taxonomy): Eukaryota > Metazoa > Chordata > Mammalia > Primates > Cebidae > Sapajus > Sapajus apella. Next base: position 24,540,371 of record NW_022436951.1, on the reverse strand, counting down.
AGTTTGTGACTGCACCAAATTTGCAACCATTTACCTAGAGTTTCATTGTGTGTGAGGTCATCAAAAGTTAGCTGTGCTGACGCCCCTGTTGGCAGCTGAATGCTAACTGATACATTATCTCACTCTCTGTCTCATTCCTGATGTCACATTTGATGAGTAAGTATAGCAGATATCCAAACCCAGGTTTTTGAATTCAAAGTCCAGGGTTTTCCTGGTCTTGCTGTCTCCCTATATTGTCATAATCTGGGAAACAAATCCACATACTGTGAAGTAATAACATACACTACTTATTCTGAAGAATTTCCCTCCTCTGATTTAAAGCTCTGTTTCTCTCTTCACCCTCTGGACTTACTCTGCTCGTGGTTTGTCCAGGAAATTTTGGGTGTGAATTTCCCTTTAGAGTCACTTGTGACTTTATTACAACTTTGGGCATGTTACCTTATATTTCCTGATCTTTGTAAGAGGATAATTCATATTAACCTCTTCACATATTTGATACTCTTGTTGGGTAGAGAAGAGGTCATGGGGTGGGGCTTAATTCATTATCAACATTTGGCTTTTTAATTTTATTTATTTATTTATTCATTTATTTATTTACTTTGAGACAGAGTTTTGCTCTTGTTGCCCAGGCTGGAGTGCAATGGTGTGATCTCAGCTCACTGCAACCTCTGCCTCCTGGCCTCAAGTGATTCTGCTGCCTCAGCCTCCTCAGTAGCTGGGATTACAGGTGTGAACCATCACACCAGGCTAATTTTGTATTTTTAGTAGAGATGGGGTTTAACCATGTTGTCCAGGCTGGTCTCGAACTCCTGACCTCAGGTGATCCACCCGCCTCGGCCTTCCAAAGTGCTGAGATTACAGACGTGAGCCATTGCAACTGGCCATTTGGCTTTTCTAAACTAGCGATGTTCCATGGGTGTTCACATATTTTTGTGTGTCGTAAACATTTCATAATGACTACTAATAGGAACACAGATTAGTTTGTAAAGCTTGCGAAATTGCCCTGCTGATGGGAATTTGGCTTGCAAACATTCATGCAGGAGAGAAGGTGGAGATTGAAGGAGCTCAGGATTGCCTGCCAAAGTTGTCTGCATCTCAGTTGGAGAGGATTTGAAGCTTACTTTGAGTCTTTAACAAAGAAACATTTTAATATCAAAGCACAGTAGATATGAATTTAGCATTTGAATCTCAGTTTATTTTTTTCTTATTTACTGTCTACTATATGACATACGAATAGAAATTATACACTGAATAAAGGCCTATAATGAGATATTACATTTCCACTTGGCTTAATTGTAAAGAAATGGGTGTGCTCCACATTTTTCTTCAATGTTTCTAGATATGAAGTGTTAAAGATCTGTATGTAGATGTTTGCCATGTATGTGACTGAAATCTAATTACAGGGTTACTTGTATACTCAAAGAAACCACAGTACCTCCAGTCAGAGCTATGACCAAACTGGGTACTACCATGAGCTTCTTAAGAATGCTGAATTAGGCTGGGCATGGTGGCTCATACCTGTAATCCCAGCACTTTGGGAGGCCGAGGTGGCGGATCACCTGAGGTCAGGAGTTTGAGACTAGCCTGGCCAACATGGTGAAACCATCTCTACTAAAAATACAAAAATTAGCTAGGCATGGTGGCAAGTGCCTGTAATCCCAGCTACTTGGGAGGCTGAGGCAGGAGAATCACTTGAAACTGGAAGACAGAGGTTGTAATGAGCTGAGATAGTGCCATTGCACTCCAGCCTGGGCAACACAGTGAGACTCCGTCTCACAAATAAATAAATAAAATTCAAAAAAATGCTGCATTAGGAAACATGAGAAAGCCCCCTGAGGACACTGTGAAACTGAGTTTTAAGGAAGCAGAGTAGGGATTCGCAAAGATACTGATTAGGGGTCCGAGGACAGTGGGACCTCATCTCTCAGTCAATGAAATGTTTCAATATATTTTTAAAAAAATATGTGTCTGACAGATGGGGGATTGAGAAGCCAGAACAGCAGAAGAAATCACAGAATTGCTTTTTGATTTTAAACCAAGACTTGTCTGGAGATGATTTCGGAACCAGAGTAGATTTCCAAGGGCAGGCATGTTATTATTGGTGTTATTGTTATTAGCTTCTCATAGATGTTGGTTGTTTTCTACATCAGATGCTGCACGTTTTATGTATCATGTAACTTAATCCTCATCAGCACTCATGAATGTAGCCACTATTATTTACTTTATAAATGAGGATATGAAGGTGGAAAGAGATCAAGTTGCTTATCTAGGAGCCTAGAGCTAGTAGGTGGTGGTGTTGATATTTGAACCCAGTCTTGAGAGCCTGTACAGGTAACCACAATTATGAGAACTTACAAGGACAAAAGAGAATTCTCTTCTCGATTTTGCAAGGAGGATCAAAATTTGTGACAGCCCAATAGTATGTGTCAAAATTAAGACAGTAATTCAGGTCTTGTGAACCCAGTTTGAAGTATTTCTAGTATACCTGAATTATTCTTCTCCATAGGGAAGTCATTAAAGGAAGATCAGTAAAGGGTAGATTGCCTTCACGGTCAGGGCAGCAATGGAGAACAGTATTCTCTGGAAGAAAGTAACTATGCATAGCTCATACTTAAGGAGTGGAGAGCTATTCTCCATCTCCTTCAAGGCAGATTATCTTCATATATTGGAATTCTTCTGCACCGGAGAATTGTCTATGGAATCTATAAATAATGATAAGTGTACAAGCACACACATACACTCATGTCCAGAGGAGGGTGTGTGTGGAGACGCTGAATGCTCACAACAGCCACCCGAGGTAGATGCTGCTACCATCCCTATTTCATGAACAGAGGGACAGGAAAGTTAGGTAGCTAGCCGAAAGCCATAAAGGTGGCAACGTATTTAAACTCAGGGATTTCGAATCCAGAGCATGTTTACCTGATAGTTAAGACTTAACCAGATACTCAAGAGTTAATTCAAATATTGTCTACTTTTCCCACTTACTTATTTTTTCAATCGTTTATATCAGTATCAACTCATGGGTATTCATGGTATATGTTGGGTTATAATCCAGAAGAATTTATTTGTCTTTGTGCTTGAACTGTGCCAGTGTAAGCCACTGGGAGCATGTTCTGTTGGCTCCTTTGTCCTCTTGACAGGCCCATAATTGTGGATTTTTTTTTTCTTAGCACTTAAAAAAAAACTTTTCCTTTTAGGGGTACGTGAGCAGGTTGGTTCTGTGGATAAATTGTGTGTCCTGGGGTTTGCTGTACATATTATTTCCTCCCCAGGTAATAAGCATGTACTCAGTAGGCAGTTTTCCGATCCTCTCCCTCCTCCCACCCTCAAGCAGGCCCCGGTGTCCATTGTTCCCTTCTCTGTGTCCATGTGTACTCAGTGTTTAGCTGTCACTTGTAAGTGAGAACATTCAGTGTTTGGTTTTCTGTTCCTGTGCTGGTTCACTTTGGATAATGGCCTCCAGCTCCATCCATGTTGCTGCAGAGGTATGATCGTGTTCTTCTTTCATGGCTGTGTAGTATTCCACAGAGTGTATGTACCACGTTTTCTTTATCCGGTCTACCACTGATGGGCATTTAGGGTGATTCCATGATTTTCCTACTGTGACTACTGCTTAGGACTTCTTTGTTTTCTGGCGTTACAGGATGTCCAGGTGTTCCTGCTTCAGTCTTAGAGTTAGCTATTTCTCCAAGGAGCCCTGGTTCCTTTGACTGAAGAACGGTATTGGAAACCAAGGTTGAGGCACTAGATGTGAATCTTATTTTAAATAGTAACTAATACTTAGAAGTCAAGACAGTGGCTGCCCTTGGAAAGGTGGTGGTGACAGGGAGACGTCCTCAAGAGGCTTCAAGGGTATCTGATCTGTTTCTTGATCTCAGTCCTGGTTGCCTGAGCTCCTTCATTCAGTGAAATTCATCAAGTGTACACTTAGGATATGTGTAATTTCCTGCCTTCATGTTATATTGCAATAGAAACTTGTTTATTTAGAAAATAAAGCAAAAAAAAAAAAAAAAAAACAAGATAAAAACTAATAGTTAACTCTTAACTGAGTATTAGGTAAACATGCCCTGGATTACAAATCCCTGGGTTTAAATACTTTGCCAGCCTTATAGCTTTCGGCTAGCTACCTAACTTTTCCTCGTTCCATTTATAAAACAGGAGTATTATCTGCCTCAGGTGGCTGTTGTGAGCATTAAACATCTCGACACACACCCTCCTCTCGACATGGATATATGTGTGTGCTTATACACATACAGTCACTTATCTTTATTTATAGATTCTGTATTTGCAATTTTGCCTACTTGCTCATGTTTATTTCAAACCTCCAAGTTAATCAGTCGAGTCTTGTGGCATTTTTGTGGTCGTTTGTAGGTATGCACAGTGTAGCAATATTTGAGAATTGCCTGACTCCCATTTCCCAGCAAGCTCAAATAGCTAGATGTCTTGCCTTCTTGTTTCAGCTCTCGTGCTGACAAGGGTCCTTTTCTCTCTCTCTATATATATAATGCCTCGTTTTCACATTTCTGTGCTTTCTGTGGGTGATTTTGATGTCTAACATGTTCCCCATGTGCAGTGCTCAAGGCCTGTCTAGTGTTCCTAAGGGCAAGAAGTCCATGAGGTGCCTTATGGAGAAAATACGTGTGTCAGAGAAGCTTCGTTCAGACATGAGTTACAATGCTGTTGAGCTTAATGTTAGTGAATCAACATTATATATTAAGTAAGAAACACAACTAAAACAAATCATTTGTGAATTGGTGAGTTGATCAAAATGTTGGGACCAGATGCTCTTAGAAACCTGTGTATTTTCCAAAGGAGCAGTGGATCAGTATTTGCTAATGTAGTGTTTGTTACAACTTTACAGAAAATAAAAACTACAAATAATGAAAATCAGTTGTATATATGTGTATATACATACATATCTATATGTAAAAAATCTGTGTATGTCTATCTACCAATAGGAGAACAGTGCCTATTATTATTATTATCATTTTTGAGACAGAGTCTCACTCTGTCACCAGGCTAGAGGTCAGTGGCCCAGTCTCAGCTCACTGCAACCTCCACCTCCCAGATTCAGGTGATTCTTCCACTTCAGCCTCCCAAGCAGCTGGAACTACAGGCACGCACAACCACGCCTGGCTAATTTTTGTATTTTTAGTTGAGACAGGGTTTCACCGTTTAGGCCAGGATGGTCTCGATCTCTTGACCTCGTGATCTGTCTGCCTTGGCGTCCCAAAGTGCTGGGATTACAGGCGTGAGCCACTGCTCCCGGCCGAATAGCGCCTATTATTTATTATTAATATAATAAGCCCTTAACAAATGTGTCTAGCTATTATAATCTACGTATCTGAGTAGAATTGCTCTGCAGTCCACAATCACTCCTGGGAAAGACAGTGATGTTTTTTGGCTCTCAGTAAAACTTCTCCTTCGTGATATGGAAGGAACGGCAATAAAGGAAGCACATCCCTTATGCTTATGGAATTTACATTGCAAAATATTTAAGATCTCAGTTTACCGCTGTGTGCACAGCATCTAGCGCATAGTACCCAATACTCAGTACAGACTCAATGTTTTTTTGCACTATCTTGAAATCATAAGGAAAAAGTGGGAGTATGATGAAAGAAAGTTCAAAGTGAAGTCACTATATTAGCCTAAAATAGACAAGCGTACATGTACTCATCTACAAATAGATGAGCCATGCATAAGGGATTTTTGTAATGACTTGTCTGTATCCTGAAACTTAATAGCCTATGGATAGATGCCTTGAGTTTTACATAAACAATGAGAACCCTGCCTGATGCAGGAAATGAACACATGTTCTAGCTTTCAAGTCAATTAGTGAGATATTCCTATTTCTTTTCTAGGTTAAGAAGCAAATCTGTTCTGATGCTATGCCAACTAAGTACATGATCTGATTGTTCCAGTTATCCTGTGCCAAAAAGAAGCAAAAAATGGGCTTTCCACGGATTATTGAACACAGTGGGTGTCAGTGTGCCTGAGAAACAAGCCACTATTAAAAGCTTTCTAGGCAATTTGAATCAGGTTGCTGAGCTTTGAAAAACATTCTACAGCCAAGTGTAGGAGACCAAAGAACTTGGAGAACATACGTGCTCTGAGCTATTTCAAAAAATGCCGCACTTAAGCTAATTGAGCTGTCGTCAGGGCAACACGGACATGAGTAACAGGAAGGTAGATTTCAGTAGAAGAGAAGAACAGGCAAGGGATGGAGTCACGTGCATTTGGAACACAGGACAAACATAAGCCCCGTTTATCTCAATAAAGTAAGCACAGTTGGGCATTCTGTGGGGCAAGATCATTTGCTGGAATTTAGATGAAGCCCAGAACAATCCATGGATATCAAATCCACACATAAGCCTCTGCTAGAATTGTGCCAGAGTAAGGGCAGTCCTACCATGCCACCCAGATATCTGGTTTCCAGGTGAATGAACTGAGGAAAGACCAAGAAATATATGGTGGGTAAGAGGTAAGAGAGAAAGTCTGTTTAAATTAAATCAGATCTCCTCATACATAAACCAACTCAATGACTTCTGAAGCTTCCTCTTATCTCTAACATACAATAATTGAATTGAAGAAATATAATAGTCTTGTTTCAGGAATAAGGAATAATTGTTTTAGCCAAAACATAAAAGATAAAAGAACTACCAGTGTGCCTATGTCGTGTATTGCTAATGCTATTTTCTTCTTCTGGTGCTGAATTGTTGGTTCTCCTGGGGAAAGCTCTAGGGTGGAGCTAGCAAAATATCAAGATAGCAGGTATACATGTGGCAGCCAAGAGGTGCCTTGCTTAGCTCTCCCTTCGAGAGAACTTGCTTCAAGGTGGGGGGTTGGGGAACACTCTCCAGCTGCTCTGTCTTCAGATGCACTGGGGCATTCATGCAGAAGCTACCTCTTCCCTGGACTGCTCCCAGCCTGCAACTGAGCAAGGCAGAAGTGGTAGCACCATGCCATTCCTGCAGAACGTGGGTTTCCTCTAGTGGGTCAACTTTGCTCCAGGGCTTGCCATCTGCATGCACACGACGCTGTCAGAGGTTGCTGGATGCTGAGGCTCCTCCTACCAAATCATGTGACTTTGTCTCACCTGTCACAGGTGTCACAACTGCCTCTCAGTCTGAGGATCGTCCTCTACATATTCCTGCTCCCTCTCCCCTCCTCTCCCTTATTCCTTCCCATGTCCCCCACCCCAGTCTCTCAAATATCTACTTTCATCTTCAAATCTGCTTCTTGGAAATCATGAACAAAAGAGGATTTGCATTTGATAAGATCCAAAGAGAGAAGAAGGGGATAATCCATATATTTCTGAAACTGGTTACCAGGTGCTTTTTTTTTTTTTTTGACTGAACACCTGATGGAGCTGTTGGAATGAAGTCACATATGAGGTGATACAGACTGGCTTCCCCTTTTGGGGCAGTGCCCAGGAGGGACAGATGACTCATCATAGTGTGGATGGATGGGGGTGGAGGATCCTGGCTCCATCTTGGAACACAGGATAATTAGGGGTGAGAAGGAATAGACAGATCCACACAAACAACCTGCTCCACCTCCAAGTTTCTCAGCTGAGCTTGAGGTGAGACATCAGCTCAGCAGAGAAAGACTGAGGTTGTGCGCTCAATTCCCTTTGCACTTTCCATTCGGGTTTTGGGGTATATTTCTGGGACCCCTCATGTCTTTCAGGGTTTCCCTGAATATTCATTAGTCCAGCATCCCTGGAGGGAAAAGATGAGGGACTTTGCTTGGTTTCGTACCAGGCAAAGCTGTAGACCATCAGAGCTTCAGACCATTCCCTTGTTTGTAGCTGGGCCAGTGTGAGTGTGAAAAGCAAGGGAGGTGGGGCAGAGGGACCGTGGACAGCACCCAAGTGTGAGTCACATCTCCACCATCAGGTTTAGAACCTATGAACTGGAAATCTTAGAAAATCATCATAAAATTATACTGGCTTTTTTGCCCTAAGCACTGTGGAGACAGATTCTTGCAGAAATCTTGCCTTGCCCAACCCAGCCCATGACCTTCCCCACCACAGGGAAAGCACTGGTTAAGGAGGTGATTCAGAGTTAAGAGGTGATTCAGAGTTAGGTTCCCCAGGTGCGTCCATTGATGAGTGACCTCTCCTTGGCAACAGGGACATACTTTTGTCGTTCAGGGAGAAACACTGAGCTAGGAGGTAGAAGCTCTGGGCCCTGCTTTTGATGCTTACACAAACTTACTTTGTAGCTTTGAGCAAGGCAGCCAGCCTCTCCCCCTCAGTGTCCTGTGCAGCCAAACGGATTGACCTGTGAGGCAATGCGTGTCCCAGCTCTGCCGTTCCTCATATCACCAGTCATTGTCCTAATAAAAAACTGGCACTGGAACATAGCAATGCAATTGCATGTTTGAAATCGAGGTTGTCCTTGTAAGTCTGGGTAGCCATCTTTGCAGCATCGGCTCTTTCAAAAGAAAACTATTTTCAGAAATATTTCATTTGAAAAATCCCCATTTATCAGGAAGACTTAATAAAGCAACTTCTGTAGACACAGAAGCACATTATCGCCTACTTACTTCAGAGTTAGGTTACCAGGCATATTCCTAAAAAAAAAAAAATAAAGCATATTACTTTAGTCAAACTTTACAGAGAAGATAGATTGCCTTCAAAGAGGTTATTATAATAAAGCTCATAATTTTTTCAAGAGTATGCTAAATATATACACAAAATATGTGTGTGTATATATACATACATATATGACTGTATGTATATCTATACATATATATGGCTATGTGTATGTGTATGTATACAGACACACACATATATACACATATACACACATATTTATATATATGTGTGTGTCTATATATAGACATACACATAGCCATATATATGTGTATATACACATACAGTCATATATGTAGGCATATACATATACACATACACACACATACATACATATATTTATTAATGTATTTAACTTCTCCAAAACATTAGCTGCCAAACAATATTAGATTAAAATATTTTAAATTGAAAAGTTATTCAGAGAAAAATAATAGAACTCACAAATATCTCAAATAGCTTATGCTGACCTTTTCCCTGAACTCTGAACATGAAACTTTATGAAGAGGAAAATAGTGCGTATGCAGGACAAGCATGAGAAAGACGACGTCTCGGGAGTGCAGAGTAAACGTAGCAGGCCCATTGTTCAAGTTAAATGAGTGCGATTATCTGATAGCCATTTGTACTTCCCGTAAAATACCCTTTCTCCTCCATATTTGTTGCTACTAGTGTTGAGAGTGAGGTCTAATGTTTTCTGCTTTTAATCCCTTTGTCAACCATCAGCAGAGAGCGGAAAAACAAAACGGAATCACTTAGGTTTGGCCTTCATATTACCCTCTTCCCAGTTGCACTGAGAGGGGACAGATGGGTGACCAGCTGTCGTGACACAGGACTAGGGTCACGGTGCCCCCCGCACACAAAGCAGCCAGCACTGCCTCTTCCTCTCAACACCCCAGCGAGGCTCTCAGGCCTGCGTCACTCACGCTCACCAGTGAGGCTCCAATGCTTTGTCTCAACCCAGGAATGTTGAAGGCTCTGGTTCTCTGCAGCGGGTTAGGAAGCATTTCACCGCTGTTTGCTTCTATGCATGCCCTGTTCAGCAGCCACTCTGTGAAGAGGAAACCTCAGTAACAGGCGGGGGAAGGGCGCTGCCACGGATGCAGTTCTGCCCTCCAGGGAGGTGATGTAAGAAAAAGGACTTGATAAATTGCAATCTCCCTCCGGAGGAGCGCCCCATCAAGAGAATGAAGAGGACTGCCTTCAGGAATGACACCGCCTTGCAAAAATTTTAACAGTGAGAAAATTATGAAAGTGACAAGAGACCTGACCTGATGGGCGCGACGCTGTCTCGCTTCTAAATCTCCAAGCTGCCCTAGTTCATTCCTGGGCGCCGGAGGAGCTAACTTTGTGGGGAACTCAGTTCATTGCTTAACTTTGAAACAAAGATGATAACAGCCCTTTCCCAAAACAAACCGTCTTCTTGTCTGGGGGCCAGACTACCTTTGTAGGACTAACAAATTTGCCACAAGGTTAGAATTGATGGTTTAGGAGTCACGCAGCTAAACATTGCAGCCAGACACGTTCAGAGTGATTTGAGTAATCATAAAACTCCGGTCTCCCGCACAGCCAGCTCTGCAGCTCTGCATGATTTATTTATTTATTTATTTATTTATTTATTTATTTATTTTTGAGATAGAGTCTTAAAAAATAGGCTGGAGTGCAGTGGCACAATCTCTGCTCACTGCAACCTCCGCCTTCTGGGTTCAAGCAATTCTCCTGCCTTAGCCCCCTGAGTATCTGGAATTACAGGTGTGTGCCACCACACGTGGTTAATCTTGATATTTTTAGTAGAGACAGGGTTTCACCATGTTGGCCAGGCTGGTCCCGAACTCCTGACCTCAAGTGACCCTTTCTCTATGGCAGTTCCTGTCTAGATAGATAGACTGTCTGGGCAGCCGGCAAGGAGAACCTGTTGGGTGGTTAGAGGAATAGGTCGGAACAATGTGTACCCTTTTCTTCACAACTCAAGATGATTTATCAATCCCATTTTACAAATTAGTTGAATGCGGGACTATCTTAACTGCTTGTTCCAGTGCTTATTCCAAAGTGGAGTCTCTGCACATTTATACCTTGTTGGTGGGAATGCAAATGAATTCAGCCCCCATGGAAAGCAGTTTGAAGATTTCTCAGAGAACTAAAAATAGAACTACCATTCGACCCAGCAATTCCGTTGATGGACATACACCAAAATGAAAATAAATCGTTCTACCAAAAGACACCTTGACTCATGTTTATCACAGCACTATTCACCATAGCAAAGACATGGAATCAACCCAGGTGCCCATCAGTGGTGGAATGGATAAAGAAAATGTGGTACATATACACCATGGAATGCTATGCAGCCATGAACAATGAGACTATGTCCTTTGCACCAATATGGATGCAGTTGGATGCCATTATCCAAAGTGATTAACTCAGAAACAGAAAACCAAATATCAAAAGTTCTCACTAATCAGTAGGAGCTAAACATTGGGTACACATGGACGCAAACATGGGCACAACCAACCCTGGGGGGCTAGGTGCAGTGGCTCACGTCTGTAATCCCAGCACTTTGGGAGGCTGAGGCAGGCGGATCACTTGAGGTCAGGAGTTTGAGACCAGCCTGGCCAACATGGTGAAACCCTGCCTCTACTAAAAATATCAAAATTAACCAGATGTGGTGGCACACACCTGTAATTCCAGCTACTCAGGAGGCTGAGGCAGGAGAATTGCTTGAACCCAGAAGGTGGAGGTTGCAGTGAGCAGAGATTGTGCCACTGCACTCCAGCCTATTTTTGAGACTCCATCTCAAAAATAAATAAATAAACACTGGGGATTCCAAAAATGGGGAGGGTACCATAGTGGCAACGGTCGGAAAACAACCTATTGGGTATTATGTTCACTACTTGGGTGACAGGATCAGTGGGAGAGCAAACCGCAGCGTCATGCATTACACACATGTAACAAGCCTGCGCATATCCTCCCTGACTCGGGTGTGGTTTCTCATGTGTAGGAGGAAACATTTTACAAATACGGATGTGAAAATATGAGTTTTGATAATATGAATTTGAAAGTATCAATGTCATAAAAACATCAGCAAGAATCTTAAAATAGTAAAAGCTTCAGCATACACGGAGCCATCTGGAAGGCTAGCTGAATTACAGATGCCTGGGTGTCACCCCAAAGTCTTCCATTCAGTAGGTCTTTGGTGCGGCTGAGAATTTTCATTTCTAGCAAGCTCCCAGGTAGTGCTGATGTAACCGGTCCAGAACCACACTTGGGTTTGTTTTTTTGTTTTATTCTATTCTACTTAGCAGATTTTCACAATGCTTTCTAAAGGGCCTTGGAATAATGTTGGTTCCATTTAGAGACCTATAAACCCCATTCCATCCTGGTTTAATTACTCTAATAAGTAGGCAGTTATACATTTTATATTTTTTACTTTAATTTTGTTATCTGCCTTAACAATAAAACTTTCCTTCATCCTAAATAACTATTATAAATATAAAAAATACACTTTATAAAGAGGACCTTAATTACCTTTGATATTCTGATATAACACACAGGCTTAGCATCTTAAGACTTAGATCTTAAGACCTGATGTTTAAGACAATGACTTAAACATATGCTTTCAATGAACATTAAAAAGTTGCCACTTCAACAGGCCAAATCATTCCAAGTATTTTGAAATGTTTGGTTTGAGGAGTTTGTCATGAGAAGCATATTAAATACATATAGATTCCATTTTAATATAATAATGGCCAGTTTATTGAACACCTTTTTTGTGCCAGGTATTCTTCCACATTGTTGTTATTATTATTGAGGCAGGGTCTCACTCTGTTGCTCAGGCTGGAGTGCAGTGGTGTGATCTCGGCTCACTGCAGCCTCCACCTCCTGGACTCCAGCGATCCTCCTGCCTCAGCCTCCCGAGTAGCTGGCACTACAGGCGCATGCCACCACATCCAGTGAATTTTTTTGTGTTTTTTGTAGAGATTGGGTTTCACTATGCTACCCAGGTTGGTCTCAAACTTTTGGACTCAAGCAATCTGCCTGTCTCAGCCTCCCAAAATGCTGGGATTACAGGCATGCATACATTATTATGATTATTTTTAATGAAACATTTTTAAAGAGAATTTTAATGGTGGGATCTTGCTATGTTGCTCAGGCTGAACTCAAAATCCTGGGCTCAAGTGACACTTCTACCTCAGCCCTCTGAAGCTGAGACTACGGGCTCACACCACCACACCTGGCCTCTAGATTCTACTGAAACACAGATAATGTACCAAAATTTTCAGGCTCTTACCATTTTCTTTGGTAATTCTGTATTTTCCCAAGGTAAAAAGGTGCTTCCCAATTTATGGAAGATAGTAAGCTCTCTCCCTGTTAATTCAGGTTACTTAAGACTGGGAGTCTTTGCACGATCATGGTGGGATGGATACATGGAGCCCTGTGTCACAGTTGTCATTTCATGCACTTTAAAATGTAATAAGCGTTGGCCTCTTTAGTCCTGTAGCCTGTTCCTCTGGCTTGAAGTTTCATACACATAGCTCCTCGATTCTTCTCTTTATTCACAGAAATCTGCAAATTTTTTCCAGGTGGATGACCTGATAGAACTTAACATTTTTTTGTTTTATAGGATTTGTAAATATATTTTTCCTTGACTTCTTAAGACCATCGTACCATCTAAAGACAATTGATGGAATCTCAAGATATTTACAAGTGTAGTTTTATATTAAGTGGTAAAGATGCTTTTCATGATGTGAGTCTGCGTTCTTTCATGGACTTAAGAGCTTACAATTCTGATGAATGTTTAAGATGATATTCAGCTGAATTTCGGATAGCTCACTTGGCTTTCTCTGACTTGACGTTACAATTTATGAGGCCATTCTAACAACGGATACACATATGCAAACATTTATGCATAATGGAGAAATTTGAGCTCACAGGCCCACTTTCCATTTTGTCTCCTCAAAAAGTGTAAATTGGTTGGAATAGAAAGAGAGGAATTGAACTTTCTTTTATTTCCTTGTGGACTATGTTGGAGAGGTAAATCAATATTAAGAACTGCATGTAAGAAAAAGGAAATTCCAAAATTTGCAATGGATTATATTGGTATATTGGTAAGGGACAGCATACTTCTAGCCATTTCCAAGTCATCTTTCTTTCAATATTCATTACCAAATATTTACTGAGCCCCTACTATGGGTCAAGTATGGTTCCGGGTGATTTGAGATACACACGTGAACTAAATGAACAAGGATAGCTGATAAACCATCAGCATAACGCCACAGTAATTTATATAATATCCCAGAGGAGACTAAATGCTAGCGTAGGGTAGTGGGGGAAGAAGAAAGGCAGTAGTTACCATTTAAATAGGGTGATCTGGGAAAGCCTCACTGAAATGGGATAATTTGAGCAAAGATTTGAAGGAAGTAAAGGGAATTAGCTATGCAGATATCTAGGGAAGAGGTTTCTAGGCAGAGAGGAGCTACAGCCAAGGCATAAGTGACGACAGCAAGAAGCCATTAAGCTGGGTCATGGATGACAAGGCAAACTCTAATGGGAGCAATTGAAGGAGGGCCTGGTGGCCCTTATGGGTGTTGGCTCTTCCTCAGAGGAAACTGGGGAACCTTTGTAGGGTATTCGGCAGAGCAGTGACATGATCATTATGTTTTCAGAGGGTCATGTGTTTGGAATAGATATTTGAGGGGCTACATGGAATCATGAGTCTGTGATCTAGGCAAGGGATAATGGCTTGAGCCAGAATAAAAGCAGTAGAAGTAGTGGGCAGTGGTTAGGTGCGAGGAAGCCTTTGAAGGTGGAGCCAAGAGCGTTTTTGACATTGGATGTGTGATATGGTGTGTTTTATTTCTAAAATAAACACATAGTTTGGTGGACATTTTCCAACTCAGTCTATTGAAGGAGTTTCCAGAACGAAGCCAGGTTGTTCACCTTTCTAATGAAAGGATCAAATTGTAGTGCATGCAATTTTACATTTTACTCATTTGCAATAGTCATCTTATTCATGGTTGTGAATGGCACAAACTTGATGATATGCGACCTAGAAACGGGTCTGAAGACCCCAACAAAACCTACTCATATTCCACATTGAGATGATCATTTAAATTGAACAGGAGCACATTCTTCATGGTCTTTGGAAGCATCTCAGCCCTTAATGATTTTTCCTCAAACGGAGGCAACACAGTTTTCGTTTGAACATTTATTCAGATACAGCAATGATAAAAAAGAATAGCGAACTGGAGGTAATTTTAAAGCATTACTTATTTTTCTGATAAGAAGGATATCTGCGTATCATTTAAAGAGACTCAACTTGTTACAGAGACATATAATAGGGAGAGGGAGAATCTCCTGTAATCTTGCCCATCAGTTTTTTGAAGATATTGAAGGGAGAGATGATGGCTGGGCTGGAATGTTTCTACCTGCTGACGTTTTGAAACCCCTCTGAGGTTTAATCATGGGGATTGTTGGGATTTCTCTGGCCACACACACACTATAATTAGTTTGAGCTTCAGCCTTGATTTGTTGGCCCAGGCTGACGCATTTCTGAGCACCCAGGAGAAGCACGGCAACTCAGTCCCTGCCAGGTGAGGAATGCCCCGGCAAGCCCCAGAAAAGTTCTGTTCTGTTTGGCACAGGGAGCTCGGTGAGCCTTGATCTGACTGCTGCTGGTTCTCCCGAGGCCCACCACCTCTCTGCCCCTGACCTGGAGGATTTGATGCCCTTCAAAATAGAGAGACTATTGATCTGTTTTCTAGGCAATGAATACTAAGCCCCATCCGCTAATGTGACTGCAGAAGGTTAAATATGGATTTGGCAAGAATTACAAGTTGCCCACAAATGTTTTAGACGTGGTCTGAAATGCGGACATAGAGACAGGAGCAGCTCAGGGGTGGGGTTTGTGGGCATGTGTGCATCTCCTAGGGTGAAAGTTATGTCTTTCCTGTTTCATCTGGCTTTGCAGTATCCTGGAACTTCATTATATGATGCCCATACCTGAAAATTTAGTAAAAATGGGAAGAACACAGACAACGTCGAAGACAAAAAAAAACAAAAAAATACAAAAAACAAAAAGCAATTCACTTTACACATGTCTGACACATTTTTGGTATTATGCATGTATTAATCTGCTAGCCTGTCATTCTCCCATTGCACCCGGGAAGGTGGGATATTGAGAGAGAGAGAAAGAATATAAAATCTTCTGTAGAAGGCAGACTTTTAATATATTGGCACAATGAAAACAAGAATTTAGCAGTATGTTACTAAGTGACAGATTTAAATAGTTCTTTGTCATTTGATATTCAGACATTTTTTTTCACCTCTTGCTTTTTATACAAAGCACGGGCAATAAAAATAGTTCCGTTGGTTTTCATTTCGAGTCTGCTTTCACGTCTGTCTTTTATGTGGTGGTAGCCGTAGGATGCTTGAATTCATAGAAAATACCTCAGGAAATGCTTACAGTCTATGCTTGGGATATTTTCTAGAATTTTGTTTAATAAAATGTGTGTGCATATGGACTGATTCATATTAAAGTGGATTTTTGCTGAACATTTCAGCCTCGGAAAACTTAGGTATGATACTTGACTGCAGTATCTCCCAGCCATGTAACGAGTAATAATGTTACATCACCTCTCTCAGCTCACATTTTTAATGTGTAAAATGCTGATAATCACATGCCATTCACATGAGATTTCACAGGGTTGCCTGGTGTGTTACAAGAATGAGGTAGTAAATTGCAAATGATAAAGCCCACTAAAGACTAGTTGTTAATATTGAAATATTTCTGCCTTTATTTGAATATTACCATTAAAAGAACCTGTTTGAGAAAAAGTCCTAAAATAGAGTTTAGAGCTCTCCTTGAATAAAAGAGATGTGGAAACGATGGCATGGCTGAGTCTTCTGAATTTAGGTGTGAGCCCTGCAGACAAACTAAAAAGGGAGGGGAAATTTTTCTAAAAAGGCTTATGGGTAAGTAGATACCTCAGAGATATGATATGTCTTTGATTTTTCAGGTGCTGTAATTGATTTATTGTGCCTGTGTGAAGTTTGTGTGCAAATGTGATATTAACCCATAATTATATTCTAAAAGCGTGAATTATATAGGCAATTAAATGTTATGAGACTGAAAGGTGATGCTGTCCCGGAGGTACGGTTTGGTAGGATCAGATTTCCATTGTGTGTTTTGGTTTCCAGAATTAAAAACAGCACCCTACTCCCTCACCAGCTCCACTGTAGAAGTTACATGGGTCTGCATGATTTAGAAAACTTCTCTTCTTCTGGTTGTAGGGTGGGGCTTAAAATGAAAAATGAAACACTGCTCATCTCAATGATCAGATCTAAAAGTATATGTTATGACAGCAGATAAAGGAACAAAAAGTTCCGCTGGTTTCTCTTTCGCTTTTAAAAGAGAGTGAGGTAGAGATAATATTCTTTCCTCTTCTGTGCAGCTCTAAGGACCTTGTAGATTCTCAAAAATTACTCAACTGTCCATGACAGTTTCATATCTATTGCATGGGAGAGTGTCTGAATGGTGTAAGAGATTTCACTAGTTATTTTCTTCCTGAATGAATATTCAGCTTTTGCCAAATCCAGGAGCACAGAGCACTTTAAAAATCAGGAGATTGAGAAAGCATATTTATTTTGTGGATGAATGACAATAACTGTCAATGCAGCAAGGAGAATCAAATAAAAAAGTCATTAAGAAACGCTAGCTGATGCTAATTGATTTAATGTGTTGGAACATCCGAGAGTTTATTAAGTAGCTTCGAATCAACTGCTCTGTGGTTGTAACCCAGCTTCATCACTTATAGATGTGAAACTTTGGGAAGGTTGCTTAGTGCCTTTGAGCCTCAGTTTCCTCATCTGCAAAATGAGGGTAGGGCTATTGTGAGGTTTCCATAAATTATTACATTAAGGTACCTGAAAGTGTGCCTAGAACATCACACTCACTCACTAAGGCAGGCTATTATTTAAAAATTTGAGCAAAATAATTTAAGCAAGGAAATCTCATATATTGAAATTCCTCGTAAAGTCAGAAAAAAACCAATGTGTCCAAATTCTTTGGTTGGCTTTCTTTTTTTTTTTTTTCTTTTTTTTTTGACAGTGCCTTGCTCTATCACCAAGGCTGGAGTGCAGCCATGCGAGCTCACTGCAGCCTCGAACTCATGGGCTCAAGTGATCTTTCCACTTCTGTCTCCTGAGTAGCTGGAATTACAGGCACACGCCACCATGCTTGGCTATTTTTTTTTTTTTTTAATTTTTAGTAGAGATGAGGTCTTACTATGTTGTCCATGCTGGTCTTGAACTCCTGAGCTCAAGGAATCCTCCCTTTTTGGCCTCCCAAAGTGCTGGAATTACAGGAGCCCCTGTGTCCAGCTGTCTGTTGGCATTTGTATTATGACATGTGGCACAATTGTTATGTAATAGAATTGCTGAGAAAAAAGGGTATCGTGCTAGGTGAATCCAGGCTTCATTTTTCCTGCACCACAGTCCTCACTGTGATTTAAAGGGGGACATTCAAATGTAACAATAAAAGATAATACTGATGTGCCACGACTGGGCTTAAAATGTTCCTTACATATAGGGTAAGACAGTCATGCAGCAAATTCCCATTAGCCAATGCAGTTTTCAAAACAACCTCTGCTATTGCTACCCCACTTTCATATACAACATATGTGACATCTGGCCGATGACCGTATCTCCAGAGTCTCAATACCTGATACACGGAACTAATTCCCTCTCTATCCTACCAGACACATCTCTTTCTTTCATTTGTTCTGTTCCCCGCTTTCCCTCCCGTAGTTTTACCATACTCTTTGTTTCCTTTAATTTTTTTGTTCTTTTTCTTTGTCACGTCTGAAATGTAAAAAAAAGAGCTGTAGGCATCCTCTACTACCAATTAAGTGACAGAAATACAGAAATTAGGCTCTCCTTAGTGGAGTATGCTTTACTCAGTAAAGGAAGGATAGCACAATTTGGCCTTTCTAAATGTTAAAGTCACTGCAAATTCCTGTTGTTTGAATGAATCATGGTTTCCAGTATTGTTGAAGTTAGAGTTAACCTATGTATTTCTGTAATTCTTCCTGCCAGCATATGAATACAGCAAATGGTAACTTGATATAAGCCAAAGACTCCAAAAAAAGGAAGTAGTGGTGGGTTGTGCTTCTGTTGCTCTGGGGTTATTCATTTCTTACTGCTCTTTGGAAAAATGAATGGAGATACCAATAGGCATAATTATCACAAAGCGAAGGAGGGAAAGAACAATGAAACTGACATGAGAAGAATTGTGCTATGGAGGTTGGCACTTCCGAATGTGGAAGTGTTGCTGTTAGGGAGGAACAGAACATACCGCTTTGGGCTGAGCTCTAATCCTGCAGAACGGGAGACCCAGGGGGAAGGGGAAGAAAATGTGGGTGTAGCACAAAAGAAGCAGAAAGAAAACGAAGCGGTTTCTAAGGAACAGGTGACTAGGACTCAACCAGTTGTGAAAACAGATCAGCTTCTCTTCTGAGTTTTTACTATTGAATAAAGTCACAGTGACTCCCTAGACACTGCCACAGAATCTTCTTGCCTTGATGCATTGTCCTTCTCCTTAGGTTGCAGTAAAGGGATTGTATACTTCCTTCTCTAGCTAGACTGGCAGCCTACCCCCGTGTGCTAGTCTTCAAGTTGTACAATTGCACAGCCATATTTTCTTCTTTGTTCAAAGGCTGTGCATGTGGCCTTGGAGACTTCACTGTTTTGGGCTAAAATCAGTCTCTCTGACTCTGGTCTCAAGTTTCAGAGGGTATCTTCCTGTATTCCAGAAAAAATTTCCAGTTGTAATTTTTCTACTTTCTTCACTGCTTAAAAGTCAACAGGAATTGATCAAAGTGTAAGAAAAACTCAGAGCTGTCTTTGGAATGCTTTCATGCTTTGTGATGCCCTTCTTAGAATAAGGACATGGAGCACATGTCTACCCTACCTCTTGTCTTAGGGCCCTCACTAGGTTGTCTGGGACTCTGGGTAAGTTTTTATTTTTTTGAGATGGAGTTTTGCTTTTGTTGCCCAGGCTAGGGTGCAATGGTGCAATCTCGGCTCACCTCAACCTCCACCTCCCGGGTTTAAGCAATCCTACTGCCTCAGCCTCCTGAGTAGCTGGGATTACAGGTGCCCACCACCATGCCTGGCTAATTTTGTATTTTAGTAGAGACGGAGTTTCACCGTATTGGCCAGGCTGGTCTTGAACTTCTGACCTTGTGCTCCACCCACCTCCCAAAGTTCTGGGATTACAGATGTGAGCCACTGTGCCTGGCCAGTCAAGCATTTTTTTTTTGTGTGGGTCCCCCATTTATACAAGCAATTCCTTTGAAAAGTGCTTTGCCAAATTTTAAATGTATATGAGGGTTAGTGATTGATCACTGAAGATTTAGAATGATGGGTAAAGAGGTACTGATGTATTTGTTTATTGTCTAGACTACTTGATAATTCTTTGTAGTATCCCGACACCACCTCTTTCCTTCCGGATCCAGGAATTATCTCTTCGTATTTGTTACTGTCAAATGTGCTGGTCCTGGGTAATTTCACATCTCTAACTGTGAGAAAAAAGTAGCAATCTTGTGATTATTCAAGCCCTATGGCTTGTCAGAACCTGTCTATGTTGGGGCATTTAGCCTCTTCCTTGCCTCTAAAGTCCTCAATGCTATTTGTTTCATGCTGGCTACACTATTAGTCATGATGCTGCACCATCCTTCCTGCTGCCCATGAATACTGGCTTCTGATGGCTTTTCCAGAGGTTGTGCCTGTGCTCCTTCGAAGACGATCACAAATGCACGGAGTATGCAGGAAAATGTGCACAGTCATTTATGGCCATGTTAAATTTATCCTTTGGAACTTTATGGTATAAATATAGAACAACACATTTTCCAGCCATGCCCTCTCTCAAACCTTTGAGGATGTAATCACAGCATTCCTAAAATGTGATTTCTTTCGATGTTGACTGCACCCTTGGTTTCCTCACACTGTTTCTAGTGGTGGAGCAAGAAGAATGATCTCATTTATGCAAGGAATCCCTGACCCTTATCTGGCTCAGCTTAACCTGGGAAAGCACGGTCACCACATCTGCTAGAGGAAAGAATGAACATGGATGGGAGGAGCCTGCTGGTGTTGCAGAACAATCTGGAAAGCCCTTGGAGGAGATGGGTGAAGCCACCCTCAAGCACTTTGATGCAGCCTGCAGAGGGATGGGGGATGGCCCTGGATTTCAGTAGCAGGGGTGCACAGCATAAACATTGCCTGCCACCAAGGAAGCAGCACCACAGTAGCAGCAGGGGGATAATTGAGGAGGCAGGGAACCTCACATGCAGCTTGAATTCAAGGGCTGGCTGACTCTGTTGGGTGCCCAGAGTCCTGAACTCATCCTGTGACCAAGTGAGTGAGAATCAGTCAAAATCAGGTTGTCAGCACCATTCTGGCAGCCCAATCGCACACCGTCCCATGACAGCAATCCCGTGCCAGTCAGCAGAATCAATCCACTCACCAGGCTGCTTTTCTGGAACCGGAGGTCAGCCCCAGGGCCCCAGGGTGACCTTGCAGGCACGAGTTCTGGAGCTCTTTGGAATGTCAAGTCTACCTCGTGCTTAAGAGAGCGTGTGGGAAAGAACTCAAAGAGGAGAAAGGAGGACTGGCTGCAAGCAAATCCCCATTTGGGCTCAGGAAACCTACCCAGACAACACTACCAACTCCAGCCAGGCCCAGAAACCAGAGGGTTGGGGGTGGGAGGGTGTCTCATCATGAAAGACATTTTCAGGGGCCCCTGAATCGTGAGGACTGAGGGAGGGTCCCAGCTCACCTGAGTCTAACATGAGCCCTGCTGTTTGTTTCTTTCTGCAACAAAAAGGGAGTGGAAAGGATGAAACAGAGGGTATGTATGGAAGAGATGAGGTCAAGTATGAACTATCCCTGGAAACCTGAGTCCTGATAAGGGCCGTCCACAGGTTGACACCTATTCAGGGGCTAAAAGTTTTCCATCAGATAATTGAATTAACACATAAACAGTCACAGCAGCAGCAACAAACAGCTTTTATAATGAAGCTCTGCCAATTCTTCACTGGAAGGAGAAAACGCAAGAAAGGACATTATGAGGTCAATGGACAAAACTAGAATATGATTGTTAGATTAGCAAAAAATTATTGTGTCAATGAAAATCTATAAAGTTGATAACTCTGGTGGTTGTAGAAAAGAATATCCCTTAGGATACACTCTGAAGTATGTAGGGGTAAAGAACAATATTCGGAAAAAAATTATCTATTTATCTATTTATCTATCAATCATCTGTCAGCCTATCAATCTGTTGATCTATTGATCATCTATCAGCTATCACAAATGACAAAGCAAATAGGAATAAACTGTTAACAGCAGCAAAATCTGGGTAAAGGCTAAATGAATGGATGATTTTTATACTCCTTTATTTTTGCAACTTTCTGTGGCATTAAACATTATTTCCAAATAGAAAGTTTAAAAGGTTTTCCCAACAGGCTGTATCAATTCTGGTAAAATTAGTTACAACAATGTTTCCTTCCCTTCCCTCTCCTTCGCTCTTAAAGGGCACCCCCTTTCCCGTCTTCTTCTTTCCATTTTCTTTGGGACATCATATAAATGAACACAGTTAGGAAACTTTTGGCATACTGGCATGTTCCACAGATTAAAATAATTTAAAATTAAAGAATTAAAGTATTGGCTAGATCCAGCATAGGTGAGATGGCAACACAGTTGCAAGCAGAGGCAGGAAGATCCCCAGAACTTGACTTTGTGCTTCCATAGCTAATAGGAAACTTGAGTAAAAGAATCACAATAATGCTTATATTTTTAAAATGTGAGATAAAAGCCCTGCTTTATTTTCCTTCCCTCTCTCCCTCCCTTCCTTCCGTCCCTCCATGCTCTTTCTCTCTCCCTTTCTTTCTTTCTCTCTCCTTTTCTTTCTTTCTTTCTTTCTTTCTTTCTTTCTTTCTTTCTTTCTTTCTTTCTTTCTTTCTTTCTCTTTCTTTCTTTCTTTCTTTCTCTTTCTTTCTCTTTCTTTCTTTCTTTCTTTCTTTCTTTCCTTCCTTCCTTCCTTCCTTCCTTCCTTCCTTCCTTCTTTCTCTTTCTCTTTCTTTTTTCTTTTTCTTTCTCTTCTTTCTTTCTTTTTCTTTCTTCTTTCTTTCTCTTTCTCTCTCTCTTTCCTTCCTTCCTTCCTTCCTTCCTTCCTTCCTTCCTTCCTTCCTTCCTTCATTCCCTCCTTCCTTCCTTCCTTCCTTTTCTCTCTTTCTCTCCCTCCCTTCCTTCTTTCTTTCTTCTTTCTCTCTCTCTCCCTGCCTCCCTCCTTCCCTCCCTTCCTTCCTTCTTTCCTCTCTCTCTCTCTCCCTTTCTCTCTCTCTCTCTTTCTTTCTTTTTCTTTCCCTATTGCTCAGGCCAGAGTATAGTGGTGCAGTCTTGGCTCTCTGCAACCTCTGCCTCCTGGGCTCAAGCAATTCTCCTGCCTCAGCCTCCTGAGTAGCTGGGACTGCAGGCATGCATCACCATGCCTGGCCACTTTTTGTGTGCATTTTTAGTAGAGATGGGGTTTCACCATGTTGTCCAGGCTGGCCTCAAACTCGTGAGCTCAAGTGATCTGCCTGTGTGGGCCTCCCAAAGTGCTGGGATTATAGGTGTGAGCCACCAGGCCAGCCTAGAATGTCCATATTTCTAATCTAATGGTTGCCAGGGGCATCACAGCATGCCACAGTGGTTAGTAATGTGGGCTCTGGGAAAAAAGAGTTTGGGTTGAAACTAAGCTTTTGCACTTCCCACCTGGGTGATCGTGGACAGATGGCTTCATTTGATCATGTCTCAGCTTCCTCACCTGTAAATGGCATGTGAAAGGAATACCGTTGCCTGAAAGTACCAGAAACTATACCTTACAATAGTTTAAAGAGAAACCCAAAGAGCAGATACCACTGGTCGATAGTGTCAGAGAAATGAGGTTTTTTTTTTTGTCTCTGCCATACTTTGTGTGAAGTTCTACTTTTCATACAGAAAAAAAAGAGACATGAGAGAATTTTAGCTGAGCTGGCCCTTTTATCAGAAAATCAAAACTTTTCTCAAAGTTCCAGTAAGTAGAAACTCACGTGTGGGCCTGATTTGTGTCTCCTGACCACGTTTGCTTGAATTTGGGAGAGAAAAGGGATTGTGGATGTGGCTTAAGTCAGACAATCAAGAGCATGGGTTATGCTGTGTTACAAGATCCCGAATATTAAATGAGCCAACAGTTATAACATTCTTAGAAAAATTCACAAGCGCTCAAATGTTAGCTTGTTATCATTATTGGTAATATTAATGGCAGTAGTATTTTTATGTACATATTGAAAACATCATCAGAAATAATTTTGAAAAAACCTGTGGAAACAGGGGAAAAAGGATGAAGTCAACAGCTCCCTCCTTAGTTTCACCCCTGGAGAAGGCTTAGAAGGAATGGAAGCATTGATGTGGAAACCACCTACGTGCTTTCAAACACCTGTGATTGATTCCCTCTGTAGGCCAGGTAGGACTGTCAGACACGCTACTATAGAGAAGGGCTTGTAGATTTCAAAGAGGATGCTGGGATCCCAGAGTATCCCAAGTGGCGGCACTTATTCGCTGATTTTGATTATAGTAATATATGCGGTCATCAGTTTCTCTCTTATTTTCCATGTGGATGGGCTGTATTTATTCTGTTGGAGTTGGCTCAGAGTAGACACAACAATCTTTGTCTTGCACATTTTCAGTGAATTGCCCCTCCTGGAAGTGGGGGTGCTTTGTCTGTCCACTGGGGCTCCGTGTACACAAGTGCACCCACATTTTATTGGTGGCTCTTTTCCAAGTTGCTAGCTTGGCGCTTTTCAAAATGTGCTGAAGGGCTGTTTGGAACTTGTCTCTGCTGACTCCACTGGGCTCGATTTCAAATCTCCCCTAATCCACTAATGAACCTTTATTAAAGTGGGAGAGGGAGGTTGAATCAGTCTTTGGAAGCATTATTAAAATAAAGTAAGAGCATTGAAATGATCAAAAGAGAACAGTAATAAAGGAAGACTCAGTCTTTCCACCGCCCTCTATTTAGTTCTTTAAAGCTGATATTTTGGGGAAAGAAATGTCAATATTATTAGATTAGTTTTTAGTAGTCTTTAATTTTGTTTTATTTTAACTTTAATTTTGTTTTATTTTTCAGGGAAGCTCATGAAGAGACTGTTATTCACCAGCAAACCCTTGCACCCTCATTTTTCTTTTTTGTAATTGAAAGTGTAGGTTGAACTGCTCTGTAGTTATTCATCCACTTCTGCTGGTCAAAGGCCCATGAAGATTTAAATGACTAAATAGGCCATAAAATGCCAACATTTTAGAAGTCTAAAAACTGTCTGCTGGATCAAACACTGACCACAATCCACCCTTAGATTCCTCTGCCACCCACTTTGCTCCCTGTGTCTGGGACACCCTGAATCCACAATGACTGTGCTGAACTGTAAAGAAACCACGATGTACCTTTTCAAAAAGGTCCACTCATCCTTAAAGTCATGAATCAAGGAAGAGATGGCTTCCAGATATGCAGCTCGACTTCCGACAGCCATCATCCTTTAAGATTTCCCTGTGCTTTGACTGGTTACTTACCCACTTCTGCTGGTTCCTGAACAAATAACTTTCTATTAGCCCCAGAGGATTGACTAGAATAGACTTCTGAATGTCTGAAAATTCCTGATCCCCAAGAAACCTGTGTTCTGCCAAATAATTTATTTCCTAAGAAGTTATAATAAGCCTAGTCAGGAAATCAAAAGAGAAAAACCTTAAGTATTATATTGCTTGGTACTTGTTTTTGTCCATTCTGTTCTTTATTAACTTTTTGATTGGGAAAGTAAAGATCATTACACAAATCTATTCTCAAATTTAGCCATGGATGATTCGATTTCTCTTTCTCTCTCTCTCTGTGTATATATGCATGTATACACACAGACATACAGAACAGAGTTGTCTCTCTATATGTACATACACAGAACATATATATGTGTGTGTATATATATATATGTATGTATATGTGTATATATATAGAGAGAGAGTGCTAGAGAAAGGAGAGAGAGAGAGAAATAGAAAGAGAAAGACACCCTCAACTTATGATGGAGTTATGTTCTAATAAACCCACTGTAAGCTGAAAATACTCCAAGTCAAAAATGTAATGAATGCACCCGAACTTTTGAATATCACAGCTTGGCCTAGCCCACTGTAAATGTGCTTATACACTTACCATGTAAATGTGCAATACTTGCATCGGCCTGCAGTTGGACAGAATCATCTGTCACAACGTCTATTTCATAACAAAGTGTTGAGTATTTCATGTGGTTTATTGAGTTCTGTACTGAAAGTGAAAAGCAGAGTGGTTATACGGGTACTTGAAGTGCGGATTCTACTGAATGTGTTTCACTTTCACACCATTGTAAAGTTGAAGCCATCGTGAAGTTTATACATATATACCTTATTCACATATATCTCATATATGTATATACACAAAATATATATTGTGTACATATATATGAGATATGTGTAAATAAGATGTATATGTAAACAACATATCTGTAAACGAGATATATAAAAACATAAATAACACATAGATCTCCTTGTTGAATCCTACCGTGTACAATACATGATTTTTTATGCTGGGATTCAGCAGTGAAGAAAAGAGAGGAGAGCTCATTGGCTTCACAGAGCTTACACTCTGATGAGGGAAGACAAAAAATAGGTAGAATTATAAGAAGGGTGAGGGCCGAGTGCAATGGCTCACACCTGTAATTCCAACATTTTGGGAAGTCAAGGTGGATGGATTACTTGAGGTCAGGAATTCAAGACTAACCTGGCTAACAGGGTGAAACCTTGTCTGTACTAAAAATACAAAAATTAGTCAGCAGCTTCCTTTCTGAGGCCTGACATCTCCCAGCAGTCACACTGATGTCTTCTTTAGATAGCTTCAATAAGGGGGAAGAAAAGATGAAAAGTGGTGAAAGTTGCTAACTGCTGTGTTCCTCTGCTTGCTTTTCGTGCTGTGTGCCAGGAATCAAAGCTGGGCCTGTAATCCCAGCTACTCAGGAGACTGGGACATGAGAATTGCTTGAACTCAGGAGGTGGAAACTGCAGTGAGCTGAGATCGCGCCACTGCACTCCAGCCTGGGCGACAGAACGAGACTCCATCTCAAAGAAAAAAAAAAGAAGGTGGTAAGTACTGTATGCAAAAGCAGAGCCAGGTGGGGACCAGGAGTCTTGAAGAGTTGTCATTTACACATTTAGAGGATATGGTCAGAGAGGCCTCCCTGGGAAGGTGATGTCTGAACAGAGAGAGCAGGGTGGGAAGATCTCTGCGGGAGGAGTAGAAAGTGCAAAGACACGGAGGCAGAGATGAGTCCCATTCGGCTGGGACAGAGTGAAAAAGGGGTTCAGCTGTAAGGGCCTGAGAGGTGAGGGTGGGAGGGCGGGTGGAGGCATAATCTCAGCAGATGGTGGACACCCTGGAGGCCACTGTGCGGCCCTGGTTCTCCCTCTGTGTGATTTCAAGGTCCATTGCATGGTTGCAGTGGGGAAGAGAACAAGCCTTATGATCTGGCTTCTCTTGAAGAGGATCATTCTGGTAGGCGCTTTGAGAAAACAACTGGATGAGGGCCTGGGATGATGTAGAAAGTCCTATTTGTAAGGGTTTGTGATCTGGGTATATGTCCGCTGAGCAGCGAACTCACTGTCTCAAGTTCTGTATTCTAGTTGGGTCTCTTCTGCTAACTGCTGGAGGGTATTGGCACAATCACTTAATGTTTTATTCAGAAGGGAAATAGAAGCGAACACTTAGTATTTAAGTTGGAGCCAGTTTCTTCTTAATCCCTATGACCTGTAGCCTGCTAGGATCCCCAAGTTTGTTTTTCTTTTTCTCCAACACCAGAACATGTGCCTTTGCTCACCCCACCTCTGTCCTCATGGTTTCTTTACTAGCAGCTCTGACTTCCCCTTCCCAGCCTCTCTCAACACATGCAAAAGACAAGAAGCAGAGGACAATGGCTTTGCTAAGCCCTGGATTGTTCTGAAGTTTGAAGTTGTAACCCAGAAGCTATCTCTTTCATGAAAGCAGTCAGAATTGGATATTAGAAATATTTTGGAGGTTAATGGAAGAGCAACTTGAGCCTCCCTACTACTGAACTGTTTAATATTCTAGAATTTATGTTACACACTGAAAGATAGACAACTCTGCAGTTTTGGGACTGGGGTATGCCTGTGCATACACACATCTGCTCTGTTTTGGTTTCACTTCACTTTAGTTATTTGATTTGGTGTCTGCAAAACCCTGTGTGCACCTTTTTATGAGCTTTGGGACAATTTACTGCCAAGCTTGCTTGAACTCTAAAATATGCCTCCAGTTTCGGAAAACCACAAATTATTTACCAAGGAGGCAAGGAAATGGAGGTCACTGGGCTCATTTCTTACATAATTTTCAACTTCCTTTCTGAGGCCTGACATCTCCCAGCAGTCACAGTGATGTCTTCTTTAGATAGCTTCAATAAGGGGGAAGAAAAGATGAAAAGTGGTGAAAGTTGCTAACTGCTGTGTTCCTCTGCTTGCTTTTCATGCTGTGTGCCAGGAATCAAAGCTGGTGTAGTGGAAGGTAGATATAAAGTAACCCCCTTTTCCTAGGTTGTTGTGTTTATAAAGAGTTAAGTAGGAACTGCTAAAAACAAACAAACAACAAAAAACCCTCCACTTTGTGGGAAGCAAAGTTATTTAAGGCCTGAAAACAACAGTATTAACCTAAAACAATAGAAAGATGATCACCAAAATGAAAGTACAGAACAGGTATAGAAAGTCGATCTCTGAAACACCAGCGGGTGTCAGTTTCTTCCAAGATAATTCAAGGGTGACTAACATGTAACTAGCAAATACATTCAACATATGAGAGAAAAAGAATGAGGATAAAGGGGGGCTATAAAATAAACAGGAGAAGAAGTGATGACCATAGATCAAATGGGAAGGATAAAGAAGGAGGAAAAGATAGCTCCTATGTGTCCAGCTTGGAAAGATAATGACTCAGTTGAGTGAATAGGGGAGACACATTGAGGGTCTGAAAGCCAGGAACTCAGGAATTTTTAAAGACACGGCAAAGTTCTTGTTGCATAGGTTTACTTATGACACATGGGTACATGGGTCTGTCCAAAGGGGCTGGGACACTTCATTAGGTTTGAGGAATTTTTTTCTGCTATATTCTCTTTTTCCTTTCTTCCAAGAAGGCAGGGTACGGAGAG
Organism: Sapajus apella; assembly: GCF_009761245.1. Classification (NCBI taxonomy): domain Eukaryota; kingdom Metazoa; phylum Chordata; class Mammalia; order Primates; family Cebidae; genus Sapajus; species Sapajus apella. The sequence goes on along the minus strand of NW_022436951.1, from coordinate 24,511,490 downwards.
GTACCAGGTGCTGGTGGATAGTTTACCTTGGAGATTGCCACCTTATGGAGGAAACAGCTGGTAGAGTCAGCAGAGACCTCTTCTGGTGGGCCTCAGAGTTGTGAGTTAAGCACTTGGACCAGGGAAACATCAGATGTTTTCATGACATTGGTGGGATTTAATTCAATCAACGAATAGGACCCAGAAATAAATTAGCTGAGACAGTGGGAGAAGAGGGGCAGAATCCCAACTGTGCTTAGTTATAATTTCAGATGTAGAATAAAGAGTGCTCCAGGAAGCATGGCTCCAGGCAAATGATGAGTTTTTGAATTTCTCCATGTTTATGATTTTATTTTTTTCTCTTCATGTTTATGATTGTAATTATCTGTTTCCTGAAGTGATTGGTGGAAACAGTTTAAGAGGAAATGAATATATGTGCTGGAAGGGGAGGTAAAAGTAGGGTGACATTCCGTTTCATAGTCAGGCTTGTGGGTGGGGAGAGGATGGAGAGAGGGAAGACAGAGAGAGGGGTCCGTAGTTTCTGAGAGGAGGAAGGAGGAGAGGAACACAAGCTTAGTTCCTGAAGAAAGACATTGATGGGATCCCAGGCTGATTCCACTCGGATCTGCAACACTGCAGAGAAATCCAGAAGCCAGCAGCTAGAATGAATGTTTATTTCTCAATAGAAAGCAAAAAGAGCTGAGATGGAGCTGAAAATACTGAACTGTCTGAAATGAATTAGGCTAATGAATGAGTTTTTTTCCGCATCCATGTATGATCCATGTGAAGTTCATTTCATATCTGCAACGATCTCTGTGAGAGTCCAATGCCTAGCATTGTTAAGGGCTCAGTAAATGCTGGTTCTTTACTTCTGATTCTACCCACAGTTATACCTAATTCTCTATTATTCTGGTATGTGAGCCACCTCAGTCAAGCTTTCTACAGTGTATATCTGTAGAAAGTCAACATACAAAGTAAGTAAGTCAACATACAACATAAAGCAAGCTTTCTAAAGTCAACATACAAAGTAAAAGTTAAGACCGGGTGCGGTGGCTCACGTCCGTAATCCCAGCACTTTGGGAGGCTGAGGCGGGTGGATGACCTGAGGTCAGGTGTTCGAGACCAGCCTGATCAACATGGTGAAACCTGATCTTCAGTAAAAAAATAAAAATTAGCTGGGTGTGGTGGCACATACCTGTAATCCCAGCTACTCAGGGGGCTGAGGCATGAGAATCACTTGAACCTGGGAGGCAGATGTTGCAGTGAGCCGAGATGGCGCCATTGCACTCCAGCCTGGGCAACAAGTGTGAAACTTTGTCTCAAAAAAACCAAAACCAAAACCCAAAACAAAACAAAGTAAGAGTTAAAATGTAATGTTCTGAACTCTACTTCTTTTGAATTATTTTCTCAACGTTCCAATTGACTCATACTTGTCAGGCACAAAGTTTCTCCTTAAAATTGGTTTTATTTATCTCAGTTATAAGACAAATTTGAAACAAATGGTTTTTATTTGTTTTGAAAAGCAGCTACAACCTTTGAATGATAAACACAACTTATCCATCTTTCATTTGTTCTTTGTTTTGACTTTGTTGAATTTCCTTTTTAGACTAGCAATATTCAGATAATTTGTGAAATATTTTATTTGGGTTTAAAATAAGGACTGTGGTACATTGATCATCTAGCCCATTAGAATCAGCAAGCCTTTTGTCTTCAGCAGTTTAGTTGTGAAATGCCTAGTTGTGGTTTTCTTTACAGCTGTCCCGAGTTGGCTGAGATTCTTGAATTCACATTCAATAAAGATTGTTAGCTTTAAGAGTTTTGGGAAATTCTTTTTTTTTTTTTGAGATGGAGTTTCTGTCTTGTTGCCCATGCTGGAGCGCAGTGGCATGATCTCAACTCACTGCAACCTCCGCCTCGCAGGTTCAAGCGATTCTCCTGCCTCAGCCTCCTGAGTAGCTGGGATTATAGGCATGCTCCACCACACCCAGCTAATTTTGTATTTTTAGTAGAGATGGGGTTTCTCCATGTTGGCCAGGCTGGTCTCAAACTCCCGACCTCAGGTGCTCCCCCCACGTCGCTTCCCAAAGTGCTGGGATTACAGACGTGAGCCACCACGTCCATCCGAGTTTTGGGAAATTCTTGACTATGTTTTCTTTACATATTTCTCCCATCCTATTCTTTCTTTTTTCTTTAGTAACGCCGATGATAGGAATGAAGGTGTTTGCATTATGACTTGCATGTGACTGATATGTGTATTCTTTTATATTATCTGTGCTTTAGTCAAATATTTTATGCTGATCTGTCTTTGGGATCATCGAGCCAGTCTTCGGCTACACTGTTCAACTCATCCAATGAAGTCTTCATAACAAGTATTGTGTTTTTCAGTCTTTGAATGATTACTTTTTACAGGTTTTGATCTTTTCCACCATTTGTTCATATTGTCTTTCAATCTTTTTTAATATATTGATCATTGTATCTCAATGTAATGTTAAGATGCTAAATAAAATATATTTTTATTTTCATCTGCTTATATTGTTTGTTTGTTTCACCTGGTAATTGATCACAACCGCTTGCCTCTTTTTATGTTAGTAATTTGTGACTGTATGCCAGCTATTGTGGACAAAACACATGTCAAAGCTCTGTATCATGCGACTTCAACCAGATAGGAATTTGTGTTTTCTCTGTGGGGCAGATGGAGTGAGGAGGTCATCACCCCAATCCAAGAGGCTGAGTTAGATCGAATACTAGGTGGGTATTTTAGTAAGATCCCCTCCACCTCTAATTCTGTTTTTAGTCGTCAGGCCCATCTCTTGCATACTGTTGATTGAGAGCTCTGAAAGACAGTGGAAGGTTCAGGTTGTTCAGTATCCTGCCATACGCTCCATCCAAGTTTGATGAGCATCTTGGGGAGACCAGCCATGTGCTGTGCCAGACTCCTTTCCTCAAGTGGAACTTTTTCTCCCAATTATTATGGGACTTCCGGTGATTTTAACTTACTTTGCTGAAACTTCTAACCTTTTACTCAGCCTCAATTTAGCAAGGGTACTCTGAGGAAAATTGGCAAGGCATTTGGGGATACTTTTGTTTCCAAATTGTTGTGGTTGCTTCTATGAATGCCACAAGCTTTGCTGGCTTCTCTTTCCTTCTTACGGTGCTTCAGCATGAACCAGGTCTGAGCTGTTTCAAATCAGCAGATATCCCAGGAGAGAAAATAACCTGTGAAAGTTAGCTAACCTAGGTAAAACACTCTGCTCTCTGGAATTTTTGTTCTAATTCTTTTTGTTTCTATAATTCACTGATCTCTTTAAATGAATTTTTTTGCAATTAATTTGTGTTTTTTAGTTAGTCTAACAGGATTGCGTTCTCCTGCAACCCACGGCATTCATTTTATTCATAACCAGGGGTCCCCTTAGGGTCAACTTTTAAGAAGTCTTGGGAAGCTATGTCCTTTCAACCTAACAGTCCACAAGATCTTCCCCTATTTTTTCAGAAGCTGCAGATGAGATGATCACAAAGAAAAGTATGGACATGTGTGACAAAGAAAGGTTAAAAATTAAATTTGTACTGTCATGTGAAAAACTGGACTCCTTTTTTTCTGTGTCCAGAGATACAGGGAGTCCATGGAGCCTCCCCTGCAAGCATCAGTGCAGAAGTCTGTGATAACCCAGATGCAGGCCCAGGACTGTGTGGACCTGGGGAGGAGTCCGTTGACTCAGAAGACTTGCATCTAAGGACTTGGCTATCCTTATCCTTAAGTATGATGACTATGTTTGCAATTCCAGTAGACTCCTTTATGTGTTCTGAATAAATATGCCTTTTGGAAGTGAACTTCTAGAGCCCGTAACTTTGACCCATGAGTTTCCTTTCTCTGTGTGTGTGTGTGTGTGTGTGTTTTATATATATATATATATATATATATATATATTATATTTTTTTTTTTTTTTTTTTTTGTAAAGGCAAGGTCTTGCTTTTTTGCCCAGGCTGGTCTCAAATTCCTGGACTCCAGCGATCCAACTGTATTGGCCTCCCAAAGTGATGGGATGATAGGTGTGAACCACTGTGTCCAGCTGCTTTCTGGGTTTTCTAACGTCATGCTATTTCAACTCTGTTCTCTATGTACATTTCCCTGATCACATGGTTGTGTCTTGGCATTTGAAAATACTTAACAGACTTCCTTTTGTTTGATTTTTACAATGAACTTTTATGACTAGGCATGGCCCCAAGTTCAGTTTTATAGACAAGAATTCTGTAGGTCAAGAACACAATCAATAACAGCAGGTGACAGGATTTAAACCTGGGTCACTTTACTTATTTCTTTTTCTACTCTATCATTATGTGAATCTATCCTACCTCTGCAATGACAGATGGCCCGAGAGCAAGAACACTTCCTTACATCTGGTACACAGTTGAAAAGTGAAAATTCCACACAAATAAATATGGAAAGAATTTTTACCTGCTCCTGTAGCTTCCTTTCAGGGACCTGGCACTCACAAAGGCTGAGTAACCGAAAGGGGACTTATGTAACTTAACTCAAAGCAGAGAAGGTTACAGAGACTCCCTTAGCATAATATACCATGGAGTGGTCATGCTTGGATGTGCAAAATGTCTGATGGTCCTGGATGTGGCTTTACTCTGAACTACACTAGTGAGGCAAGGGGAAGAGGGACTTGGGGGAGTGGGGATTAAAGGGGAGATGCTCTGATGAAGTGGGAGAAAGACAGCTACACAGGGGAACTAAGAAGACACTGAAAGACTCCCAAGCTTTCCTTGGAAGAAGGGTCAATTGCCCAGGGCAAAGCAAACTTGTTGGACCCAAAGCTCTCATTTTGTTGCCTAAAAATTATAAAATATCAGCAATTTCATATGGTTCAACATAATATTTTATAACCCTTCCTTTTCCTATTCTAAAATAATAATTTTTAATAATGTAAGCTATACGCATACCTGCTTTAAACATCTGACTGTCATATAGTGGATATTTCAAGAAGTAAATGTTCAGCTTGTCTTCACCCTCACTTGAAGACATAATGTGTGTATTAGGCTGTTTTCGCATGGCTATGAAGAAATACCTGAGACCGTGTAATTTATATGAAAGGAGGTTTAACTGGTGCAGGGTTCTGCAGGCTGTACAGGAAGCATCTGCTTCTGCGGAGGCCTCAGGGAGATTTGACTCATTGTGGAAGGTGAGATGGCAGCAGGCACCTCGTGACTGAAGCAGGAGCAAGAAAGAGAGAGGGGGCGAGGTGTCACAATTTTTTTTTTTTTTTTTTTGAGATGGAGTCTTGCTCTGTCTTCCTGGCTGGAGTGCAGTGGCAGGATCCTGGCTCACCACAACCTCCGCCTCCCGAATTCAAGTGATTCTCCTGCCTCAGCCTCCGGAGTAGTTGGGATTACAGGCGCCAACCACCAAGCCAAGCTAATTTTTAAAGTATTTTTAGTAGAGACGGGGTTTCTCCATGTTGGGTAGGCAGGACTCCAACTCCTGACCTCGTGATCTGCCCACCTCGGCCTCCCAAAGTGCTGGAATTACAGGCATGAGCCACCATGCCCGCCTGATGCCACACACTTTTAAACAACCAGGTCTCTCTCTTGAGAATTCACTCACTGTCTCACAGACACCAAAGGATTGGTTTAAACCATTCATGGGAAATCTGCCCCCATGATCCAATCACCTCCCACGAGGCCCTACCCTCAACACTGGGAATACAATTCAACATGAGATTTGAGCCGAGACACAGATGCAAACCATGTCAATGTATTAGGCAGACTCTTGCAGCCATATGAAGAATATCGTGGTTACCCTAGCTACAAATGCAGATGTCATTGACACAGGAGGGGGCAGGGAAGTGCTGGGAGGAGAAGGGCGGGTATCTGGCGAGGTCTCTGCCCCTGGGCCTTTGCCCACAGACCTAGGTGAGGGCAGGCACTCTTGCCTTTGCGCCCAAATGTTGCATTTCCTAACACTGCCCTGGCTCGCCATGCCCCCATCCTGTGTCTACAGAAACCCAGAGACCTTAGTGGCACTCACAGAAGCGGCTGGACATCCAGGAGATGTCAAGAAGAGCACACGGACAGGCACCAGCGGAGGCTGGCAGGCCACTGACCAGTGGACAGATGTGGAGTTTGGTTGGAGGAAAGCCAGGCTGCTAAGTGGCCTGATTCCAGGGAAAAATCACCTTTCCACTCCATCTCCCTTCTGACTCCTCCATCTGCTGAGAGCTACTTCTGCTCAATAAAACCTTGCACTCATTCTCCAAGCCCACGTGTGATCTGATTCTTCTGGTACACCAAGGCAAGAACCCTGGGATACAGAAAGTCCTCTGTTCTCGCCGTCGGGCAGGGGGTCGAACTCACCTAACACCAGTCGCCTGCAGATGGCAAAACTAAAAGACCACCCTGTAACTCACACCCATTGGGGCTTCAGCTGTAAACATTCACCCCTAGATACTCCTGTGGGGTCCGAGCCCCACAACCCACCCATCTGCATGCTCCCCTAGAGGTTTGAGCAGTAGGGGCACTGAAGAAGCCAGACACTTCTGTCACACATCCTGCGAGGGGGCAAGAGAACGTTTTCTATTTCGTCATCAGGGTATTGTATTGGTGTCTTAAATAACACTAGCATTTTGCCATATTCCAGCTCTGGGCCAGCTCTGCTTCCTGGTCTGCCTTTCAATCTTTTCCTTGCTTCTGGCATGAGCTCCCTTCTCTCTTGAGAAACCAATGATGCATTTGAAAATACACATAGCTATACATATTTTAAAGATATCATTTAGCAAGGATGCTCCTTATTGGATGGCCTTTCATGTTGCTGGGACAGAGAACAGGACAGTTCTAGGTGAGGGAAGCAGAGCGATCTCATACACCGTGAAAGCTAAGCAGGCAACAGCCTTTCCGGAAGAAAGCTTTTCAAAATGTATTTGTAGAAAGGCAGTAAAAGAATAGATGCAAATCGAGCTATTTTTAGACTATCGTTTTAGGGCCAAGGAAGAAACTATGAGAATGAATTCTTTAAAAAAAAAACATGGTAAGGCCTTTGCTGGTGTTTTTAGTTGAAGTAATTTAGAGATGACTAGGTATTGTTATATTTAATTCGAGTTTTTAGAATAAATGCTCACAGAAATAGAAGGCTTTGCCATTTCTTTTCCCCACAACTTTAAAAAGTAAACCGTGAGTGTTGGGTCACAATAACCTTTCTTTTTTAGTCTCCTTTTTGTGTAAATTCATCCACCAACAAATTACATTGTACTCCTTCCTCCTCTGACTACCTGTGGAAGAATATTTATATAAATAAACCCAAAGCCCTGTCTTTTTGTCTCTTGCTTTGAGTAAATGGTAAAAAATAGATGCCTTAGTCCGGTGACTTGATTTAATACAAATGGATCTTGTTAGAACACTTCTTTACATGGAGATATCGGAAGATTTACTTGTAACCTTCCTTGCTAAGTGAACAGTAGTAGTATTAGCTGTTTCTAAGATGTGTTGTGGTTTGAAAGATTTTGTTTGTATCATGCCAAAGTGACTGCATTAAGAAGTGCCTAGTTGGCTGGGCCTAGTGGCTCACATCTGTAATCCCAGCACTTTGGGAGGCCAAGGAGGGATGATTAACTGAGGTCAGGAGCTCGAGAACAGCCTGGCCAATATAGTGAAACCCTGGCTCTATTAAAAATACAAAAATTAGCTGGGCTTGGTGGCGCATGCCTGTGATCCCAGCTACTCGGGAGGCTCAGGCAGAACTGCTTGAGCCTGGGGACAGAGGTTGCAGTGAGCCAAGATCGTGCCACTGCATTCTAGACTGGCCAACAGAGCAACAACAACAAACAACAAAAGAAGTAACTAGTTGACTGATGACAAAACTCCTTTAAATCATTCAGCTGTTTGACCTACATCAGTGTGTAGGTGTTATACATAATTGTACATTTTGATGCTATTTTATTATGTGGCAGTGTATAGTCCCAGCATTTATACTAATTACATAGTTCTTTGAATTCCAGTTTTTCTATTTGTAAATTTGGATAGATGTCTATCATGGCTCCTTTCAAAGAGAGCACTATATGTAAATGGAGGGTACTTTGATGCCATTAGAGGGAGGGGTTGAGATCTCAAAGAAATAGGCTACACTGCCTCTGGGGTGAGTGGGTCCTGTTACGTGTAGGGCTGCAGAGTAGGACACACGACTCTGGGGGCCAAACCTCAGGACTCTGGCCATGCAGTTGAACATTTCTGCCAGTTCCTTCCGGGTCCCACCTTTGCAATTTCCAGCTCCTTCTCTAAATAAATGTTGAAGATATGTATACACAGCAAAGGCGTGCCAAAGTATACAGTTGCCCAGATTATTTGCACACCTTGGTTTGGCCCCGGCCAGGTGAAGGAGTTATGAGGAAATGCTTGCTGCAATGATTTCTGTCATTCATTTCTCTGTGTATATTGGCGTTAATGGATTTTTGGCAGAGCTTAAACTACCTTTGAACTTTTCCCCTTTCTTCTCTCTTCTGCTTCTTTTTCCAGACTGCTTCCAAGATTGGATGAAGACAGTCCGTTGACAATGTTATGAAGAGAGGGATTTGGAGCGTGTTGGGGGACACCCATGTTGTCGACTTCCCTGTGCAATCTAAGACTGAGTGACGGATGTAGTTGGAAGGGAAGAGAAGACGCCTCCACCTTTCCTGTCCAGAGAAATTATGCTGGAGCCCCCGACCCAAATGAGAAAAGAGATGTTTGTGTTTCCACCATCTTTGAGATCTGACTGCTAATGTAGCTATCTTTAAAGAATTCTGCTATTTACAATAAAAGTGAGATCTCCCTCCTCCATCCTGTGTTACACACCCTGGGATTGCACCCTTGTTCCTGGTACCTTTCATTGCAGGAGCGTGCCTTTGACTTTCTTGTATCCCTGCTGCTTCTCTTTACAGAAAGTGCTGAGCTTCTTGGTGAGTGTCCCTCCCAATGGATGAATATTTAGCAGAGAATGGAGAGCTTTCTACCATAAGAATCAGGATGTGGCTGTTTGTAAAGTTACCGCATTTTTGAAGAGTGGCTGCAATTAGTTTTGGTGTTAGGCAGCAAAAACCCCAAAATGTTCTCTTTGATTTCACATTGCTTGCACAACACGGATACCCATTTACTGGCAGAAAACTTTGTGGGTAAATGTGACTGTGTATGCATAAGTGTGTGTGTGTGTGTGTGTGTGTGTGTGTGTGTGTGTGTGTCTGTGTGTGACTCCACGCACACTTCTGGAATACCTTCTATGTGCCAGGCATGGTGTTAGTTGACATATGTAATTGAGAGTAAAATAGTCATGATCTCTGGCCTTAACCAATTTACAATTTAGGATAAAATAGACCTTCCATGTTCAAATCCACAATGACATTAATTGCAATGTGATCATTGTTGTGTTTGAAGAACAGTTAGGAAAAGCACAAAGAACTTACAAGATGGCTTAACAGAAGAACGTCTTCTAGCTTAGAAGGCTGGATAGCCTCTTTTTAAGAAAGTGGTATGAGTAAGGATGAATAGGAATAGGCCAGATAAAATACGAAGCCAGGAGCTGGAGGTGGACATGGGGGAGGGAGGTGACATTGCACTGACAGAGAGGTGTCAAGCGCTGAGGAGGCTGCTGGATGTAGAGAAAGCGGAAGTGTTCTGGATTGCAGTTCTTGGTAGGTAGAAGTGTTGTATGAGGGGACGAAAACAAGGCCATTGGAAAGGGAAGAAGTTGAAGGTGGGGGTGTTGGTGAAGGTGTTAATATTATTGCAGAATCATCTGAAGGGCAGTTTCCAACGTTGACCAAATTCATGCTGTGACTGTGGAAACTGGTGCTCGAGGTGAGTGATGGCCCCTATCAGTGGGTGTCACTGGGTGTCAGGGTGACAGGGTGTCACTGGGTGTCCGGGTGTCAGGGTAAAGAACTGCTGGGCAAGGTGTTGCTGGTAAATCTAAGTGATGTTAAATCTGCCTAGCACCACGGTAGGGTTGGGTGAAAAGAAGACTGTGAGTTGGGTGCTAAATTCTTTAAGGAGTGACCAAATGATTAAGTGAGGACTAGAGGGAGAAGAGGCTCTTATTGCCAGCTGCTCAAAGGAGCAACTTACAAGAGTGCAGTTGTCTGCAAGTGGCATTGGGTCGTCAGGAGGACATTGCATTGGCTCTGATGCAGGGATATTTGGAGTTTGACAGAAAACATCTCCCAGCCCCCACCTATGAGGTGAAGCAATATCCTTAGGGGACAGTGGGTTTCAGTGAAGTTGAGAAAGCATGTGTGTGTGTGTGTGTGTGCGCGTGTGTGTCTGTGTGTGTGTGTGTCTGTGTGTGTGTGTGTGTGTGTGTTTGTGTGTGTGTGCATGTGTGTGAGATAACTTTGAGATAATTATGAGTTGGAAACATGTAGATTAAGATAAAAAGAGACTACTCTGGGGCATTCAACCAAACTTTGAATTTCTTCTAGAAACCTCCTCTCAAGTCACAGTCAAGAGATCCAGCAATTGTGAAATCACTCTCTTCGAATGCATACCATTTCACTTTTGGTAGCTCTTTCTGTTGAATAAATGATGCTATATATAATGGACACTTGATCATTCTAGTGTTTTCTGTGCAAATGTGTAGAAAAAAGGGCTTGGGGGTATGAAGTCAGGGTAGATAGGCTGAAAGATTATTTTATTTAGATTTTTCAGGATGACAATTTGGTCCTGTAATGCTTGTGTGATTTACAATATGAAGATTAGACATATAAGTTGAAAAGTGCATCAAAACCTGAAAAATTAATTTGCAAACATTTTGTGTTATAGTTGGAGTTATGAATGTCACTGTCTGAAGATTCTTCTTGAGCACTACCAATTCTACTTGTGCTTCGTTTTCTTCTTATTTGAACTAAACTTTGACAGTTTATATTTGACAGATAAACATTTACACTGAGGAAGCAAATTGAATAAAATATAGATATTTAAGTTAATTTAAAACGTAAATTTTATCTTATTTTTGAATGGGGTCTTGACTGAATCCTGTAAACTGTAGCTGGTGTTCTTACTGCCTTGGTGTAAGCTGTGTAGTCAAAAGAACGGTGGGAATGGTCACTGTGTGTGGATATTGTTGTTCCTGAGGTTAATTCAGGAAAAGTCCTCTGTCCTAGGCAGCTGCTAACCAAAGGATCTTCCGGAAATGCTCTCCCAAACCACTGCCCATTGGGTATCAAACGCAGTATCTATTTTAGAGAAAATTATTGCATCAGATTAAAAAATGGTTAAATTGTTTTAACATGCCTGGATCTTATCTTTTCATGAAAACATTTTTTATTAACTATTTTTTTTTTATGGAGGACAACTGCTCTTCAGATTTTTCCCATGAGAACTGAAGATTAAACTTTGATTTTTATCCTCCCAGACAGAAGCTGTATGTTTTGATGATAACCACTGGTTAAAAGCAAAATAACCATAAATAAACACACATACCTTAGAATGAATGAGCGTTTCTGGTATAGTCTTAGATTTCACAGCGTCAGACTGACCAGGTTGAGAAAGCCACCAGAATCCCATAGCTCGAAGTTCAGGTTTTATACAAGATTTATATGTCCCGTAGAATATTTTGTTTGCTGCAGTTTGAAATGATTATCTTCTCTAGGAAACTAATGTTTAACAGATAAGTGCAACCAGATTGTATAACAGGAGCTGGAGGGGAAAATTTCACCATTTTGAATGGGGTTTGTGTTTACCAGTACACAAAATGTATGATTATATTATCGGTTATGTGAAAATACCTATAATTTTTAGAAAGGTAAAACCCATGTTTGCCAAGAAAATCAATTTTTTCCATATCTCTCTTTGTGCACTGTGGTTTTAAAACTTCCTTTTCATTTTTAATGGTATTTTCTGTTTAAAAAGCTTATTTTTTAAAATTAAACAAAATTGTATATATTTATTGCATATGATGTAATGTTTTAAAATATGCATGCACTTGGAATGGCTAAATCTAGCTAATTTTTATATGCATATTTATGATTTTTGTGGTGAGGCCACTTAACATCTACTCTCTTAGAAATTTTCCAGAATACAATACTGTACGTTGTTATTAACTGTAGTCACCATATTGTACAATAGATCTCTTGAACTTACTACTGCTGTCCAGTTGAAATTTTGTATCGTTTGACAAACATCTTCCCAACCTCCACCTCTCCACCCACCAGTTCCTTGTAACCACCATTCTACTTGCTGCTTCTATGAGTTCAACTTTTTTAAATTCCACATATAAGTGAGATCATGTGATATTTGTCTTTGTGTGCCTGGCTTATTTTACTTAACGTGATGTCCTCCAGGTTCACCCATGTTTCATGAATGACAGGGTTTCTTCTTTAAGGCTGAATAGTAGTCCATAGTGCATGTGTATCACATTTCCTTTATCCATCCGTCTGTTGTTGAACACTTAGGCTGATCCCATCTTTTGGCTATCATAAATAATGTTGCAATGAATACGGGAGTGCAGATATCTCTTTAACATATGGATTTTGTTTCCATTGGATATATGCAGTATACTCAGAGGTGAGATTGATGGATCATATGGTAGTTCTTTTAAAGTTTTTTTTGAAGAATCTCCATATGGGTTTGTATAATGGATGTACTCATTTACATTCTTATGTGCATTGTTTTCTGACATTGGTGAAACAGTAGATCTATTCATTTTGCAGACCTTTATTATGTGCTTACTATGCGTCAGCATAATGGGAGGTACAGTTGATTCAAATAAAAGGCACAGGCCGGGCGCGGTGGCTCAAGCCTGTAATCCCAGCACTTTGGGAGGCTGAGGCGGGTGGATCACGAGGTCAAGAGATCGAGACCATCCTGGTCAACATAGTGAAACCCTGTCTCTACTAAAAATATAAAAAAATTAGCTGGGCATGGTGGTGCGTGCCTGTAATCCCAGCTACTCAGAAGGCTGAGGCAGGAGAATTGCCTGAACCCAGGAGGCGGAGGTTGCGGTGAGCCGAGATCGCGCCATTGCACTCCAGCCTGGGCAACAAGAGCAAAAAACCCTCTCCAAAAAAAAAAAAAAAAAAAAAAAAAAAAAAAGGCACAGCCTTGCTCAGAAGCAGATATGATAAGTATTTATTAAACAAAGGTGGCAGAGGTAAGAAGAGTGAAGAGTAACAAGGAGAGTGGAATCTAGGATGATGTATAGATTTTGGCTTGGGCTATTCAGCGTGAGGAATATATATTTTCTGAAGTGGAATATACGATCACCTTCTTTCTAAATAGGGTCAAGTTGGAAGCCAAGTAAAACTTTGCATTATTGGCTCTTGTAGCTTGCTAAGGAAACATACTTGGTGATTATGAGCAGCTGGATTGAAGATTAATTTATTTCTCCTCTTGTTACCCTGATAAACGAGAAACAAATTTCATGGACAATAACTCATCATTTGAAATAGCCATCTAACAGTTGGATTGTCATTGATTACATGAGGTGATTTACCAGGAAGTTCAGCACATGCATGTAGTATGCTAATCCTTGTCATGTCTGTTTTCTGTTAATTAATATAAATTTTGTTGTGTAGTTTTTGGTATTCTGACTCAAATTGAGAAAATGTGTACATTTTTATATACATGTATTAATGTAAAACTTGGACCTGGAGAAGCAGGTGTTTCTAATAAAGTAGCCAACATTTTCTTTGAAGAATTCAAGGTACCCTGAAGTACCTTCTCTAATAAATTGTTATTGTTGGAGGTGAGTTCTCCACAGACTTTTTGTATTTCTGCATCTCTTATGAGTGAGCAATTAACTGTCCTTCATTCTGAACTATCTTTTCAGGTATACTTGTGTTGTGAGCAGTCTTGGAACATACAGACAGTGTCTCTCTCTAGAGCAAAGGCCAGGCATGCTCACTGCCCATTATAAAAGATTCAGGTTCCCTACATTCAAGATTCCTCTCCTATAACGCAATCACTGAACATGCAGGTATCATCTGGTTCCCTTCGCATCATCTTGCAAAATGGAGGCCTGGTTAACTGGTACAAAAAATGTTAATACTTTGGCGACTGTTTTTGTCATGAGCACTAAACTGTTCTTTGTTTGTGATCCAGGAGTCTTGTGTCTTCTACTAGCATTCACGAAACTTTTGTCAGGCTAGCTGGTTAGTTTACTAGAAGTGTGAACTCTCAGACCCTTCGCAGTTTTCAATGGTTAATTGACTTCAGCGTCTTAACTTCCAATCTGTAGACTATATTCTACCATAAAATATGAAACATTTCAACTTTTCCAGCATTAAGAGGGTGGAACTCTAAATTGTAGATTGATATGGTTTGGCTGTGTCTCCACTGAAATCTCGACTTGAATTGTATCTTCCAGAATTCCCATGTGTTGCAGGAGGGACCTAGGGGGCGGTAATTGAATCATGGGAACCGGTCTTTCCTGTGTTATTCTCGTAATGTTGAATAAGTCTCACAAAAGCTGATGGGTTTATCAGGGGTTTCTGCTTTTGCTTCTTCCTCATTTTCTCTTGCTGCTGGCACGTAAGAAGTGCCTTTTGCCTCCTCCCATGATTCTAAGGTCTCCCCAGCCATGTGGAACTCTAAGTCCGATTAAACCTCTTTTTCTTCCCAGCCTCAGGTATGTCTTTATCAGCAGTGTGAAAACAGACGGATACATAGATGAAATAACAAAAAGTAAAAAATGATTGCATCTGCTTTTCCTTGTGATTGCAAATTAATATGGTGCCTGTGATACCTCACATTTATGATATATCATGATTTTTAAAACCTGTCACTGAGAAATACTGGAGTGTAAGTGTACATTTAAAGAAATGGCTTTTGTGAAATGTGAACCTTTACTATCACCCACAGTTTATTTATTTTTAGTGTATTTAACTTTTATCTAAGCACCATAAAGAAGTGTTTTGCTTTCTTATTGTAATCAAGTTTATTGAGGTATGATTTATGTGTAATAAACTGCATCCAGTGTGCAGTTTGATGAATATTGACATTGAATATGCCTGTAAGATCACCATCACCATTAAGATGAACACCTCCATCATCCCTAAAGCCTTCCATGTACTCTTTGACTAAATAGTATTTGGTAATGTATGTAAGCCGTTGATATTGAGCAATTCAGGATTAATTTCTACTGAGGAGTTTTTGCTAGTTTCCTATTTTCTTTACTTTTTAAAATTATCATAAGCATTAATATTTTTTCCCTTG
This sequence comes from Sapajus apella, assembly GCF_009761245.1. Lineage (NCBI taxonomy): Eukaryota > Metazoa > Chordata > Mammalia > Primates > Cebidae > Sapajus > Sapajus apella. The sequence continues at coordinate 24,496,337 of NW_022436951.1, read as the reverse complement.
GTTATATGCTTTGATTTATGTTTTCCTTTTAAGAGTCCTCTTTCTAGTCTTTCCTTCTCTTTAATATTTGTTGGCACAGAAAAACCAAATAATATTTTCATGAGCTCATATAAATGAGATAAATAGAATAAATTTGAAAAAAATCAAGATTAAGTTGCCTTGGAGGAAAAAAAGTCACATAAAAAAGAAGGTGGGAATTAGTGTACTTGGGTATGGAAATTGATTATCTAAGCAATAAAAATATGGTGATAATTATTTTTGTAATTCAGTTATGAATTATGCTTAAAATGTGAGCTTTATTCACTTTAATTATGATGTTTGATTTTAGGGCTTTTTCCTTCTCTCAATTATTGATACATTTGCTAGGGAAGGCGTTCTCAAGTATTTGTTTTCATCTGACTTTTTATAATCATGTCTTTCAAAATCTAAGGATGGATTTTGAATAGCCTATTTCTCTTGGCAGTGTAAAATGAGTCACATGGGTCACATTTGTCTTGAGTCCCTTCAAAGACTGGAATTGCAGAGCAATTTTCCCGTGGCACTAATTGAGCGTGAAGGACAAGACACTTACATATTGTAATACCAAATATAAAATAGTGCAAAAAAAGTATTTGGTTAGAACTGTTCCATTTGTCATATGACTTCTAATTTATAAAACAAGAATTTCCTCTCTTCTCTCACCCGGTTGGAGGATAAGCTTTATTTTTCAAAATTTGGATGGAAATCAGTCTTCACTCTGCTCCATCTGAAAAGAGAGAAATGCTTGCAACAGTTTGAAACACCATAAATTGGAATACTTGAAGTCAGTTATCTAGGATTTTTATATCAATCCTCTTCCAACCTCCTACTTCTCACTGATGAGGGTTTCTTTCTTACTCTGAGGGGAAGAATACATAGCAACTGTAAAAATGTAAAATAAAGTGAGTTCATCTGATTAGTCCGCAATCTCTGTCTTTTCATTTGCATCTGGAAATTCTTAAGTAGACACATGGAAACTTGCAGCATGCACATTTTCTCCCTGTGTATCTGTCTGCATCTTCCATGCCATTTTCCAGCTATGCTTGTCTTTTGTTAGGAATTAGTTGGTCAGGATGAGAATAATTTAAAAAATGTTTTGAAGACTTTATTATTTTAAGAACAGTTTTAGGTTCATAGCAAAATTAAGAGGAAGAAACAGATTTCCCATATATCCCACCTGTCCCCATCACCCAGCCTCCCCGATCACCAACACCTCTGACTGTAGTGGCACACTTGTTACAACTGATAAGCCTATGTCCCCATCACCCAGCCTCCCCGATCACCAACACCTCTGACTGTACTGGCACACTTGTTACAACTGATAAGCCTATGTTGACACATGATTATCACCCAAAGCCCAGAGTCTACATTAGGGTTCCCTTGGAGTTGTATATCCTAGGGGTTTAGACAAATACGTACTGATGTGTACACAGAAAACTAAAAATTTTAGGACAATATCTCACTTTTCCTGTTCAGTGTTAAGTATGAAGCAATTGTTGTGCCTTTTCCAAAGACAGTCTGCCACAAGGAGCAGTATGTAATCAGAATTTAAGGGAGAGGAAAACGGAAAACTCAAGCATCCTGCTTTACATGCACACACAAACATTTTATAACTTCTGTTTTACTTCAGAACATTATGCCACTGGATTCTGGATTTCTGGATACCACACAAAAGTGTAACTAGGAAGTACTTAGCTTAGGGTGAGGCAGGGTAGCCTGGGCTCTGTTTGCTAGAATTGGCTCAACTTGTGATGTATCAAACACTCAGAGAGAGTATATTTTGGGAATCATCCACCTGAACAGAGAATTTTTCTAATTTGCGCTAAAGTGCAGTACAAGCCCTCAGAACATGATGTTGAAGATAATCACACCCCCCTCTTGTGAAGCAAAAGCATTTTTTACGCTGGAGAGCTCTGTTGAATTGTGCCTAGTCGGTATTATCTATGGAGGTTATAAGTATGAGATGTTTTAATTTAAGAAAGAAAGCATTTTTTGTCTTTTTGTTTTGTTTATTTGTTTTCACTACTGTGCCAGTCCAAGGAATCACTGGCCAAAAAGAAGGACAAAGTTGTAATTGGGAAATAAAGGAGGCTGGTGGGAACTGGAAAGACCTGAATACGCAGTTCATTAAACTGAGAAAACAAAGCTCAGGGAAAGCAAAGCTCAAGACTGAGAAAGCGAAGGTCAGTTCTGAGAAATTGCAGTGAGGCTTGGAGTGGGATTGAAAGAGACGCAACTCTTTTGTAGATAAGACAAAGGCCAGCTCGGGCACTAACTCATAAAAACAGTGCATCTGCCCTGGTTTTCCCTTCATGAACAGCTAAAATACTAGATGGCACTGGACACGGCAAAAGCACATAATAGGATGGAGAGGTTGGTTTTGAAATTTGGACTAGGTCAAGATGTCTGGCTCAGAGAAGTTAGTCAATCGTGGGGCTGTCAATGTGCACAGTGGGTCTTGGCTGCTAAGGCAGACAACAGGGAAGTCAGGCAACAGGGATCTGAAACCCCGAGGGGAGGTGTGGTGAACCCAGAGTCTAGACCCATAGGTCTGGGAAGAAAACATCAATAACCCTGGTCAAAGATTCCAGGAAGGAAAGATTAGGATCTCAGCACAGGTCCTGAGTTGTGGGGTGTCAGGTACAAGAAGGAAGCCTGATTCCAAGCTCGGTGCCACAGGATCCCTTTTCTGTGTGTGCACAGAACTAATGTGCACTTTCCACAAGGCCTGGGCATGCGGTTTACAGAACGTAAGTTCTGCCTGATCTAGGTGTGGTGTTTGAACAAATGGAGAGAAGTAAACTTCTGATGCATAATTCAAACTGAAATATGTTTATAATTATAAAGGAAAACCAGAGGAGCACTGCCAAAGTAGATGGTTATGCTCAGGTAAGAAAAAGGAATCTTCCTCAAAGTGTCATTTCTTTAGATTAAAGCTTAGAAATATTTTCTCATTCATTATTTCATTAGTTCATTTATTCATTTGTGAAATACTTATTAAATATCTACTGCATGCCAATATGTTTAACATCTTACAAATTAACTTTAATTAATAACTTTCATTATTTGTCTTCAACAATGAAGTCCATCTCTCTAATAATGTTAGCAATTAAAAATGGAGCCACTGCTGAGGTAAGTTCAAGCTCTGGGGAATTATGAAATTTACCGGAAAACACGGATGACAATAGAGAGAAACAGGATAAAATTATAAGAGCCTGAGGTGATGGTCTATGACTAAAATATTGATTTGAGAATGAATTAACTGAACCACTTAGCTATGATAATGGTGATGTTGGACATCCATATGGGAGTTGTGATTGATTGTACAGTCATATAGAAGTTGGTCAAAATCCCCAAACTGAATGAGAAGAAATCAATTGGTGGCTTCCTTTACATTTATTATTTGAAATAATTTTAGCAGGGAATTCTGGACGAAAATATGTAATGGCATTTTCTTTCTGGGCTCTGGCTCAAGTAGTTTGCCAGAAATAAAGTCTAGAAGGCTCTCCTTACTTTCATATTTGTGACTTGTGGTTTCTGAGCCAGCCATTGTATTCTCTCAAAGAATGACAGTTTTTATTTAGTTTTGCTTTTATCACAATGTGTGTGTGTGTGTGTGTGTGTGTCTGCATAAAAATACAGCATAGGATGTATTGGGGTTGCAAGTAATAAACCTTAAACTGAGGTATGCTCCTCTATAAGCAAAGACTATTTTGTGTAGCAAATTATTTTAAATTACAAATTCTATCCAGGTGGTATTGTAGTATTTTTCTTGGCCAAACTAAATGTGAATTATTTTCATCAGATAAAAATTCTATTAAAAGGAGATAAGGTAGGGATTTGGAAAGAGAAGTGTTGCCTGTTTTTGTTTTGTTCTGGTAAAGATGAGGACTTTGGACAGCAAGTGGGCAAGATGATGATATTGGCAATAGGAAGAACTATAGAGAAGAGGGAAGGCAAGTAGAAGGTTCCAGAAGGGGAAGTGAGAAGATTCATGTTTGCCTTGGAACTGAAGTGCAGCTACACATTGACTCTTCTTCCCAAGTTAAATTATGAGGAGAATTTTTGTTTATACATTTCGGTGTCCTTCAGTTTGATTCTTTATACTATAACCATGTTCATTCAACCCAGTCCTTTTTCTGATGGGTTACTCCCTATCTTCTCCTCCCTTTAGTGGGAGGAAAAGATAAAAGGAAAAATACACTAAAAATAAAAGTACTGTGAGAAATTTATGGCTGGGCTTGGTGGCTCACACCTTTAATCCCCGCATTTTGGGAGTCCAAGGTAGATGGAACACTTGAGTCCAGGAGTTTGGGATTAACCTGGACAGCATAGTGAAACCTCATCTCTACAAAAAATGCTAAGCTTTAGCCAGCGTGGTGGTGCAAGCTTGTAGTCCCAGCTACTTGGGAGGCTAAGACTGGAGGATCATTTGAGCCCAAGAACGTTGAGGCTGCCGTGAGCTGTGATCACACTATTGCACTGCAGCCTGGGTGACAGAGTAAGAACCTGTCTCAAACCAAAACAAAAAAAGGAAATTTATGGCTGAGGGTGGTGGCTTATGTCTGTAATTCTAGCACTTTGGGAGGCCAAGGTGTGCGGATCACTCGAGGTCAGGAGTTTGAGACCAGCCTGTCCAACATACTGAAACCCCGTCTCTACTAAAAATACAAAAATTAGTCAGGCATGGTGGTGCGTGCCTGTAGTCCCAGCTACTCAGAAGGCTGAGGCAGGAGAATCACTTGAACCTGGAAGGCAGAGGTTGCAGCGACCTGAGATTGTGCCACTGCACTTTTACCTGGGCAACAGAGTGAGACTCTGTCAAAAAAAAAAAAAAAAAAAAAAGAAAGAAATTCATAAGAAATATTTATTTTTTGTTGTTGTTAATGTCCTTAACCATTCATCAATACATGGATCTTTTTCTGATTTCTAGGATCCAGTGAATGTTAAAGTTATGCTGTCAAGAATGAACTCTGTTGACAGAATGTACTCATGTTATATGCACACATGCAAATTCTACTATAGCTTGACAAGAAATAAGAATTTATATATAGCAAATGACTGTGCCTTTCATGTCACCCAATGAGCATGTGCTCTGGCATCAGAATGAGGTGGGTGATGAAAGCTGTAATCTCAGCCTCAGTCTCTGGATGTTATTCATGGCATGAGCATCTCAGAGTGCTGAGATTCTATAGTATTATTTAGCCAGCCAAGTAATGGACTGACCAACCAACTCACCTTTAAAAACTGACCTTTATTTGGTCTTTATTGCCCAAATACCATTTCCTGTGCTCCTTTTTTATTTTTATTTATTTATTTTTTTGACAGAGTTTCAGTCTGTTACCCAGACTGGAGTGTACTGGCATGATCTTGGCTCATTAAAACCTCCACTTCCTGGACCCAAGTGATTCTTATGCCTCAGCCTCCTGAGTAGCTGGGATTACAGACATGTACCACCATACTCAGCTAATTTTTGTATTTGTATTTTCTTTATTTTTAATTATTTATTTTTCTTTATTTCTTCTTTTAAAAAAACGGGATACATGTGCAGAACGTGCAGGTGTGTTACATAGGTATATGTGTGTCATGGTTTGCTGCACCTAATGACCTATCCTCTAAGTTCCTTCTCCTCACCCCCTACTCCCCAACAGGCCCTGGTGTGTGTTGTTCCCCTCTCTGTGTCCATGTGTTCTCATTGTTCAACTCCCAGTTATGAGTGAGAACATGCGATGTTTGGTTTTCTGTTCCTGTGTTAGTTTGCTCAGGATAATGGCTTCCAATTTCATCCATGTCCCTGCAAAGGACATAATCTTATTCTTTTTTTAAGGATGCATAGTATTTCAAGGTGCATATGTACCACATTTTGTTTATCCAGTCTATCATTGATGGGCTTTTGGGTTGGTTTCATGTCTTTGATATTGTAAATAGTGTTGCAATAAATGTATGTGTGCATGTATCTTTATAGTAGAATAATTTATATTCCTTTGAGTATATACTCAGTAATGGGATTGCTGGGTCAAATGGTATTTCTGGTTCTAGATCCTTGAGGAATCACCATACTGTCTTCCACAATGGTTAATTTACATTCTCACCAACAGTGTAAAGGCATTCCTATTTCTCCACAGCTTCACCATCATCTATTGTTTCCTGACTTTTCAATAATCACCACTCTGACTGGCGTGACGTGATATCTCACTGTGGTTTTTATTTGCATTTCTCTGATGATCAGTGATTTGAGCATTTTTTTCATGTTTCTTGGCCACGTAAATGTCTTCTTTTGAGAGAGGTCTGCTTATGTTCTTTGCCCACTTTTTGATTTTTTTTTTTCTTGTAAATTTGTTTACATTCCTTGTAAATTCTGGATATTAGACCATTGTCAGATGGGTAGATTGCAAAAATGTTCTTCCATTCTGTAGTTTGCCTATTCACTCTGATGATAGTTTCTTTTGTTGTGTAGAAGCTCCTTAGTTTAATTAGATCCAATTTGTCAATTTCACCTTTGGTTGCCATTGCTTTTGGCATTTTTGTCATGAAGTCTTTGCCCATGCCTATGTCCTGAATGATACTGCTTAGGTTTCCTTCTAGGGTTTTTATGGTTTTGGGTTTTACATTAAAATCTTTAATCCATCTTGAGTGAATTTTTGCATAAGGGTTCCAGTTTCAGTTTTCTGCATATGGCTAGCCAGTTTTCCCAGCACCATTTACTGAATGGAAGGTCCTTTCCCCATTGCTTGTTTTTGTCATGTTTGTCAAATATGAGATGGTTGTAGATATGTGGTGTTCTTTCTGAGGTCTCAGTTTTGCTCCATTGATCAATATGTCTGTTTTGTTATCAGAATCATGCTGTTTTGGTTACTGTAGCCTTGTAGCATAGCTTGAAGTCAGATAGCGTGATGCCTCCAGGTTTGTTCTTTTTGCTTAAGATTGTCTCTGCTACACAGGGTCTTTTTTGATTCCATATAAAATTTAAAATAGCTTTTTTCTAATTCTGTGAAGAATGTCAATGGTAGTTTGATAGGAATAGCATTGAACCTATAAATTACTTTGGGCAGTATGGCCATTTTAATGATATTGATTCTTTCCATCCATGAGGATGAAATGTTTTTCCATTTGTTTGTGTCCTCTCTTATTTCCTTGAGCACTGGTTTGTAGTTATCCTTGAGGAGTTCCTTCACATTTCTTGTTAGCTGTATTCTTAGATATTTTACTCTCTTTGTAGCAATTGTGAATGGAGTTCATTTATGATTTGGCTCTCTGTGTGTCTATTGTTGGTGTAAAAATTGCTTGTGACTTATGCACATTGATTTTGAATCCTGAGATTGCTGAAGTTGCTTATTAGTTTAAGGAGTTTTTGGGCTGGGATAGATGATGGTGTTTTCTAAATATAAAATCATGTCGTCTGCACACACAGACAACGTGACTTCCTCTTGTCCTATCTGAATACTCTTTATTTCTTTCTCTTGCCTGATTGCCCTGGCCAGAACTTCCATTACTAGGTGGAATAGGAGTGGTGAGAGAGGGAATCCTTGTCTTGTACTGGTTTTCAAAGGGAATGCTTCCAGTTTTTGCACATTCAATATGATATTGGCTGTTGGTTTGTCATAAATAGCTTTTGTTATTTTGAGATATGTTCCATCAATACCTAGTTTATTGAGAGTTTTTAACATGTAGGGATACTGAATGTTATCAAGCCTTTTCTGCATCTATTGAGATAATCATGTGGTTTTTGTCTTTGGTTCTGTTTATGTGATGGCTTATGTTCATTGATTTGTGTATGTTGAACTAGCCTTGCCTTCCAGGAATGAAGCTGATTGATCCTGGTGGATAAGTTTTTTGATGTGCTGCTGGATTTGGTTTGCCAGTATTTTATTGAAGATTTTTGTATTGACGTTAATCAGGGATATTGGCCTGAAGTTTTCTTTTGTTGTTGTGTCTCTTCCTGGTTTTGGTATCAGCATGAAGCTGACTTCGTAAAATGAGTTAGGGAGTAGTCCCTCCTTTTCAGTTGTTTGGAATAGTTTCAGAAGGAATGGCATCAGCTCCTCTTTGTATTTCTGGTAGAATTCAGCTGTGAAATCATCTGGCCCTGGGCTTGTTTTGGTTGGCAGGCTGTTAATTACTGCCTCAATTACAGAAATTGTTATTGGTCTACTCAGGGATTCGACGTCTTCCTTGTTTAGTCTTGGTGGGTGTATGTGTCCAGGAATTTATCCATGTCTTCTAGATTTTCTAGTTTATTTGCACAGATGGTAGTTTTTATTTCTGTGGGGTCAGTGGTGATAACCCCTATGTCATTTTTTATTGTGTCTATTTGATTCTTCTCTCTCTTCTTCTTTATTAGTCTAGCTAGCAGTCTAACTATTTTGTTATTTTCTTTCAAAAAACTAGCTCCTGAATTCATTGATTATTTGGAGGGTTTTTTCTGTCTCTCTCTCCTTCAATTACTCTCTGATCTTAGTTATTTCTTGTCTTGTGCTAGCTTTTGGATTCATTTTCTCTTGCCTCTCTACCTCTTTTAATTGTGATGTTAGGGTGTTGATTTGAGATCTTTCTAGCTTTCTAATGTGGCAATTTAGTGCTGTAAATTTCCCTTTTAACACTACATTAGCTGTGTCCCAGAGATTCTGGTACATTGTCTCTTTGTTCTCATTGATTTCAAAGAAGTTCCTGATTTCTGCCTTAATTTTATTATGTACCCAGGAGTCATTCAGGAGCAGGTTGTTCAATTTCCATGTAATTGTGTGGTTTTGGGTGAGTGTCTTAATCTTGAGTTCTAATTTGATTTCACTGTGGTCCGAGAGACTGTTTGTTATTATTTCAGTTCTTTTGAATTTGCTGAGGAGTGTTTTACTTCCAATTATGTAGTTGATTTTAGAATAAGTGCTATGTGGCACTGAGAAGAATGTATGTTTTGTTGATTTGGGGTATAGAGAGTTCTGTAAACACCTATTAGGTCCACTTGATCTAGAGCTGAGTTCAAGTCCTGAATATTCTTGTTAATTTTCTGCCTTGTTAATCTAATACTGACAGTGGGGTGTTAAAGTGTCTCACTATTATTGTGTGGGAGTCTAACTCTCTTTGTAGGTCTCTAAGAACTTGTTTTTACGAATCTGGGTGCTTCTGTTTAGGGTGGATATATACTTAGAATAGTTAGTTCTTCTTGTCGAATTGTTCCCTTTACCATTATGTAATGTCCTTCTTCGTGTTGTCGTTTTTTAAATCTTTGTTTGTTAAAGTCTGTTTTGTCAGAGAGTAGGACTACAACCCTTGATATTTTGTTTTCTATTCGCTTGGTAAATCTTTCTCCATCCCTTTATTTTGAGCCTATGTGTGTCTTTGCACATGAGATGGGTCTCCTGAATACAGTGCACCAATGGGTCTTGATACGTAATCCAATTTACCAGTCTATGTCTTTTAATTGGGGCATTTATCCCATTTACATTTAAGGTTAGAATTGTTATGTTTGAATTTGATCCTGTCATCATGACGCTATTTGGTTATTTTGCACATTTTTCCTCATAGGGTCTTTGGTCTTTAATTAGTGTGTTTTTGCAGTGATTGATACAAATTTTTCCTTTCTATATTTAGTGCTTCCTTCAGGAGCTCTTGCAGGGTGGCCTGGTGGTAATGAAGTTCCTCAGCATTTGCTTGTCTGTAAAGGATTTTATTTCTCCTTCACTCATGATGCTTAGCTAGGCTGGATATGAAATTCTGGAATGAAATTTCTTTTCTTTAAGAATGTTGAATATAGGCCCTTAATCTCCTCTAGCTTTTGGAGTTTCTGCTGAGATATCCACTGTTAGTCTAATGGGCTTCTCTTTGTAGGTGACCTGACCTTTCTCTCTGGCTGCCCTTAACAGTTTTCCTTCATTTTGACCTCGACGAATCTGATGATTATGTATCTTGTGGTTGATCTTCTCATGGAGTATCTTAATGGTGTCCCTGAATTTGCATGTTGACCTGTCTCGCTAGGTTGGGCAAGTTCTCCTGAATAATATCCTGAAGTGTCCAGCTTGCTTCCATTCTCTCTGTCTCCTTCTGGTACTACAATCAATTGTAGGTTTGCTCTTTTTATGAAGTCTTATATTCCTTGGAGGCTTTGTTCTTTCCTTTCCAATCTTTTTTCTCGAGTCTTGTCTGCATGCCTCATTTCAGCAAGGTGATCTTCAAACTCTGATATCCTTTCTTCTGCTTTGCCCATTTGGTTATTAATACTTGTGTATGCTTCATGAAGTTCTCATGCTGTGTTTCTCAGCTCCATTAGTGTGTTTATGTTCCTATGTAGGCTGGTTATTCTAGTTAGCAATTCCTCTAACCCTTTAACAAGGTTCTTAGCTTCTTTGCATTGGGTTAAAACATGCTCCTTTAGCTCAGCATAGTTTTTTATTACCCATTTTCTGAACCCTACTTCTATCAATTCATCAAGTCATTCATCTGATCCTCTGTCTGGTCCTGTGCTCTTGATGGAGACATTGCAATCATTTGGAGAAGAGGCACTCTGGCCTTTTAGGTTTCAGCATTTCTTCATTGATTCGTCCTCAACTTCATGAGTTTGTCTAGTTTCAGTCTTTGAGGCTGCTGACCTCGGATGGGGTTTTTGTGGGGGCTTTTTGTTATTGTTGCTGTTGATGCTGTTGTTTTTTGCTTGTTTGTTTTTCTTTCAATGGTCGGGTCTCTCTTCTGTAGGGTTGCTGCAGTTTGATGGCAGTTCACTTCAGGCCCTATTCATCTGATTCACCTGTGCCTGGAGATGTCACTCAAGCTGGCTGGAGAACAGCAAAGATGTGTGTGTGCTCCTTCTTCTGGGACCTCTGACCTCAAGGGACACCAACCTGATGCCAGTACGACCACTTCTGACAACCCCTGTTGGAAGATCTCATCCAGTTTGGTGGCACAAAGAACAGGACCCATTTAACAAAGCACTTTGTCCCTTGGTGGAGGGAGTGTGCTTCACTGGGGGAAAACCCACTCGTCTGGGCTTCCTGGATTCCTCAGAACTACTGGGAGGAAAGGCTAAGTCTGCTGGGTCACAGACTGCAGCCATTCCTTTCCCTAGGGGTTCAGGCCCAGGGAAATTCAGGTTATTTCCCTGAGCCTCTGGCTGGAGTTATTGGAGTTCCTGCAGGGAAGCCCCATGCAGTGGAGAAGAATGGGTCAGGGTCAGGCCTGAAGAGGCACTCTGGCCGCTGACTGTCACAGCCAGTGTGTTGGGCTGTGGATACAAGTCTTGGGAGCAAGTCATCCAGCCTCCCTGGCTCTAGTAGGGGAAAAGCCAGTCTGAAGCTATAGAGATGGATGCCACCCTTCCCTGACCGAAGGAGCTTAGCAGGTCCCAGTGCTGGCTGCTGCCCCCCCCTCAAGGAGCTAAAAGGGCTTAAACAGCAGGCAGCCTCAGCTGTGGTGCTGGTTGCTCCTCCCCCAGGGAGTTGGATAGGCTTAAGCAGATTGCAGCTGAGAGGGTGTTGAGAATCTGCGTGTTCTGGGGGTGGGATGCTAGGCACCAATGGCATGTGTTTGCAAGTGGAATCTTCTGATCTGTGGGTTGCATGGTTCTACGGAAAAAGCATGGTTTCCCTGGCTGGGTAGCATGCTCACTCCCCTGCCTCTTATGGCTGCTGCACCACACTGTTCTTCCTCCTCTTCATGGGTCACATCAGCCTCCTAGTCAGTTCTGATGAGAGAGCCTGGATACGTTGGTTGCTGGTGAAGGATTCACATGCTTATTATGGTTTTTTGTTATGGGAGTGACCGAATGTCACTGTTTCTAGTTGGCCATCTTGGTCCCACCAATGCTTGTAGTTTTTAGTAGAGATGGGGTTTTGCCGTGTTGGCCAGGCAGGTCTTGAACCCCTCGCCTCAAATGACCTGTTCACATTGGCCCCCCCTACAGGCGGGAGCCACTGCGCCCAGGTGCTCTTGTATTCTTTTCTGCAGATTGGGCTTTTCATCTGGTGTCATTTCCTTCAGCCTGAGGAACTTGCTTTAACATTTCTGGTAGTGAGGTTTTGCTTGCAATAAAATTCTCTCAGCTATTGCCTGAAAATGGCTTTAATTCACCTCCATTTTTGAAAAACAAACAGTTAACATTTTTTATGTAGCATTTTAAAGATATCATTTCATTATCTTCTTTCTTTTTTCTCATGAGAAGTCAACCATCATATTTATTGTTGTTACCCTGAATGTAATGCATAATTTTTTTCTTGAACTGTTTTTTAAGATATTTTATTTTGATTATTAGTTTTCGCCAGTTTTGCCCAAAAGTTTCCTAGACAGATTTATCTTTGTGTTTGTCCTGCTTGCAGTTTGCAAATGTTTCGGATCTATTGATGTATTTTTATCAGTTTTAGAATAGGTTTTAGCCATTTTCTCTTCAAGTATTTCTTCCGTTTCATTCTAATCTCTTGCTGGGACCTCAGTTACATATATGTTAGATGATAAAATATTGCCCCACAGGTCTTGTATGCGCTGTTCCTATGTGTGAATTTCTATTTTTCTGTATTTCTGTTTTTAAGTGAATTTGCTTATTCTTTTTTCTGTAGGTCTAGCCTGCAATTAAACTGATGTAACAAACTTTTTATTTATGATTATATATTTTGTTTTATATTTTTTACAATTTGTTTTTTTCTTTTAAATTTCTACATCTGTGCTGAGATTCCCCATTTGTTCATCTATTTTGTCCACTTTTTTCCCTAAATTTTTAATCAGAATTCTATTAACTGTTTTATAACCTTTGCTAATTTTAACATCAAAGTCAACATGTCAATATCACCAGTCTGAGGGTCTGTTCCTATTTACTATTTTTTTTTTCTGTTAGTTGTGGGTCATATTTCCATGTGTTTATGTATGCCTCGTAATTTTTGATTGGATGACAAACACTTAAGATGATAAACCAACCTTCTGTTATCTTTTTATAAAGAGTTACGTTTTGCTTGGAAGGCTCCTAAGTTACTGGCATACTCCCTTGATCTTTTGGAGGCTTGGTTTTAGAGTTTTTGAATGGGCATCTGCTTTAGTTTTCCCCTTCGTTCTGTGCCATAGACCTTAGTCATGATATGTGTTTCTTACTCCTAATGTGTGGTCTTTGTAGAGAATTAATGAACAGCAAAGGTATTTATCAAGCCCCTCTAACTTCACCAGACTTGAGCTGTAGACTGGAGTGCCACTAGGCAGCTGCTGAAATAGTTTCTTAGTTCTTTATCCTTTCAGATCCTGCTTTCTTTTGGATTGCTTAGATTCTCACCATAAAAATAGACAGTTTAGGCAAAAGCCAAGGATTTGAGGAGAGTTTGTATGCAGATTTGGTGGTATCCCCTCTCTGTTTCCCTTTTTTCTGAATTTTTTTCTTCCAAGATCATGTTCTGCTAGAATCTCTGAACTTCAGTCTTCATGGTCTTTTCCCAACAGGATGATGTTTCTTGGTTGATTTTCATTTTCTCCTTGCAGCGCAGTGAGCCTGATCATATTATCAGGGGAAAAGCCAACTCATTATAGAGCTCACCTGCTGTGCTCCTTCAGTTTCTGCCTGCTTTGGATTGTACACCAGTGCCTTCAAACAACTTTAAAAAAATATTTGTCTGGCGTTTACAATTGTTATTATAGGAGGTTTAGTCTGATATGACCTATTCTACCACAAATGGAAACAGAATTTCTGCATAAACTGGTATCTAACATTAGTTGCCTGCCAGTCTTTTGTCATGTGCTGTGTGAGAGATTTATGTACCTTAACAATGATCCACATAACAACACTACAAGGTAAGTATCATCATTGTAATCATCAGCGTCAGTCATCACCATCTTGTTACTGAATAAGAAAGTGATGCAGAGTCATAATAAACTTGCCCAAGTTTATAAAGTAAGGGACAGATGCAGGATTCAATGTTGTATATATTTTATGCAAAGCTTGTAGTGATGCCAGTGATTATCAGACTTGGCTGCAGGTTGACATTTCTTGGGGAGTTTTGAAACTACTGATGGTTTGATCCCAACTCTATAGAATAAAAAAATAAAACAAAACCAGTTTTAACTATGACTTGGCTATGGAGATTTTAAAAGTTCCTCAGGTGTTTCAAATGTGCAGCTGAGACTGAGAACCACGGTGCTATGCCATGCTTACCATGATACCAACTAAATCCTGTAACCAGGTCAATTAATGCTAATTTAACTTTTTTCTTTCTAAATTACAGAATAAAAAGATGCTTAATACATATACTATTCTGATATCATAATGCTTAGCATTGAAAGAAAGACTATTAAAATGTCTCATATTAGTTAAAAAATTTTTTTAAGTCAACAGCCTTGTGGATAATTAACATGGTTAAAACAGTGGTCATATTAGTTTTTTTAAAAGCCAATCTGTTGCTAAGGGTTCTGGTTGCTGTTATCTATATATGAGCAATAATGTCTATGAATGTAATGAGTATTTCTATGTACCCTGTAATAAAAGCTTTATACTTGTTACTTGCTTTGTGAATAAGATTAGGAAATAGAACTTCCAAGAATTATTGGATTACTGTTTATCTTCATTACTTAATGTAAAGAAAATAAACAGCTGATAATGAGAATAAAAGCCAGCACCTCATGTGGGTCATGTGCTGATGGCTGATGACTGGTGGTTGACAGCGGCTGCTTTATGTGGATAGTGCCAAGAAGAGGCAGCATATGGCACGAGATGAAAAGTGTGAGATGAAAAAGACTCTTCTATAGAGAGTCTGGGGGCCTCAGTTTCAGTTTGAGATGTTAGTCTGGCTTGGCTTTCTAGTGTGACCTGAAAGTGCCTCTACTTCTCTGCACCTCAGTTTTCTGTTCTATATGACAGAGTTGGAATTGAGGCTCTTCTGGCTTCAAAGTTTTATCATTATCAATTTATTTCCTCCTTGAAATACTCTTTCTCTGCTATCCCTCAAGACAGTAGAGCAGTTACCAGAATGAGGCATCTATGCAGACGTCAAAAATATACCATTCAAATATGTTTTTAACTGCATCTATTTTGGTGAATAAACCCTGTGATAAACTGATGATTTGGAAGTACAGTGGCTGCTGCTAAACGCTCAGTTCATCTGAGAGAATTCCAGATAGAGGAAGCTTGATGTAGGTAGAGAAAATGAAGAACTGTGGTAACATTTAATGATTAGCTGATGAATCCCATCTGACCCTCTGTGTCAGGAGGTAACCAAACGTGTCTTTGTTGAGAAGTCCTGTGACACAGTGCTGTGCTTCCACCTGGCAGGACATACCGGTACTGGTGGCTGCCTGCATTCAAGCCTCTCTTTCCAGAATGGTAACATTGTGATTTGCTTTAGTCAGGGTTCCTATTCTTGCTGGGGGAGGTATGGCTGTGATAGAAAGGTAATACACCCACCAGGAAAGGCTGATTTGCGGTAGCTAGTACAGCATTGAATTGGGAACAATAATGAGATAATAATGGAGTGGTTGGAGGCAGTTTTGCTTTGATCTGCATATCATTCATGGGTTGAACACAAAGCTATTTTTACTGGTAAACATTTGGCAATTGCTGATCAGTAACAATGTACTAGATGTCCTACTGGAGTAGCATGGTTCAGTGGGCAGAACATGGGTTGAATTAGAATGTAAAAATATTTGTACTTAAGTGTGACTGTTCTGCTATTGATTGGTCTTGTGAATTTGGATTCCTCCTTCGTCTTCTTGGAGGGTGTGTGTGTGTGTGTGTATGTGTGTATTCATTTACTCTGAGATGTGGAATCAGGGGAGAGGGTACCTTCAGTAAGATGAGTTTGAAATACTTAAAGGAATGAACCAAAATGAAAGTCAAAATAAAAAAAGAGAATAAACGATCAGTGGTATGAAAAAGCTGAATGACAGTGTATTTTTATGTAAAGATATTCTAGACAGAATATTTGAAATATTGAAGCCTCGAAGCTCCAATGGTGAAGGCCCCCAAACACCAATGGTTAAGAACACCAATGTAATAAAAAGACAAAGGATTGTTGACTTGTAGATTTACTAATTATATTAGATATTGCTTTACCTTTTTTTTTTTTGAGATGGAGTTTTGCTCTGTTGCCCACGCTGGAGTGCAAGGGTGTAATCGGCTTACTGCAACCTCCCTCCCCTGGGTTCAAGTGATTCTGCTGCCTCAGCCTCCTGAGTAGCTGAGATTACAGGCATGTGCCACCTTGCCCAGCTAATTTTTTATTTTTAGTAGAGACAGAGTTTCACCACGTTGGTCAGGCTGGTCTCGAACTCCTGATCTCATAATCTGCCCTCCTTGGCCTCCCAAAGTGATGGGATTACAGGCTTGATTCACCACACCCGGCCTACTGTTTACAGTCTTTGGATAGTGTTAGTTATGTGAGTATATAACCCTGTTCTCTTGTTTGTAAATCAAGGTTGCTAGTTTACAGGTGGAATTTGAGGCCATATTCCATTGTTTGAAGAATTCCTCCAACATATCAGAACTCTACACATTTTACTCTCTTTTTGCTAACTCTTACTTGGCATAAGTACATGCATTCTAGAAGGAATCTTCTGTGTGTATGTGTGTATGATCATTTATACTTGAGCAGCATTTTTATATAACTTCATTTTAATAAGAAGACAAATACACATGATAAAGGTAACTTAGGTGATGTTGAGAACAACATGAGTAGACAGTATTAATTCCAGGATTCGTCAGACCAAAAGTATTTAAAGGCATGATATGGGTGTTACCCTGTTGATGTTCTTCTACAGAAAAGGAGAATTTATGTTCAGCTTGGATTAAATGAGTAATTCCTCTCTTGATTACCTGCCACAGGAGTTTAAGGGTTCAAACTTTTAGAATGGTGATTGATAGCACCTGGAAGGGGGAGAACCGTGGGGAATGGAGAGGACGCAGCCTCAAAGGCGGGAAGTCAGAACCAAGCACTCTACCAAGAATAAGGCAGGCGCAGGATTATGTGGAGAGAACTCTCATCCACAATCCACTCCCAGGAAAATGCTGCATATGAGCTGAAGCAATTCTTTCGTTGGGAAAGTGTCAATGCTGTGAGTAAACCTTGGGAAAGTACATAATCAGTAATCAAATTTTCTATTAAAAAAAAAAAAACCTTACAACATAGTGAAAGGGCAATCTAAATATTGAGACCAGGTTGTACAAGATGGAAATTACGTAAGATACCTAAAAGGTAGGATAGGGAAGCACTGAAAGAAACTGTATCCAGAATGCAAGCTTGGGGCCCAGTTCTAAGCAGTAATTCTCACTCTGGCCCATGTGTTACAATGTTTTACCTACTGGGAGTGCAGCTGCTCTCCCTAATCCAGAGGCAGTACAAGAGACAGAATGAGAGTTCAGGCTGTGCACAGTCCCAAATGCTGACTCCTCCGCCTATTACCCGTGATGTTGGACAAATTTCCTAAACTCCTCGAACCTCAATTTATGCAATTGTAAAATGCAAACATTAAAGTACTTCCCTTGTGCATTTTTATAAGTGCTAAATGAGATAATTCATGCCAGAAATTAGAAGAGTGCTAAGTCAGTGTTAGCTATTAGTAAGATGGTGATTTCCTCTGAGAGAATGAGAGGCAAAAGGATTTCGATTATTGAAAATGTAACTGGGCTCTGGTGAGCCGAGCCAGCAGAAGGCTCATTGTGAAGATGTGTCACTGTATAAGCAGACAAAAGAATGCAGGGAAGTGACAATACTTGGATTAGAATGAGAAAATTGACAATGTTGATAGTTTCAAGAAGTATTGAGATTATTTATTTGAGCTTCTAAATTTCAGGCTCCATTGGAATTTACCACTTTTCTTAATAGATATAGATACAGGTGGATATATAGATATAGAAGTATTTATATTGGTTTTGGTTTCTAGAGTGGAAGCTCTCTGAGGCAAGATCTTTGACCCTTCATTCTATCCTCCCCTGTGTTTTGTGAAATACCGTGTGCCAAGATAGAAATACACTTTTGGTTGTGATAACATTCTATAAAGGGCTCTTGTTTCCTGGAGTTGTTTATTGTGGAATGTTAGACTTTGATGGCAGAATTTATACAGTAATCTACATTGCTTTCTGTAACTGTGATTACACATTTAAAAAAAATCTCACGGCATTTTGAAATGACTGAAAGTTTGATTGAGTATAACTGAATTATACTATGTAATATAAATTCATTCATTTTACTAGAAAGTTAAGGAAAGCTTAAATTGCTGTAAAACTTTAAAATATTATTGCATATGATAATAAACTCGTTTGCCTTCTGATTAAATACTTAGTGAAAACCCTAAGTTGGATATGATATAGAAACATTGCTATTCATATTTGTCCTAGAATCTACTTCTGGTATTCTACAAGTTCTTTAGAACTTATTTATCTACCACCTATTTCTCTCATTGTTTCTGTTTTTGAGCCATGATAAAATCCACTGACTGGAAACAAACCCATACATTTGTAGTGAACTCATTTTTGACAAATGTGCCAAGAACACATATTGGGGAAAGGACTTATTTCTTCAGTAAGTGGTGCTGGGAAAACCGGATCGCTGTATGCAGAAAAAGAAAACTACATCCCTATGTCTGGCCATATACAAGAATCAAATCAAAATATATTAAAGACTTAAATCTGAGGCCTCAAACTATGAAATTACTAAATAAAACATTGGGAGAAACTCTTCAGGACATTGATCTGAGCAAAGATTTCTTGAGTAATGACCTACAAACATAGGCAACCAAAGTGAAAATGGACAAATGAGGTCATGTCAAGTAAAAACCCTCTGCAAAGCAAAAGAAACAAACAACAAAGAGATAACCCACTGAATGGAAGAAAATAATTGCAAACTGCCCATCTGACCAGGGATTAATAACCGGAATACATAAAGACCTCAAACAATTCAATAAGAAAAAATCTAATAATCCAATTAAAAGATGGGCAAAAAATTTGAATAAACGTTTCCCAAAGAAGACATATGAATGGCAAACAGGTATATAAAAACCTGCTCAATATCACTGATCATCAGAGAAACGCAAATCAAAACTACGAGATATCACCCCAGTTAAATTGGCTTATATCCAAAAGACAGGCAATAATGAATGCTGGTAAGGATGTGGAGAAAAGGGAACCCTTGTATGCTGTTGGTGGAAACGTAAATCAGTACAACCACTATGGAGAACAGTTTGGAGGTTTCTCAAAAAACTAAAAAAAGAACTACCATATGATCCAGCAATCCCACTACTAGATATATACCCAAAAGAAAGGAAATCCGTATATTAAAGAGAGGTCTACAGTCCCGTGTTCATTGAGGCGCTATTCACAATAGCCGAGATTTGAAAGCAGCCTCAGTGTTTATCAACAGATGAACAGATAAGGAAATCTGGTAATAAACACAATGGAGTGCTATTCAGCCACAAAAAAGAATAAGATTCTGTCATTTGCAAGGACACAGATGGAATTGGAGGCCATTATTTTAACTGAAATAAGCCAGGAACACAAACTTTGCATATTTTCACTCATTTTTGGAAGCTAAAACTTAAAATAATTGAACTTCTGGAGACAGAGAAGGACGGTTATGGGAGGCTGGGAAGAATAGTGGGGGTGGAGTTGGGGGAAGTGGGGATGGTTAATGGATACAAAAATATAGCTAGACAGAATGAATAAGATCTTGCATTTTGTGGTAGAACAGGGTGACTACAGTAAACGATAATTTATTGTACATTTAAGAATAAGAATATAATTGGATTGTTTGTAACGCAAAGGAAGGATAAATGCTTGAGGTGGTGGGTGCCTCATTTACTGTGATGTCATCATTACGCATTGTACGCCTGTGTCAAAATATCTCATGTACCCTATAAATATATACACCTATTATGGACCCATAAAAATTAAAAATAAATTATTTTTAGGCCAGGTGCAATAGCTCACCCTTGTAACTCCAGGACATTGGGAAGCCAAAGTGGGAGGACTGCTTGGGTTCAAGTGTTCAAGACCAGCTTGGGCAACATAATAAGATCCCACCTCTACAAAAAATAAAATAAAATAAAAATTAGCCAGGTGTGGTGGTGCATGTCTATAGTCCTAGCTACTTGGGAGGCTGAGGTGGGAAGGTTGATTGAGCCAGGGAGGTTGCTATGATTGTGCCACTGCAGTCACCCTGAGGGATAGAACAAGACACTGTCTCAAAAAAAAATTTTTTTTAATCCGTTGGTTTGAATGCTTCCTTCAGTGTTCTTATCATGTCCCTCCTTAGTATCCTATACTTATAACATAGAATTACATATAAGATACAAAAGCTGGAAAACTTAGACGAGATGGCTAAATTCCTAAACACATATACCCTCTCAAGTCTGAGACGGGAACAAATTCATTCCCTGAACAGACCAATAACAGGCTCCGAAACAGAATCAGTAATAAATAGCCTACTATCCAAAGAAAGCCCAGGACCAGACAAATTCACAGCTGAATTCCATCAGATGTACAAAAAAGAGCTGGTACCATTCCTACAGAAACTATTCCAAAAAACTGAGAAGGGGGGACTCCTTCCCAACTCATATTATGAGCCCAGCATCATCTTCATACCAAAACCTGGCAGAGACATAACAAAAAAAGAAAATTTCAGACCTGTATCCTTGATGAACACTGATGCAAAAATCCTCAATAAAATACTGGCAAACCAAATACGGCAGCATATCAAAAAGCTTATCCGCCAGGATCAAGTAGGCCTCATCTTCAGGATGCAAGTCTGGTTCAACATATGCAAATCAATACATGTGATTCATTACATTAACAGAACGAAAGACAAAAACCACATGATTATCTCAATTGATGTAGAAAAGGCTTTTGATAAAATTCAACACCCTTCATGTTAAAAACTCTCCATAAACATAATGCAGAACTAGATAGTGAAAGAACATACCCCAACATAATAAGAGTCATCTATGACAAATCGACAGCCAAGATTATACTGAATGGGTAAAAGCTGGAAGCATTCCCCTTGAAAACCAGCCCAAGACAAGAGTGCCCTCTCTCACCACTTCTATTCAACATAGGATTGGAAGTCCTAGCCAGAGCAATCAGGCAAGAGAAAGAAATAAAGGGCATTCAAAAAGGAAGAGGATGTCAAAGTATCTATTCATAGATGACATGATTCTGTATCTAGAAAATGTCATAGTCCTGGCCCAAAAGCTCCTCCAGTTGAAAAGCAACTTCAACAAAGTCTGAGAGTACAAAATCAATGTACAAAAATCAACAGCATTCCTATATACCAACAACAGTCAAATCTAGAGCCAAATCAGAAAGACAATCCCATTCACAATGACCACAAACAGAATAAAATACACAGGAATACAGCTAACTAGGGAGGTGAAAGAATTGCAAAATACCGTTCAATTACAAATTACAAAGAGAATTACAAAACACTACTCAAAGAAATCAGAGAAGACACAAACAAATGGAAAAAAACATATCATGCTAGTGGATACAAAGAATCAATATCATTAAAATCAGTATCCTCTCCAAAGCAATTTACAGATTCAATGCTATTTGTATCAAACTACCAATGACATTCTTCACAGAACTAGAAAAAAACTATTTTAAAATTGATATGGAACTGAAAAAGAACCTAAATAGCCAGGGAAGTCCTAAGATAAAAGAACAAAACTGGAGGCACGTTTCCCAACTTCAAACTATACTACAAAGGCACAGTAACAAAAACAGCATGATACTGGTATAAAAACAAGCACATAGAGAACAGAATAGAGAGCCCAGAAATAAGGCTGCACATCTATGACCCTCTGACCTTCGACAAAGCTGACAAAAACAAGCAATGGGAAAAAGACTTACTAGTGAATAAATGGCGCTGAGATAACTGGCTAGCCATATGCAGAAGATTGAAGCTGGACCCCTTCCTTAGACCATACACAAAAATCAACTCAAGATAGATTAAAGACTTAAATGTAAAACTCAAAACTATCAAAACCCTAGAAGACAACCTTGGCAATTCCATCCTGGACATAAGAACAAGCAAAGATTCCATGACAAAGACACGAAAAGCAACTGCAACTAAAAGCAAAAATTGACAAGTGGGATCTAATTAAACTTGCAAACTATACATCTGACAAAGGTCTAATATCTAGCATCTATAAGGAACTTAAAAAAATTTACAAGAGAAAAACTAACAACCCCATGAAAAAGTGGGCAAAGGGCATGAATGTACACTTCTCAAAAGAAGACATACATGCAGCCAACAGGCACATGAATAAAAGTTCAATATCTTTGATCATTAAAGAGATGCAAATCAAAACTACAGTGAGATATCACCCCAACCCAGTCAGAATGGCTATTATGAAAAAATAAAAAAAAACCTGATGCTGGCAAGGTTGTGAAGAAAATGGAACACATATAAACTGTTGGTGGGAGGGTAAATTAGTTCAACCATTGTGGAAAGCAGTATGGCGGTTCCTCAAAGATCTGAAAACAGAACTACCATTTGACCCAGCAATCCTATTACTGAATATATGCCCAGAGAAATAAAAGTCATTCTACCATAAAAACATAGGCACACAAATGTTCATTGCAGCACTGTTCACAATAGCAAAGACATGAAATCAACCTATCAGTGAGAGATTGTATAAAGAAAAATATGGCTTATATACATATATATACCATAAAATACTATACAGCCATAAAAAATGAAATCATGTCTTTTGAAAGAACGTGGGTGGAGCTGAAGGCTATTACCCTTAGCAAACTAACATAGGAACAGATAACCAACTACTGCATGTTCTCACTTATAAGTGGGAACTAAATGATGAGAACTTATAAACACAAAGAAGGAAAAAATGGCTAGGCACAGTGGCTCACGTCTGTAAACGCAGCACTTTGAGAGGCTGAGGCAGGTCGATCACGAGGTCAGGATATCGAGAGCATCCTGGTTAACACGGTGAAAACCTGTCTATACTAAAAATACAAAATTTAGCCAGGCAGGTGGTGGGTGCGCCCCTGTAATCCCAGCTACTCAGGAGACTGAGGTGCAAGGGTCACTTAAACCTGGAAGGTGGAGGCTGCAGTTAGCCAAGATCGTGCCATTGCTTTCCAGAGTGGGTAAAAGAGTAAAACCGTGTCTCAAAAAAAGAAAAACAAAAAGAGAGAGAAACCAAAAAACAAAGAAACAATAGACACTGGGGATTACCTGAGGGTGGAGGTTGGGAGGAGGGAGAGGAGCAGAAAAGATCACTATTGAATACTGGCTTAGCACCCAGGTAATGAAACCATCTGTACAACAAACCCCCATGACACGTTTTTTTTTTTTTTTTTTTTTTTTTTTGAGACGGAGTTTCACTCATGTTACCCAGGCTGGAGTGCAATGGCGCGATCTCGGCTCACCGCAACCTCCGCCTCCTGGGTTCAGGCAATTCTCCTGCCTCAGCCTCCTGAGTAGCTGGGATTACAGGCACACACCACCATGCCCAGCTAATTTTTTGTATTTTTAGTAGAGACGGGGTTTCACCATGTTGACCAGGATGGTCTCGATCTCTTGACCTCGTGATCCACCCGCCTCGGCCATGACACGTTTTTACCTGAGTAACAAGCCTTCACTTGTACCCCCAAACCTAAGATATAAGTAAAAAAAAAATGCATTGGTCTAAACACTTCCTTCAGTGCTTCTGTGAGGTCCCTCCATAGTATAAAATACACATGTGTTGCATACATAATCATATATTTTATTAGATAATTTATATATAACTTTATAAAATATTAAATATATTAAATAAATAGTATTATATACTAATATATATGAGATAGTAGTATACACATGTAACATATAATATTTGGCAGTATTTAAATGCTTTGGGATAAAGATAATAAGGAGAAAATGGCTAGAAGACAGATATACATGTATACGTACATAAATTTCAATATGTTAACATATACATACTAATGTGTCTGCTACTGTTACTGTGTACTGATATATATCTATATTTAGCTTGTTAATAGAGGCTAGATTAGAGCCTTTGTTAATTACATTGCTAAGGCGCCCTTCTTTCCTCTCATACCCATCACCAGGCTGAGTTTCAGTTTCATTTATTTCCCATTGCCATCTCTAATTATTTGGGAGATGTACTGTGGCTTGTTGCCTCTCAGTCTGCTCTGAGAGGTTCTGTCTTCCATCAGCTGCCAGGATATTCTGCCCCTGCGTCTCTGTCACACTGACATAGGGGAAGCTTGCTCCACTCCCCCCCATCTTTTTTTTATTTTTATTTTTTATTTTTTACTGGAAGAGTTATCTCTGAAGGTTTTTCCCTGAACTGGGTATGTCTCTTGAACTGAATATGTCCAAGCACAGCTGGTTTCATGGACATCTGATCTATTCAGTTGCACAGGGTCCCATTCTCAGAAGAGCCCGTACTTGACTCAATTCTCTGCTGTTTTATATTCTGGATAATTTTTGAACAAGAAGCCCTACCTTTTTATTTTTCACAGGTCCCTGCAAATGACGGAAGCAGTCCTGTTTCAAAACGCTATTAAGCATGCTTCTGAGCTGCGGACAGTCATCAGACCAGTCTTCAGCCGTGCCCATGACAGTAGCAGTGACAGCACACCACTTTGCTCATGATATGGATCAGTTAGTGTTTAAGTGAGTCCTGCTCTCTCTCTCTGCGGATGTTAATCACTCACTCCATACCCCTCCCACACTGAGGCTTATGCAGTGAATAGTAAGGGACCTTCGTATAGTGTCATGTGATGAATATTGAAAACTCTAAGACTGAATCTTTACTTCATGCAAGTAAGTTCTTGCAGGAATTCTCTTCAAGTCTGTCATCGTGTTATTAGAGACACAAATTCTCTTCAACACTAAGGTAGTGGCCAATAGCATGTTGTATAGCTGAGGAGCTTTAACAGAAGGAAGGAAATGTAGCACTGTGTTAGTTTCCCAGGGCTGCCAGAACACATCAGCACACACTAGGTCACTGAAAACAACAGCAATTACTTCTCTCCTCCAATTCTGGAGACCAGAAGTCTGAAATCACGGTATCAGCAGAGCCTTACTCCCCAGAGGCTCTCAGGATGAATGTGATCCTTTCTTTTTCCAGCTTGTGGTGGCTGCAGCTGTTCCTTGGCATGTGGCTGTGTCTCTCCCTGCTACATCTTCGGGTCACCTACTCCTCTTATGCGTATCTCTCCTTTGTGTGTCTGTCTCCAAACTCAGACTCTTCCCTAAAAGGATACAGGTGGTTGCATTGAGAGCCCAGAACCTGTGATTGCACCGAGAACCCAGACAGAGAATACTGGATGTGTATGTTTTTGGGTGCCACCGTTCAGGCCACTGCAGGCACTGATGCTGATACGAATGTTTAAGATACTCAAGCAGGCAACATTTTGGAAGGTGTTCAGTGCACATGCCAGCACCTTCATTTTTAAAAGAGGTGTTCCTCAAAGCACAAAACCTAAAGCTGTCACTTTTTCAAAGCCAATTCAGAGATACATGTTTTCAGGCGTGGAAGGCTTTTGTGGTGTGCTCCTTTCTCTGCTGTTTTTGTAGTGAATCTTAAAGATGTCTGCCCTAAATGTTCTACATTATTCTAGCTTGTTCACTGGTTCAAAGGCTATAGTATAAATTTTGCACAAATGGTTCATCTCAACTCTCTTGACCCTTGGAAAGGGCTCAATACACAGCCAGCTCTGGTTGAATTTCATATGTACTACATGGGTCTACATGCTGTCATTTTCATCAATATTTTTGTGTTAGAAACTAGGAAATATGAAAAAGTCACTTCGTTTCTCCAGTGCCATGGAAAGGTGATGGGATTAGGTTAATTTTTGGTTCAATCCCTTGAATTGAGAATTTTGTGATTATTTTGTAAAGTAGCATGTAAGCACTATGAGGGTAGAAATGAAAAAGAAATTTTTTATTATGGAAAACTGAAACTTATGCTAGATAATGTGTCCCTACACACTCATTAACCAGATTCCACATTTAATGATTGAACTCAAAGTCAACATTATCCAAGCCACCTTGTTATATTACTAAACACATAATAAGTAGTTTGTTGAGAATTTAATCTCCAGTTTAAAAACAAATTCTGTGCAGAGAATTCTGCTTTTATCAAGATCTTCACAACCAAAGCCTGTAATGCAACGTTTAGATGCATACATGCTACAAAGTTTTGGGGAAATAAAACAACTTCAAAGTTGGCACCAAACCTACGGTGTGAGAAATAATTTTTTAAATTACTCTTTCCATTGTGTCGTTTCGATTTTTGAAATTCTATGAGCTGCAAATAAAAGGAGAAAATGGGAGGTGATGACATATTTCTAAGTCTCCTACTGAGCTCTTAGGACCATTAGCATAAAGATGGTCCAAAAAGGCAAGAATGAATGAGGTTTTCAGGAGAGCCAGGGAAAGGTATAAAGCAAGAGGCTGAGAGAGGGACCCTGAGAACTGGTGACCATTCAGGTAGCTAGAAAAAGATGAGCTCAGTAGGAGACTTAGAAGTATTCACCACATAAACAGAACCAAAGACAACAACCACGTGATTATCCCAATAGATGCAGAGAAGGCCTTTGACAAAATTCAACAGCGCTTTACGCTAAAAACTCTCAATAAACTAGGTATCGATGGAATGTATCTCAAAATAATAAACGCTATTTATGACAAGCCCACAGCCAGTATCATACTGAATGGGCAAAAACTGGAAGCATTCCCTTTGAAATCTGGCACTAGACAAGGATGCCCTCTCTCACCACTCCTATAAAATATAGTATTGGAAGATCTAGCCAGGGCAATCAGGCAAGAAAAAGAAATAAAAGGTATTCAGTTAGGAAAGGAGGAAGTCAAATCGTCTCTATTTGCAGACGACATGATTGTATATTTAGAAGACCCTATCATCTCAGCCC
Source organism: Sapajus apella (assembly GCF_009761245.1). NCBI lineage: Eukaryota > Metazoa > Chordata > Mammalia > Primates > Cebidae > Sapajus > Sapajus apella. Next base: position 24,469,474 of record NW_022436951.1, on the reverse strand, counting down.
TAAATCTCCTGAAACTGTTAAGCAACTTCAGCAAAGTTTCAGGATACAAAATCAATGTGCAAAAATCGCAAGCATTCCTATACACCAATAACAGACTTAAAGAGAGCCAAATGAAGAACGAACTGCCAATCACAATTGCTACAAAGGGAATAAAATACCTAGGAATACAACTAACAAAGGATGTAAAGGACCTCTTCAAGGAGAACTACAAAGCACAGCTCAACGAAATAAGAGTGGATGCAAACAGATGGAGAAATATTCTGTGATCATGGTTACGAAAAATCAATATAGTGAAAATGGCCATACTGCCCAAAATAATTTATAGATTCAATGCTATCCCCATCAAGCTATCAATGACCTTCTTCACAGAACTGGAAAAAACCACTTTAAACTTTATATCAAACCAAAAGAGAGCCCGCATAGCCAAGTCAATCCTAAGCAAAAATAACAAAGCTGGACGCATCACGCTGCCTGACTTCAAACTGTACTACAAGGCTACAGTAATCAAAACAGCATGGTACTGGTATCAAAACAGAGACATAGACCAATGGAACAGAACAGAGGCCTCGGAAGCAATACCACACATCTACAACCATCTGATCGTTGACAAACCTGACAAAAACAGGCAATGGGGAAAGGATTCCTTGTTTGATAAATGGTGTTGGGAAAACTGGCTAGCAATGTGCAGAAAGCAGATCTGGACCCCTTCCTGAAACCGTACACTAAAATTAACTCCAGATGGATTAAAGATTTAAATATAAGACCTAACACCATAAAAACCTTAAAAGAAAACCTAGGCAAAACCATTCAGGACATAGGCATAGGCAAGGACTTCATGACTAAAATACCAAAAGCATTGACAACAAAAGCCAAAATAGACAAATGGGACCTAATCAAACTCCACACCTTCTGCACAGAAAAAGAAACAATCAGAGTGAACCAGCAACCAACAGAATGGGAAAAAAGTTTTGCAATCTACCCATCTGACAAAGGACTTATATCCAGAATCTACAAAGAACTAAAACAGATTTACAAGAAACAAACAAACCCATTCAAAAGCGGGCAAAGGATATGAACAGACACTTTTCAAAAGAAGACATATATGAGGCCAACAAACATGAAAAAATGCTCATCATCAGTGGTCATTAGAGAAATGAAAATCAAAACTACATTGAGATACCATCTCACACCAGTTAGAATGGCGATCATTAAAATATCCGGAGGCAACAGATGCTGGAGAGGATGTGGAGAAATAGGAACACTTTTACACCGTTGGTGGGAGTGTAAATTAGTTCAACCATTGTGGAAGATAGTGTGGCGATTCCTCAAGGACCTAGAAATAGAAATTCCATTTGACCCAGCAATCCCATTACTGGATATATACCCAAAGGATTATAAATCATTCTATTATAAGGACACATGCACATGTATGTTCATTGTAGCACTGTTTACAATAGCAAAGACCTGGAACTAACCCAAATGCCCATCGATGATAGACTGGACAAGGAAAATGTGGCACATATACACCATGAAATACCATGCAGCCATAAAGAATGATGAGTTCGTGTCCTTTGTAGGGACATGGACGAACCTGGAAAGCATCATTCTCAGCAAACTGACATGAACAGAAAATCAAACACCATATGTTCTCATTCATAGGTGGGTTTTGAACAATGAGAACACATGGACATAGGGAGGAGAGCATCACACACTGAGGTCTGTGCGGGGGGATTAGAGGAGGGACGGTGGTGGGTAGGGAGTTGGGGAGGGATAACATGAGGAGAAATGCCTGATATAGGTGATGGGGTTGGAGGCAGCAAACCACATTGCCATGTATGTACCTGTGCAACAATCCTGCACGTTCTTTACACGTACCCCTGAACCTAAAATGCAATGATTTGTATATCTATATATGTATAAAAAGAAGTATGTCAACACAGGGAATAAAACTTATTATAGACTGGGGACCTGATCCAAAAGCCACAGGAAGAGGGTTGTTTTATTTTTTGAGATGGAGTCTCACTCTTCCTCCCAGGCTGGAATGCAGTGGCATGATCTCCGCTCACTCAACCTCTGCCTCCCGGGTTCAAGCTATTCTCCTGCCTCAGTCTTCTGAGTAGCTGGAACTACAGGTGTGTGCCACCATACCCAGCTAATTTTTGTATTTTTAGTAGAGATGGGGTTTCACCATGTTGGCCAGGATGGTCTCGATCTCTTCTGATCCGCCCGCCTTGGCCTCCCAAAGTGCTGAGATTACAGGCGTGAGCCATCGTTCTTGGCTGAAGGGGATTTTTTTTTTTAAAGGAAGTGAGTGGTGAACATTGTCAAATCCTGCATTTGACATAGGAGAGGAGTGTCAGTGGCGTGATGAAGGCAGAAGCCAGACTTGAGAAGTCAGCGGAAGTTGACCAAGAGATGACAGAACGGATTGACAGCTCTTAGAAGGAGCCCAGTTCTTAGGTGGGAGGAGAACAGGCAATAGCTAGTGGGTATATGAGGAGGGTGAAGTTAATTATTTGCAATGCAGGAGACATTTGATAGTATTTAAATGCTTCTGGGATAAAGGCAGTAGAGAGGAAAGACAGAAATAAATGAATAAGTGACAGTTTCAGAGAGGTTACTGTGGGACTTAGACCGCAGGTAGGGAATAATTTATAGGTGGGGGAGGAATCATCATTGTGATGAAAGAGAAGAGAGAAAGCTGAAAAATCTGATCTGGATGCAGATGTAGGTACACCTTTAAGGGTGGGAACTGATGAATTTTCATCTAATATATATGTGCTTTATACACACACACACACACACACACACACACACACACAGAGATACCTGTAGATAGTTTCAATTTTCCATGATAATGATTTATTTTTATGGAGAAAAAATAGAATAAAATCAACCAACTAACCAAAGTGTTAAATCTAATTGGTCTTACTGTATTCAAGAGAGTGGTAATACAATTCTTACACAACACATACATGTCCACACACACACACACCCCAAAAATAAAATCATCCAAGGTAAATGTACCCTACAGTCAATCTGAGAGCCTTTAGGAATAAAAATATACACCTATATATGGTATATATATCTATATAGGTATATGTAGATATATATAAAATTATATATAAAATATATATTTTCTATATAGGTAAACATACATATATTTTACATATAATAGTGTAGGTACTATATTTAAGTATATATATTATATAGATTATACACGTAGATATAATTTTTTGAGGGAGGTGACAATGTGGTCTGCTGAGAAGCAGGAGGCTATTGCTATAATCTCAGTGAGCACTAAATACCGAATAAATGCTAATAAGCAATGTTAAAAAACATGTATTCTGAACAATTTGTTGGTAATCACCTTTTTCTCCCTTTTTTTTAGCTTGTAATTTTTTTTAATACCAGCCAGTCATAGTACCTAAACAGAAATTATAAAATAAAATACTCATTTACTTTTATGGAGAGAAAATGGAATAAAATCAACCAACTAACCAAAGTGTTAAATCTAAATTGGCCTTACTATATTCCAGAGAGTTTTAGTGGTAATACAATTCTCACACAACACACACACATCCACATGCACACCCCCCCAAAATCAAATAATCCAAGATAAATGCACCTTGCAGTCAATCTGAGAGCCCGAAAGAATAAATGTGTGTTGGAATATTATGCAGCCATCAAAAATGATGAGTTTGTGTCCTTTGTAGGGACATGGATGAACCTGGAAACCATCATTCTCAGCAAACTGACAGAAGAGCAGAAGATCAAACACCACATGTTCTCACTCATAGGCGGGTGTTGAACAATGAGAACACATGGACACAGGGAGGGGAGCACTACACACTGGGGTCTGTTGGTGGGAAATAGGGGAGGGACGGTGGGGTTTGGGGAGTTGGGGAGAGATAGCAAGGAGAGAGATGCCAGATGTAGGTGATGGGGAGGAAGACAGCAAATCACACTGCCACGTATGTACCTATGCAACAATCTTGCATGTTCTCCACATGTACCCCAAAACCTAAAATGCAATAAAATAAATTAAAAAGAAAAGAAAAGAAAAGAATAAATGTGTGTATCTTACTAGGCTCTGTGATTGTCACCCCCTTGGATCTCATGCCCAATGCTAAAAACAAGTGAAGCATGTAAGTCTCTAAGACACAGAGTTTGTCAGCTGATTCTCATTATTCAAGGATGGGAGGAGAGCCATAAGAGGAACAAGGCCAGGGAAAGCAGGCACAGCACTGTTAGAGATCTCAGTACGTGGCTCAGAGGAGGCAGTTTACTTCGAAAGGGAAGGGTTAGGGGAAGGAGGGGCATGGTTGTGTTTGAATTTTGTTGCTCCACTTCTAAGGAAATGACAGTTCCTACAGAGCATACCTCTCTTTCTTTTCTGTCTCCTTGTCGCTTATTTTCTTTTTCTTTTGTTTTCTTCTGTCTTCACCTTTCCATGCCCCAAAGTTAAAGGATGGAGGTGACCACCGGAGAGCAGAATCGATTCAGATCTGGTAGAATGAAGAGTTGGAATGAATCTTCCCAGGCCGTCAGCTTCTGTGTTCTACCATGCAAGGAACTCATCTTTCTTTTCCAGCTCCCTTTTATATTGTTCAGCTAAAACAGGAAACATCAAAATAGCTTGTAAGCACAGTGTTAGTTTTTTTTTAAACTTGAGATTCATTTTAGAGTCATCACAGAGCTAACTTCTGTTTAGGCCTATTTGATAACCAACAAGAAATTTTGTGAAATAAAATGAAACACTTGTAATCTCTGAATGTCAAAAACACTTTCAATTATGTGTTTAAATTCAGTATCTGGGTGATAATTAAAGAAGTTACAACCAGACAAATCAACTTGGAAATAAATGCTTGATAGGTTTAGGGCACCTAAGCCATTGACTTTCTGAAAGACTGTGACAATTAAGAAATTCCCCTGCCATGGATAAAATTTAAAAAATTACAAAATACTTAAAAATATCAGATCTTTTATGTCTAGAGAGGCAGAGTTTAAATTTTGTACATATTCACACCATTTCCTGCAGGATACATAGCACGTAGAAAAATGTTCTCCCAGCACTTTGGGAGGCTGAGGTGGACAGATCACGAGGTCATTAGTTCAAGACCAGCCTGACTAACGTGGCAAAACCCCATCTCTACTAAGAATACAAAAATTAGCTGGGCGTGCTGGTGCTTGCCTATCATCCCAGCTGCTAGAAAGGCTGAGGCAGGAGAATCGCTTGAACCTGGGAGTTGGAGGTTACAGTGAGCCAAGATTGTGCCACTGCATTCCAGCCTGGGCGACAGACCAGGACTCTGTCTCAGAAAAAAAAAAAAAAAAAAAAGATGAAGAAAACAATGTTCAATAGATATTTATATTTGTTGAAAATAGTTTTTTGAGTATCTATTTGAAAAACAGGTTACATCTAAAAAGAGTCTGTCAAGGATCTGAAAAAACAGCCACCTAATTGGTATGTTTCTTTCTTCTTTTTTTCACGATAGAGTCTTGCTCTTGTTGCCCAGGCTGGAGTGCAGTGGCACAATCTCAGCTCACTGCAACCTCTGCTTCCTGGGTTCAAGCAGTTCTCCTGCTTCGGCCTCTTGAGTAGCTGGGATTACAGGCGGCTGCCAACACGTCCAGATAATTTTTATATTTTTAGTAGGGATGGGGTTTTGCCATGTTGGTCAGGCTGGTCTGGAACGCCTGATTTCCTGATTAGCCTGCCTTGGCCTCCCAAAGTGCTGGGATTACAGGCGTGAGCCACTGTGCTGAGCCTCTTTCTTATTTTTAATTTGAAAACCAGAGCCTCATCATTGCTTTGGGGGAATAACAGTTTTACCACCATCCTCTGCCAGTACCTTTATGGATGTATCCAGAAAGGCTCTGATTGGAAACATTCTGCAAAAGAATGATGGCCGTTCTGACATTTTTTTTTTTTTTTAAATTTAATGGGGAATAGGACATAAATGGAAGAAATGCTTTAAAAACATTACAGGGGATTTCAGAGCAAGAATAATGCTCTGAAATAAGCATAATGGGATGAAGAATGATGACACTTTTTAGTGGGAAAAATTTTAAGTGCTTTTATCCTTTTAAAAAGCAATTCAAAAATGATCCTGACACTAATGCTTAGAAAGCGTCTGTAATTTTTCTCTGGAGCACTATAAAATATGAGCTGATTCTCCCCCATCTGTGATAGTTGACATGGAAAGCTATCTAATATGTGCAGGAGATCATGTACTTTTTTTTGTTGTTGTTGAGACAGAGTGTTACTCTATCACCCAGGCTGGAATGCAGTGGCACAATCTCCGCTCACTGAAACCTCTGCCTCCTGGGCTCAAGCCATCTTCCCACTTCAGCCTCCCAAGTAGCTGGGACTACAGGCATGGGCCACCACACCCAGATAATTTTAGCATTTTTTTGTATTGGCTTGGTGCAAAATCAATTGAGGTATTTGCAATAAATACGGGTTTTCACTATCTTGCCCAGGTTGGTCTCCAAATCCTGAGCTCAAGTGATCTGCCTGCCTCAGCCTCCCAAAGTGCTGGGAATATAGGGGTGAGCTAGTAAAACATTTTTGAGTAACTCAACATGTATCTTGCTATTTATAAACTTCATTTATGTGCTGTCGTCATTGTGTATGCTAAATATTAGAAATTTAATTCTTGCTTTTTAGATAAAAATAAAGACAAATGAACATTTTTTTTTTATTGCTCAATTATCTTGCATATTTCTTGGGGTATATAGTCTTTTCATCCCCACTTCATTTTAGAAATCATTAATGTAGGCCTTGCTCTAGCCTGTAGGTAAAGAACCACATACACTTTAAGAGAAAAATGGAAGATATAAAAAGCTTAGATATATTCCACCTCTCCGTAGAGTATAATGAGAGATAACTGTCATACAGTAGTTGATTTTTATTAAAAGATTACTCATCTCTGTTTGTTTTATTTAGGGGTTAATTTTCAAGTTTTAGATGGCTCTCCCTCTTTGAGTTGCCATTTGTTTCTTCTTATAACCTACTGATCATGCCTTTAGTATTCATAAATATTGAAAAGGGAAGGCCTCAGGTGACTTACAAAGGCATCGATGTAAATACGTGTTTCTGGGGAGAAGTGAAGGTGTTGGATGGTGCCTGACTATCACAGGTGTTCTTGTACCACATCTATGCCCCCTCAGTTGAGTTAAGTAAAACTGGTTACTAAGTATCAATGTATAATAGGGTCTCAGAACTTTGAGTCACTTTTTTAAATTGACTATCATAGATTCCATTTTAAGCTCATTTATTGAAGATGATCACAGTGTTATTCTCATTGCTAATTTTATTCCCGAAGCACCAATAATCCAAGTGATTAGATTATCCTTGATTTTACAGCAAGAAAAAATTTTCAACAGTTAATATTAAATGAACTTGTATTAATATCCTTATGTAAGTTATAGGTCTTGCTATTGTGTTCTGCATTCAATAAAATACCAGAACACAAGTCAAAAATGCCCATATCAAACACTGACCAGTTTTTACTTTGAAGTATTAAAATCTAGCTTCTGTAATACTTAACAGAATGCTAATCAGAGGACAATATGACAAAAAATAAAGACACCCATCAAAAAAATGTTTCAACTACTTGATTCACGTACAGACTAAATCTTTATATTCAGTGAAGTGCTGTCAAGTTCTGATTCTTTTACGATCTTTGTTTATGCAACAGTAAAATCAGAATTAGGAAAGAAATGTTGAGAAGGCAAGTTGCTTGGAATTTGGATAACTCTAAGTTTAACATTTATATTAATTTATTGAACTGAGAAGTTGAGTAATTCTGAACTTTATAATTAATGGCTTAAGTAAAGCATGGAGGTGTTGGTCTTCAATTTTCAAAAATTTTAAAATATTTATATTCCTCATATTTTTATGTAGACATCTAAGTTTTCATTACAAGTTTAAATAGTTGCAAAATATGTTTGACATATTGTAAATTTTGTTATTTAAAAATGAAATAGCTAGATCACTTTTTAAAATATGTTCAGTGTAGCGACAATAAAAATTTCATATCTTCTACCAAACATTTAAAATATATGAAAGATATTTAAAAGTGAGGTATTTTCAAAAAATGGAAATCTATGCATACTTTTTTCATAACATACATTTTCCATGAACTAATATGAGACCCCTAATATTAGGCTTTGGGCAGCTTTTTTGCATGAGCTCCAGTGTTATATTTGCAAAACACACATGTTGTAATTAATACCCCTATCCATTTATCCAAAAGAATCCAAATGAATGTTTTGCTATTTAAAAAATCTTTGTAAAAATGTTGCTTTGAAAAATGCTTTAGAAGGCAGATGTGGTTTAAATAAATAATGTGTAAAACCAAAAAAAAAAAAAAGTGAGTTATTTTACTGTCTACTTTTTCTTCTGAACTAATTTTACGTTTTTTACCCAAAATAATTTTCTCCAAATGTGATATATATTTTTGTGCTTGAAATAATATTATCTCTTCTGTGCTTGTCTGCAACTTCTGTATACATACATGTATATAATATAAAAATGGAAATAAATGTCCACATTCCCCTTACCAGCCCAGTTTATCCTCAGAGTACTGATAAACGACTTGTTGCCGAATCAGTTGGGGATTTTTGCTCAGACATTTAAGTTGTGTAACATGCAACTTCATAAAATGTCAAATTTTCACTGAAATATGTTCTTTATTATTGTGAAATGCCAAAGGCCAAAGAAAAACGTCTGTTTGTGCAGGAAGAAGTACTGCCCCCATCTTCTTATGACAGAACTGTGTTTGCTGGAGCTTCTCCATCTCAGTCTACCCTGGATTTACCCATGATCTTAACATTGTTTTCAAACTGTGACATTGTTTCATAAGCACCTTGACCAAATATTTGGGCCTCCTAGGACATATGGAGGCATTTTTCTGTGTCTTTCTAGTTGGAAGATAAAGTTACATAGGCCTTGATCATCCGGTAGACAGACAGCTGCTTTCAGTGAGCAAAATCCCTTCCAAGAGACTTGTGTGGTTTCATACTGAAGCTGGGAGTTGCTGTATCTTAGCTTTAATGCTTATATCTGGGTTTCAATAAGTGAAGCCTCCAAAAGCTTTTCCCTTGTGATGTTCTGCCCTGAAGGCTGTCTTGAGCAGGGGCACTGGAATTGTTGTCCTTATATGTATTTTAAATTCTCGTATGGATTTTGGTGAGTCATCATACAAACAGTTAAACTGTTTTCCAGCCTGCAGAAATAAAGATACAACCACAAAGCATTGTTTTCTTTTATCTGAGCATTCTCATATTCCTACCTACTGTGCTTCATGTCAGCAAGTGATCCTTTACATTATTATAAAGTAACGTAATATAGGAGCATCTTATAAGACTAGAGAGACAGAAACAATCCAAAAACCACCTTTCTGCAAACAGCCATTTGTAATGATTTAAAAGACACAGATAGACCCTACTGATAGTTCAGGTTTGCTATGGTGACATGATATTCCCAGTACTTCTATAGGTACCCAAATTTAGTTCAAAACATTGCTTCAGAGTATTCTTGATTTTATTCATTCTACCAATGATCTGCTCAGAAAATCAAATCCGAGTACAACAACAGAGGAAAAGAAGTTATTAAAATATCAGACAAAGTAGGTTCATCAGGAGTTACAACGTTATTTCATACTCTACTTTACCTTTATTGTGGAAAAGGGTAATTTTTCATCATAGAATAAAGACCTGAGATTGATTACAGAATCACTGTGGACATCTTCAGCACAGCTTGCACATGCCCATCGGGCTGTTTCAGTCTGCTTACCTTTGCCATGTGCCCCCTGAATCACAAAGTGTGAGCAAAAGGGTCTAAAAGCCCCCACAGTTCAGCTCTAATACTCAGTGGAGAATAACATCTATTCTTTCTTCCTCAGTCCAAAGATACCCCCACAAAATGTTGTTTTATTTCCTCATAAACTCAGCTTCAGCTCTTAAAATGGGACTTATTGTACACAGAATCTATCTTTGGGTGAGTATTACATAAATTTCTACACTTTACCAAATATGGGGCGATTCTGTCTCATGCCTCCATAATCTGATATTGTTTACATTTCATTTTATTTTACCAACTTCTTTGTAAAGAAATACAACAAATTAGACCAGTGTGTCTTAGAGAGAGCGAAGGAAGGGATAGGATCTTGGAAGAACTGATAGAGATGGGAGGGGTCTCTCAGGAATTAAAGTGCTTGAGCAACCTAAAGAAGTGCGATCCAAGGCACAGAATCTCCCAGTCTTTAGATTGCATTCAGCTCATTTCTTTCACATTGAGGAGTCTTGGAAGCTGTGTTCTGGCAGATGTGGCAGGGCTAGCAGTCACTGAACACTGGAGGTAAAGAGAACCTGGCTCAAGCAGCCTGAAGTGGGGATGAGCCACTGCAGAGAGCTGTGACAGTGGTGATGGCACACACAAGCTTAGAACGTTTTTCTGGCCTCCCATGGAACTCAATGCTTTGAGCGGGGTTTGAGTAAAGCTGAACTGCTGAAGACACAGAAACAGGTTTCCATCAAGGTCTCGGAGGTCAGCTCAGGAGCAGGACCACTGTGTTATTTCCCAAAGAGGGAAAATGAATTAGCTGAGAAGGTTCAGTGTCCTTATGCGTTCAAACATCTCAATACGTAATATCATATAGCCACAGCTCTGAAGAAAGGCATCCGTAGAAAGTGGTATCTTTCCAGGAGAAATCTTTGGCAGCTTTCATGGCTGGTTGTATTACGTGTTAATGACAATGAAATTTCTCCTGGAGCTTCATTACCACTCTTAGAGTCTATCCCATAATGTACATTTGGAGACGGCCTAGAAAAATGTGGTGTCTGATTGGTGCTAATAAGATGGTGATGAAATTCCTAACAAGAAAAGACTGTGCTTGACTGTTTTCAATAATTTAGTATTCTGGGATAAGCTTAACATCCTCACTGGCTGCCTTTGCCCCCCACGAGTACTTAGCATATGCCCAAATAAAGTTTAAGCAAGCTAGCTCCACTATTCCCAAACACATATTATCTAGGGTCTAGTCTTTAAAAGTACAAAGTAAAAAGTTTAAAAGTACAACTCACAAAAGATTGTACCCAAACTAAAAAAGCTGAAATGATAAATTGATGGATTTGTGTTTTCTATGGAAGAGGGTACAAAGCAGAATGCTAACATACATATATAAGGGAGAAGAGGGCAGGGTTTTTTTTTTCATTTTTTTATTTTATTGCATTTTAGGTTTTGGGGTACATGTGGAGAACATGCAAGATTGTTGCATAGGTACACACGTGGCAGTGTGATTTGCTGCCTTCCTCCCCATCACCTATATCTGGCATCTCTCCCCATGCTATCTCTCCCCAACTCCCCAAACCCCACCGTCCCTCCCCTATTTCCCCCCAACTGACCCCAGTGTGTAGGCTCCCCTCCCTGTGTCCATGTGTTCTCATTGTTCAACACCCGCCTATGAGTGAGAACATGCGGTGTTTGATCTTCTGCTCTTCTGTCAGTTTGCTGAGAATGATGGTTTCCAGGTTCATCCATGTCCCTACAAAGGACCCAAACTCATCGTTTTTGATGGCTGCATAATATTCCATGGTGTATATGTGGAGGGCAGGGTTTTTATAAAATGAATGCAGTCAAATCTTTTGTAACAGTTTCTTAAGTAACATAAATATTAGGGAGATGATTCATGAAAGTTCAAGCTATTGCCATATCTAGGAATATCAAGAGGTAGCTAGTATTTTTTTAAAAATATATTTTTTAAACAAACCTATTAATGAGATAGATATGTTTCTTTTTTTCACTAGTTACTTAGTTTTTCTTGGTCACATATTCAAGGGAACATACTAACGTTTGGTAAAATGGTGTTTGTGAAATTCTGTTTCTCACTCTTTCATTTACTATGCCACGTTCAACTATTATACTTGTAAGTATCGGAAATTCAAGTGCTGTTAATATACTTTCACCAAAAAAGTATATTACACTGTTAATATAAATTCCAGTACTGTTTTAATATACTTTCACCAAAGTAGTATTTTTTGTGAGAAAGCCTTAATGTCGTCAGTAATCACTTTTGAAAAAATCCAACAGAAAATACGAACTAGTAACTGATGATGATGAGAAAATAAAACCCAGAAAAAAGTCCTAAGGCAGAGCAGCTTCAGGCTTCAGTGGGAAACCATCGTGGTCACTTAGGAGGTGTTTCTTTATCAAAGCAGCTGTCTGTTCAAAAGGTGCTCAGGGACCATGCAGTTTTCTTCTTCCAACTAGGGAGATGTAGAAAAATGACTCAATTCCCTCAAGGAGGGACAAATATTTAGTTAAAGTTATTATGAAAAAGGCTGCTTCCATGATCCGGTTGAGACCATGTCAGAGTTTGAGGAAGACATTAAAATCGAGGGTGAATCCAGGGCAGTTCCAGCACACAGAGTCTTCCGTCATGGAAGATGGAAGCAATATTTCTTCCCCCATGCACAGGATTACTTTTCCAGTCTTGGGCTGGAAATCACATGATTTTTTGGTACTTGTTAAAAATGTGGCCCTTAACCTTGGACGTGCAGACAGCCTTTCTCAAATGCTTGGGCTGAAGCAGGGTAACTCTTTCCACGTGTCACACATATCCAGAGCCTCTTCTACAACCTGCCTGACCCAGGCCTTGGCCATCCCAACGGTGACTATGACGCACTCCGGGATATAGACTACCAGGGATGGACTGCATCAGACTCCCGGGGAGGTGGGGGGCGGCTCGGACTCCCTTCAACACACAGATACACCCCACAGGATTCTACCCACATTGCCTCCACAATGTGCAGTAACTTGTAAATAGAAGAGTCCATTCAAATTTTAGAAAATAAAGTTCACCGTATTTTCATAGCAAACAAGCAGAAAGCACAGGAGACAGTGAATACTGAAAACATCTAGTTGCATACATAAAACCTCCAAGTATACTTGGAGTGTATTGTTTCATAAAATGCAATAAGCACCTTTTAGCTTTCATGAATAAATTTATTTTGTTTACAGAACCCATAGGCATACATAGTAAAGGAAAAAAAAAACAGATTACTTTACGGTTTTATAGAGTTGAACTGAAACTAGCCACAGAGACATTTCCACTTGACACTAGTGCCTTAGGAGCCTCCAAGTAGATGAGACGTTTACTAACAGAAGCGCACACAAACACAGCCGCGACCTGATGTCTGCCTGTGTTTCCACTGGCGATCCTATGCTTAGCTGGCTCTGGACCCCCGGGGGGAAAGAAACCAAAACAGAACAAAATTCTCACATCAGAACTACCAGTTACAGGGAGAAGAGAAAAACAAAACACAACCCAACAGAAAAGAAGTCCCCAGAGTGCAACGTTCCCAGGAGCCTGGGCTCTTAAGCGCCCTCTCCGCGGAGGCGGAGGGCCAGCTGCATGTCTCTGGGCATAATTGT
>NW_022436951.1:24378445-24456020 GCF_009761245.1 Sapajus apella | reverse complement strand
GCAGGAGCAGCTCCGTGGACTTCTGGTACTTTCTGATTTCGCGCAGCGCCTGAGTGCCAGGCCTGTAGCGGTGAGGCTTCTTGATCCCTCCTGCAGGCGGCAACCTCTTGCCTGGGGCTTTGATGGCCACGGGCTTCCTGGGGGCCTGCACGGTGGTGGCTTTGCGGGCGGTCTGCTTGGTGCGCGCCATGGTGTGGGGCCTCGGCCTTTCTCCGGTCCTTGGGCTGAGCCTGGTGAACTGGAGGCAGTGGTGGTTTCAGACAGCAGTGACGGTGGGGCTGTGGACAGAATTCAGAAAGCCTATGAGTTGAGATCCATGGGCAAGGCGCTCCCACACACTTAGCCCCTGAAACCCAGACCCTGACTTACCAGCTCGTTGGTCTGCAGGTCAGAGGCCCTGCTGCTCAGTCTCCCGGGGATCCTCGACCTCCTAGGTCTGCACACCAGGCGGTGGGGAATCTCCCTCCTAGGCAGTCTCGCACTGGCTGGAGATCTCTGCGGGCTCAGCTAAGTCCAGCCTCTTATAAGGGGCTCAGATGATTGCATTGGATCCTCCCAGCTACGTTTCGTTGCACTCACTGCTTTACCAGATTCTCAACCTCATCAGGGCTGTGAAAACTCCATCAAGTCCCCGGGGACTTCCCTCCCAAGGGAGGGAGGAACAAGTCCAGTCTCTCAGAAGGGGCGCAGATGATTGCATTCGACCCTCCCAAGTCCAGCCTCCTGTAATTGGCTCAGATGATTGCATTAGACCCACCCACCCAGCTAAGCTTCACCAGACCCTCTACCTCATCAGGGCTGTGAAAACAATCAAGTCTGGAGCGTGCCTTGTAGGAGAGATGGTAGGTGGGTGGGTCACCTAAAGTTCTGGGTGCAAAAGAGAATCTGAAAGCTTACATTTGTCGATCATCGTGGAAATATTGACAGTGGAAAACCAATTTTAATAAAGCCGGCAGTCAGCCAAATTACATGTCTGCTCCAAGACACCAAGACATGAGAATATGAGGCTTTATCAGTTTCTTTGAGAATGAAGTGTACTGGTGGGGGGTGGAGGGTGGGGGGGTATATGGAAATTTGAAATGGTCACTTCTCTGTCAGGGATTCTCCTGTGGTATTTTCTCCCCAAAAGTGACACTCATGAAAGTCGTCCGGTAGCCTCCAGCAGATTTGGTTCTGGATAAGCCAAAGCTTTCCTGAGAAAAGAATCACATGTGACTGTCACAGATGTTCCCCCTCAGCTGCTTGAAGCTCCCTTTCCCTTTTGAAGGTGGACTGGATCCCTGAGCTGAGCTATCCTGCCATTGGCCATGATGGGAATGCCATGAGCTCCTGAGAAGCTAGCTTTGACCTCACTTAGCTGCTGACCCGAGGTCACAGATGAGCTAGGAAAACATTGAAAATATTTTGTTATTTTAATATTTTTAGGGGTAACTATGGTTTTAGGTTCCATAGATAAATTGTATAGCTGTGAATTCTATTCAAATATACTGTTAACAGACTTTTGTGATAGCTGTCGTTGAAACTAATGCCCAATTCCATGCAGGTATGGCACACAGAACAATAGATTCCATTATATCAGTACTTTTAAAAACTGTGTTTCAAAAGCTTTAGGAGTGCAGGTTATTTTGGCTTCGTAGATTAACTGTGTAGTGTTGAAGTCTGCAATTTTAGTGCTCTCATCACCCAATTAGTTTACATTGTACTCAACAGGCAGTTTCTCCTCTGTCACCCTCTCTCACCCTCCCCACTCCTGAGTCTCTAATGTTCAGTATACTACACTGCTTGCCTTTGTGGACCCACAGCTTAGCTCGCACTTCTAGGTGAGATCCTGTACTATTTGCTTGTAGATTCCTGGGTGACTTTAGAAAGAATAATGGCCTCCGGTTCCATCCAAGTTACTGACATAGACATAATTTCATTGTTAATGGCTGAATTGCAGCACATGACGTATATGTACCCATTTTCTTTTCCTTTGTTGTGTTTTGTTTTATTATTATATCAATAGATTTTGGGGAGCAGATGGTGTTCGGTTATATAGATAAGTTAGTTAATGGTCATTTCTGAGATTTTGGTGTATCCATCACCTGAGCAGTGTAGACTCTACCCAATGTGTAGTCTTTTATCCCCCACCCCCTTCCATCTTTCCCCTGGAGTCCACAAAGTCCAATGTGACATTCTTATGTTTTTTCATCCTCACAGCTTAGCTTCCACTTGTAAGTAAGAACGTAGGATATTTGGTTTTCCATTCCTAAGTTACTTCACTTAGAATAATGGTCTCCAACTCCATCCAGGTTGCTGTGAATGCCATTATTTCATTCCTGTTTTTGGCTGAGTGGTATTCTATGGTGTGTGTGCATAGTATATATGTATGGCAGGTATATATATGTGTGTGTGTGTGTGTGTGTGTGTGTGTATATGTATATGTGTACATATATTTGTGCATGTGTGTGTGTATATATATATATGAACAGGGAAATGAAATGTGTGTGTGTGCATATATATATATATGTATACACATATATATATATACATACATATATATAAATGTGTATGTATATGTATACATATATTTGTGCGTGTGTGTGTGTATATATATATGTATGACCAGGGAAATGAAATGTATGTATATGTACCATTTATATATACACACATATATATGTGTATATATAAATATGTGCATATATAAATATATGTACCCATATATATATACACAAGCATATTTATATATATAGGTGTATATATAGATAAATATATGTGTGTGTATATATGTATTTGTGTGTGTGTGTGTGTGTGTGTGTGTGTGTGTATATATATATATAATATTTTCTTTATCCATTCCATTGATGGGCATTTGGGCTGGTTCCATATTTTTGCAATTGTGCTGCTATAAACATGCACGTGCGGTGTCTTTTTTATATAATGACTTATTTTCCTCCGGGCAGATACCCAGTAGGGGATTGGTGGATCAAATGGTAGATCTCTTTTTAGTTCTTTAAGGAATCTCCACACTCTTTTCCATAGTGGCTGTGCTAGTTTACATTTCCACCAGCAGTGTAAAAGTGTCCCCTTTTCCTCACGTTCATGATAACATCTATTATTTTTTTATATTTAAATTATGACCGTTCTTTGCAGGAGTAAGGTGCCATTGCATTGTGGTTTTGATTTTCATTTCCCTGGTCATTAGTGGTGTCGAACATTTTTTCATGTTGTTGGCCATTTGTATATCTTCTTTTGATTGTTGTCTATTCATGGCTTTAGCCCACTTTTTGATGGGATTTTTTTTTCTTGCTGGTTTGTTTCAGTTCTTTGTAGATTCTGCATATTAGTCCTTTATAAGATGCATAGCCTGTGAATATTTTCTCCCACTCTATGGGTTTTCTGTTTACTCTGCTGATTATTATTATTTTTTTCTGTGCAGAAGTTTTTTAGTTTAATTAAGTTCCATCTATTTATCTTTGTTTTTCTTGCATTTGCTTTTGGGTTCTTGGTCATAAAACTCTTTGCTTAAGCTAATGTCTAGAAGAGTTTTTCTGATGTTATCTTCCAGAATTTTCATGGTTTCAGGACTCAAATTTAAGTGTTTGATATCCATCTTAAGTTGATTTTTTGTACAAGGTGAGGGTTGAGGATCCACTTTCATCCTTTTACATGTGACTTGTCAATTTTCCCAGCACCACTTTGTTGAATAGGGTGTTCTTTTTCTCCTTTATGTTTTTGTTTGCTTTGTTGAAGATCAGTTGACTGTAAGTATTTGGCTTTATTTCTGGGTTATCTACTTTGTTTCATTGGTCTGTATGCCTATTTTTTATGCCAGTAACTATAGCCTGTAGAATAATTTGAAGTCAGGTAATGTGATGCCTCCAGATTTCTTCTTTGTGATTAGTCTTACTTTGACTATACAGGCTCTTTTATAGTTCCATAGAAATTTTAGAATTGTTTTTCCTAGTTCTGTGAAAAATGATGATGGAATATTGATAGAAATTGCAGTGAATTTGTAGATCACTCTTGGCACTATGGTCATTTAAAAAAATACTGATTCTACCCATGCATGAGCATGGGAAATTTTTAAATGTGTTTTTGTCATCTATGATTTCTTTCATCAGTATTTTGTACTTTTTTTTGTAGAAGTCTTTCATCTCCTTGGATATATTCCTAAGTATTTTATTTTTTTGCAGCTATTATAAAAGAGGTTGCGTTCTTGATTTAATTCTCAGCTTTGTCACTGTTGGTGTACAGCAGTGCTACCGATTTGTATGCATTGATTTTGTACCCTTAAACTTTACTGATTTGGTTTAACAGATCTACAAGCATTTTATATGAGTCTTTAGGATTTTCTAGGTATACAATCATATTACTGGCCAACAGTGACAGTTTGACTTCCTCTTTACCAATTTGGATGCCCTTTATTTCTTTCTCTTGACTGATTACTCTGGATAGGAATTCCAGTACTGTGTTGAATAGGAGTGGTGAGAAAGGGCAACCTTGTCTTGTGCCCCTTTGCAAGGGAAATGCTTCCAACCTTTGTCCATTTAGTATGACATTGGCTGTGAATTTATCACACACGGCTCTTATTATTTTGAGGTATGTTCCTTGAATACCTAGTTTGGCCTGAAGTTTTCTTTTTTTGTTTTTGTGTGCCAGGTTTTGATATCAGAATAATGCTGGTCTAATATTTTGGGATTGTTTCAGTAGGAATGGTACCAGCTCTTTTTTGGGCCTCTGGTAGAATTCAGCTGTAAATCCTCTGGTCCTGGACTTTTTTTTTTTGGTTTGTAGGCTATTTATTACTGCCTCAATTTTAGAACTTATTATTGGTCTATTCTAGGA
Source organism: Sapajus apella (assembly GCF_009761245.1). Lineage (NCBI taxonomy): Eukaryota > Metazoa > Chordata > Mammalia > Primates > Cebidae > Sapajus > Sapajus apella. The sequence goes on along the minus strand of NW_022436951.1, from coordinate 24,451,193 downwards.
TTCGAAAGCTTCCTCATTCAGTCTTGGCAGGATGTATGTGTCCAGGAATTTATCCATTTATTCTAGATTTTCTAGTATGTGCATAGAGGTGTTTATAGTATCCTCTGATGGTTATTTGCATTTCTGTGGGGTCAGTGGTTATATCCCTCTTATTTCTGACTGTGTTTATTTTAATCTTCTTTTTTTCTTTTTCATTAGTCTAGTGAGCGATTTATCTATTTTATTAATTTTTTTCAAAAACTAGCTCCTGAATTCATTGAGTTTTTTTTTGAGGGATTTTGTGTCTATCTCCTTCAGTTGAGCTCTGATCATGGTTATTTATTATCTTCTGCTAGCTTTGGAATTTGTTTGCTCTTGGTTCTCTAGTTCTTTTAGTTGTGGCATTTCTTAAGTTGAGATCTTTCTAACATTTTGATGTGGGTATTTAGTTCTACAGATTTCTCTCTTAACACTGCTTAGCTGCATCCCAGATATTCTGGTACATTGCGTCTTTGTTCTCATTAGTTTCAAAGAACTTCTTGATTCCTACTTTAATTTCATTATTTACTAAAAAGTCATTCTGGTACACATTGTTCAATTTCCACATAGTTTTACGATTTTGAGTGAATTTCTTAATCTTGAGTTCTAATTTGATTGTGCTGTGATCTGAGAGACTGTTATGATTTCAGATCTTTTGCAATTGATGAGAAGTGTTTTACTTCCAACTATGCGTTCAATTTTAGAGTAACTGCTTTGTGACGATGAGAAGAATGTATATTCTATTTTTTTTTTGGGTGGAGAGTTTTGTAAATGTCTATCAGGTCCACTTGATGCAGAGCTGAGTTCGGCTCCGGAATATCTTTGTTAATTTTTTTGTCTTGATGATCTGTCTAATATTGTCAGTGGGGTGTTAAAATCTCACATTATTATTGTGTGGGAGTCTATATCTGCATTGTTTTATCATGATTCTTAGCTTCTTTCCATTGGGCTATGACATACTCTTTTAGGTCAGTGAAGTTTGTTTTTATTCATATCCTGAAGCCTTCTTTTGTCATTTCAGCAGTCTCAGACCCAGCCCATTTCTGAACCCTTGGTGGAGAGGTGTTGCAGTCATTTGGAGTAAAAGGGGCACTCTGTTTTTTGGAGTTTTATGTTCTTTCTGCTAATTCTTTCTCATCTTCGTGGACTTATCTACCTTCAAGCTTTGAAGTAGCTGACCTTTGGATGGGTTTTTTGTTGTTGTTGCTGCTGGGCTTTTTTTTTTCTTTTTTCTTTTCTTTTTTTTTTTTTTACACTCTGGCCAGTCTTCCTTAGGGCTGCTGCAGTTTGCTGGGTATCTGCTTCAGACCACAGTCACCTGGGTTTTTCCCATACTTGGAGGTACCACTCTTGAAGGTGCAAAACAGCAAAGGTGGCATCCTGCTGCTTCTTCTGAAAGCTGTCCCAGGTAGGTTTCTGGCTTGAATGTACCTATAGGATGTGGCTAGAGACCGTGGTTGGGAAAGTCTCATGTAGTCAGGAGGAATGGGATCAGGAACCCGCTTGAAGAAGCCATCGGACTGCTTTATACTAGAGCAGCTGTGCTGTGTTGGGGATCTCCTCAGCTCCTGATCCATTACGGCTCTCCAAGGCCCCAGGCGGCACCAGCTGAGATGCCCGAGCAGTCATGGTGGTGGTAGTCTGCCATGTCCCATGGGCGCTTAGACTCAGGGAAAAATTAGAACTCTGTCAGCTGTAGAACACAGGCAGCTGTGGCTGGAGGGCCTGGCTGGGAGGACTTGCACCCTAAATAACAGTGGATTGGGGTCCCGGTTAAAGAAGCAGACTTGCCACATTCTGGGAAAACAGCTGTGCAGTGCTGTGCTGGGGAGACCCTTCCTTGTCTTGACCATTTGGACACTCCAAAGCCTGCAGATTGAGTTGACCCAACAGCAGAGATAGCAGCCCCCCCTTTCCCAAGGTCTCTGACCTGTCTCAGACAGGCTTCACCTTGTTTCTTGTGGCTGGCTGGAATTCCAAGCCAGTGGGGCTTGTCTTATGGGATGCCATGAAATTGGGGCCTGCAGATGAATGCTGCCCAGACCCCAGGATTTAGCCCCCTTCTATGGGCACACATAGACCTCTTGCTTTGCCTGAGCTGCAGATGCCCTTGCCAGGGATCCCGTGCCCAGAGTGCAAAGCTCCTAGGTCTCTGTACATGTCTGAGCAGCTGCACTGCAGAGACCACACAGCTGTATGTGTTGGACCCAAGGCTCTGGTGGCATGGGCACACGAGGGAAGCTCTTAATGCACGGGTTGCAAAGATCCATGGGTGAAGTGTGGTTTCCCGGGAGCATGCAATCACTCACTGCTCTCCTTGGCTGTGGGTGGTGGTTCCCTTGGCTCTGTGTTGCTCCTGGGTGGGCCCTTGTTCCACCCTGCTTTTCTTCCTTCTCCATGGGTCAGGATGTTTCCCTAATTAGTCCCAATGCGAGTACGTGAATATTTCAGTTGAATATGCTGTATTCACTCACGCCTGTTCCTCTCTGTGTGTGCCGCAGACCACAGCTGCTTCCAATAGGCCATCTTGGGGCCCACTCGTCAGTTGAGGGGCACTTAGGTTTATTTTATATCTTTGCAGTTGTGAATGTGTTCAGCGTTCTTTGATATAATGCCTTCTTTTTTTGGGTGTGTACCCAATAGTGGGATTGCTGGATAGAATGGTAGATCTACTTTGAGTTCCTTGTGAAATCTCTTGTTTACCAGAGATGTTGTACTAATTTACATTCCCCCAGCAATGTCTAAGCATTTCTTTGTCACCACATTTATGCCAACATCTACTGTTTTTTTGACTATTGAATAATGGCCATTCTTTCTGGGGTAAGGTGATATCTCATTGTGGGTTTAATTTGAATTTCCCTGATAATCAGTGATGTGGAGTATTTTTTCCTGTTTATTGGCTATCTTTATATCTTCTTTGGACAAATTTCTATGCAGGTCACTTGCTCACTTTTTAATGGGGTTATTTGTGTTTTCTCTGTTGATTTGTTTCAGTTCCTTGTAGGTTCTGTATCTATTAGTCCTTTGTCAGAGTCATAATTTGCAAATAGGTCTCCCATTCTGTAGGTTGCTTGTTTACCCCGATGATTTATTTTGCTCTGGACAAGCTTTTTGTTTTCATTAGCTCCCACTAATTTATTTTTGTTTATGTGGAATTTATTTTTGGGAGTCTTTGTTATAAGTTGTTTGCTTAGGCCAATGTCTACAACAGTTTTCCTGGGTTTTCTTCTAGAGTTTTTATGGTTTCAGGACTTGGATTTAAATCTTCAATCCATCTTGAGTAAATTTTTGTGTATGGTAAGAGATAGGGATCAAGTTTCCTTCTTCTGCATGTGGCTATCTACTGTACCCATTACCATTTATTCAAAAGGGTGTTCTTTTTGAACAGTTGATGTTTCTGTATGCTCTCTAGAAATCAGTTGGCTTTATTTTTGTTTTCTCTATTCTGTTTCACGGGCCTGTGGGTCTAGTTTTATACCACTACCACACCATTTTGCTTACTACAGCCTTTTGGAATAATTTGATGTCAGGTAATGGGATGTCTCCAGATTTTTTTTTTTTCCTTTGCATGGCTTTGGCTATTTGAGCTTTTATTTGGTTCCATATGTACTTTAGAATTTTTTTCCTAACTCTGCATAACATGATGTTGGTATTTGGGAAGAAATTGCATTGAATGTGTATCTTACTTTGGGGAGTATAGTTTTTTTTTTAATGATACTGATTTTTCTAACCCGTGGGCATGGAACGTATTTTTATTTGTTTCTACCATCTATTTCTTTCGGCAGTGCTTTGTAGTTCTCCTTGTTGGGATCTTTCATCTTCTTTGTTAAGTATATTCACATATACATATGTAGCTAGTATAAAAGGGATTGAGTTCTTGATTTAATTCTCACCTTGGTTGTTGTTGGTGTGTAGCGGTGCTATTAATTGTGCGCGTGGCTTTTGTAACCTGAGATTTTACTGAATTTACCTATAACGTCTCTGACAGGTATACTGTCAGATGTCTGTCCAACAGAGCTAGTCTGACTTGCTCTTTTCCAATGTTATTACCTTTGATTTCTTCCTGTTGTCTGATTGCCCTAGCTGAGACTTCTGTGCTCATCTTATAGAAAAATTTTAGTTTTATGCAAAATTGGGAAAAAAGTAGAAAGTTCTCCTAAATCCTCTCCCCCATATAGGCATAGCCTCCCTCTAGTATCAACTTCCTATCCCAGATTGTGTGTGAGTTACAATCATTGAACCCACATTGACCTATTATTATCACTCAAAGTCTGTAGCGTATATTAGGGTTCACTATGTTTTTTTTTTTTGTTTTTTGTTTTTTGTTTTTTTTGAGACAGGGTCTCGCTCCTTTGCCAGGTGCTAGGCTGGAGTGCAATGGCTCGATCTTGGCTCACTGCAACCTCCGCCTCCTGGGTTCAAGCAATTCTCCTGCCTCAACCTCCTGAGTAGCTGGGACTACAGGCACACGCCACCAGGTCCAGCTAATTTTTGTGCTTTTAGGAGAGACGGGGTTTCACCATGTTGGCCAGGATGATCTCGATCTCTTGACCTCGTAATCCACCCTCCTCGGCCTCCCAAAGTGCTAGGATTACAGGCGTGAGCCACCTCGCCTGGCCAGGGTTCACTGTGTTTTTATTATACATTCTGTAGATTTGGACAGATGCATCATGACAGGCATCCACCACGATAGTGCCTATGAAATAGTTTCACTTCTCTAGAACTGTTTTGACTCTAGCCTCTCTATTCTTTCTCTCAACACCAACCCCTTCCAACCGTGGATCTTTGTATTTATTAATAAATCTTTCAATTGATATTTCAAATTGTGTATACTTATGTACAACAGGATATATTATATACATTGTAAAATGTCAAATCCAGCTAATTTTATGTAGTTATAATTTTGTTAAGAACACTTCACATTCACCCTTAGCATTTTTCAAGAGTACGATATATTGTTAGGTAGAGTCACCATGGTATAAAATAGATTATACCTCTTGAACTTATTCCTCCTGTGTGAATGAAATTGTGTATATTTTGAGTGTCTTATCAAATACCCACCCCTGCCACTACAGTCCATGGTAGCTGCCTTTCTACTTCTATGAGATCAACTTTTTTAGATTTCTCATATGATTGAGGTCAGGTAGTATTTGCCTTTCTATGCCTTGCTTATTTCACATAGCATAATGACTTCCGCGTTCATCCATGTGTCCTTATTTTTTAAAGCTGGATAGTATTCCATTGTGTATTTATATCACAATCTCTTTATCCAATCATCTATATTTGGACATTTATGTTGATTTTATATCTTAGCTATTGTACATAGTGCTGCAATAGACATGAGGGTACAGATATCTGTTCAGGATACTAATTTTATTTCTTGTGGATTTATACTTAGCAGTGTGGCGTTGGTGGAACACATGGCAGCTCTAGTTTTAGTTTTGGAGGAATGCTGTAGTGTTTTCTATAGTGGTTGTACTACTTTACATTCTCACCAACAGTGCAAGGGGTTTTCCTTTTCTTCATATCCTCATCTACAATTGTTATCCTTTGACTCTTTGATAACAGCTATTCTGATAGGCGTGAGGTAGTATTTTATTTTAGTTTTAATTTGCATTTCTATGATGATTAGCGATATTGAGCATTTTTCCATATACTTCCTGGCCATACTTTTCTGTCTTCTTTTTCATAAATGTCTATTTAAGTCTCTGATCATTTTTATTTTGGATTTTTGTTTTCTGGCTATTAAATTGTTTGATTTTCTTATGCATTTTGGAAATGTATTCCTTATCAGATATATGGTGTACAGATACTTTGTTCCATTCTGCTGGGTGTCTCTTCACTCTGATGATTGTTTCCTTTGCTGTGTAGAAGCTTGCGAGTTAGATGTAATTCCTTTGTCCACTTTTGCTTTTGTTGCCCGTGCCCTTGGGTTCATAACTAAAAGATCACTGGGCTGACTAGTGCCGTTGATGTTTTTCTCTACATTTCTTGTAGTAGGTTTATACTTGAGGTCCCTCTTCTAAAGTTTGTAATAGATTTGAGTGTATTTTTGTATATGGTAAATGATAAGGGTGTAAGTTGATTCTTTCGCATGTGAATATCTAGTTTTCCTGTCACCATTGATTGAAATGACTGTCATTTCTTAGTTGTTTTTGTTGTCACCTTTGTATAAACTCAGCTGGCTGCACATGTCTGGATTGACTTCTGTGGTCTCTTCTCTGTTCCAGTGGTCTGAGTGTCTGTTTTTAAGCCAGTATTATTCTTCTTGGGTTACTATCACTTTATAGCATACTTTGAAGTGAGGAAAGCACAAATCTTTTTATTTACTCCACAGTTTGCCCTATGACCTCACTACTCAGAGAGAAGCCAAAGATGTTATCTTTCATTTTTTAAATTGTATACTTGTTGTTAGGACAGAGTAATGGTGACTAAGCTCCAACCATGCCACCCTAAACATTGGAAGTTCATCTGATGTTTTACTATACATTTGTTACCATTTCTCTTATATTCAGAGTATTTGATGAATTACATGTCAATGTAATTAGAAAGACTTTTATTTTAATGAAAATATTTAATGCTTAAATCTTACAATCATAGGAATTTTGTTTTTAATTTTTGCATTGAACACCATAATATAAAAAATAAAATGAAATATGTTATAATCTCATCTACTATTAGATTATACATCAGATGTATTTTTCTTTCTCAGAAATACAAAAGAGAGTTCTAAGCTATAAAAATTGTTTATGTTAAGACCAATTCTTTGGAGGTGAAGGCCTGGAAGTGAGTGCGGAGACTAGGCTGTGTTTCTGGAGTCTGTTTTTCTGTCTTGAGTTTTCCCAGCAGCTCCTATAGAATGTTATCATTTTAACGTTATCAAAGAACCTTCCTTGAAATAAAAAAATCATGGTAGGAACGTGAAAAAATTCATTTTCGAAAACAATTTGGAGTGTAATTTTATTTTTGTTCTTGCAAAAGTTTGTGGGTAACACCCGCCATGGGCACCGAGGCAGGAGAACTGTCCAGACCCCAGGCACAACTAGTGCCTGAAGAATATCTTAGTTTATAGTGTTATTGCTCAGCTGTTTCCTTTATATCATCTTTCATATATAATCATATGTTAGTTTATAGAATTAGTGCTTGAAGTGTAACTTACTGCTTACATATATCTAGCATACTTAGTTCTATATAATCTTTCTATATAATCATACAGGTATTGTAGTCAGAGCTGTACTGACACATTTAGTGCTGATTTATACAATCCTTCTATATAACCATATAGTAGTTTGTAGTAGAAGAAATGCCTGGAGCAGTCACAGAACAGAAGCAGTACATGGGAAAACAGCCAGACCAGGACAAGAACCAAAGATCCAGGGGGTGGCGTCCCTGCCTGAAACAGCATACGCTGTATGGCAGGGTTGGAGCAAGAGCCTCTCCTGATAAAGGAGTTGTGGTACCTTGTGTCCAGTTCCTGTGGAAAATAGGCCTCAGGCCTGAGATCCTGGAAGTAACCGAGGGATAAGAAGCCCTCTGGTGTGACCAGACACGGCGGTTGTATACCCTGTCAGTCTTTTATCACTTCTGTGCTAGCTCAAAGAATCGTCCCATAAACATCTTAAGAGAAGAGCACAAGTCTGTCAGCTCCCACTGCATTAAGATTACATTATCCTTCTATTAGAAATCCTTTGAAGTCTCTAGCCCCCAGATAAGAAGTGTTGCACACGACACCTGTTGCACACAGCCCACCTCCTTGCCTCGGTGACCTACTGGGGGTGGACCCCTTTTCTGTACACGACCCTCTACTACTGTGCACAGCACGGCCCCCTGCTGCGCACGGCCCACATCTCTGCCCAGATGACATAATGGGGTGGTCACTCACGTGATTATGTATGCCTTATTACTAAGCCTATAGATGATGACCTCGCTCACGACCCTGCCCCCTGCTTATACCTAATAAATATAGATGTTCTTGGGCATTTAGGGGCCACCGCTGATCTCTGCTCACAGGTGGTGTGGCCCCCTGAGTCCAGATACTCTTCACCAGTTCTTCAGTGTCCTGTCTCTTTACCTCTCGGATCCTGCACCTCAACACAGCATAAGGGACACCCCATGAATGTGTGGGGCCACCACAGCCCTACAAAGTTGAAAAATAGTTCAGCCGATCACAAATGAAAATCTGTAGAAGAATAAAAATACATATGTGAGGACAACAATTCCAGTATCCTGACTGCTCAGGACACAGCCTTCAGGTTAGGCTACCACAAGGAAATAGTTTCTAGACGCTTCACCTATTGAAATTAAGCCATAACCATAAAAGCTAAGACACAGCTACTCCAGGCTTCAGTATGAAAACTCACAAGTCTCTTGGAAGGGGTTTTCCTTTCTGCAAACAGCCTCCTATCCCCATGATGCTTGAGACCCACACACCTTTTTTCTTCCAGGTAGAAAGACAGAAAAATATTACTATATGCCGTCAGGAGCTCAAATATTTAGTCAAAGCGACTATGAAAGAAGCTGCTGCCTTTGTCTAGATGAGATCAATGAAACAGTTGGGGGAAAGACTTTACAATCGTGGATCTATTCAGCCTAGACTGAAATACAGAAGGTGCAGGACACAGGCAGTCCTGTCATAGAAACACTGGATTCAGTCCTTGGTCCTTTAAGAAAAGGCCTTTCTATCTAGACTGGGGCCTAAAGGAAGATAATTTTTTTGTGTTAGGTGTTGGGGAAGTGGCCCTTGGGCTTCGGCCTTAACTTGTGAACAGCCTACCTCCAATGCTTGGGCCACAGCTGGAGCATTGGATTCCCATCTCACACACACGCAGGGCTGCTTCTACCACCTCCCTGAATAAGACCTGAGTCATTCCAGCTCTGGGCATGGTCATGACCGTGTTCTGGAACACTGACCTACTAGTGACCTATTGCATCAGACTTCTAATAAGTGTCTCTCTTTTTTTTCCTACCCACAAACAGACCCACACTGGCTGTTCTGCCTCCTGTAGTGTGAAGTGACTTGTACATAGAGAGTCTATTCACGTTTTAGATAGTAGAGTTGGATGTGTTTTCATAGCAAACTAGCAGAAACTGCCCAGGAGGCGGGGAACATTGAAAACATATAGTTGCATGTAGAAAACTTCAAAATGTAGATCTCATCTACTGTTTGATCAAGTCTGACAAGCATCATTGAGTTTCCATCAAGAAGAAATTTATTTGATTGTAAATAGTCTAAATGCAGGCATTTTGCAAACAAAGAACAAATATATTGACCATGATGCAGAGTTGAAGTGCTGAAACTCGCTCATGGAGACATTTCCACTCAACACTAATGCACTAGACCCTCAATGCAGAATAAAAGTCTTCAAATAAAAGCAAATGGAAACATAGTCACTATCTATGATTTTTGCTTATGTTTCCACTCCCAATCATATTCTTAGCTACTTTTGGACCTCATAGGGGAAAAGAAACCACAACGGAATAAAACTTCTAACATCAAAACTACCAGTAACTGAAAGAAGAGAGAAAACACAACAAAACAGGAGTGAAGCTGCCTAGAGGCAACGTTTCCCAGGAGCGTGTGCTCTCAAGCTCCCTCTCCACGGAAGCGGCAGGCCAGCTGCATGTCTCTGGGCATAACTGACAAGCTTGGCATGGGTGGCACACAGGATGGTGTCTTCAAAGAGGTGCACCTTGCTGGTAGGCCTTGCTGGGCTCCTGCGGGGCACCAGTTGACATGCTCTGAAAGCTCAGGACCAGGCTGATGGCCCGGGGATCTCACACAACAGGTGCTGGCAGGGGAGCTTGTGTAGGAGCAGCTGTGTGGACTTCTGGTCCTTTCTGATTTTGCACAGCACCAGGGTGTCTGGCCCGTAGTGGTGAGGCTTCTGGATCCCTCCTGTAGGCAGTACCTTCTTCCTGGCAGCTTTGGCGGTCAGGGACTTCCTGGGGGGCTTCCCAGGTGGTGGCTTTGTGGGTGTTCTGCTCGGTGGGAGCCATGGTGCAGGGCTGTGGCCTCTCACCTGTTCCTGGGCTAAGCCTGGCCAGCTGCAGATGGTTCTGGAGTCAGAGAGCCAGGGCAGTGGGTTTGTGGACAGGATTCAGAGAGGCTGTGAGTTGAGATCTGTGTAGAAGACACATCCACACACTTAGCCCCATTCAACCTAGTCCTAGATTTGCCAGCTCACAGGTCTGTGGGTCAGAGGTCTGGCTGCTCAGTTGCCCTACGGGGCCCTGGGCTTCCTAAGTCTACACATCTGCAGTTGGGAATCTTCCTGCAGCTAATCTTGCTCTAGTTGGAGATCTCTGTGGTCTCAACCAAGCTGAGAGCCTTATAATTTGCTCTGATGATGACATTAGACCCACCTGGCTAACTTGCACTGCACTCATTGCTTCATGAGATTCTTAACCTAATGAGGGCTGTGAAAGCTTGTTAAGTCTACGGGTTTACCACAACCAAGGGTGGAATTACCTTCCATTGCATTTACTGGTTCACAGGTGTGTAACCTAATCAAGGTCTGAAAAACTGCCCAGCTCCTGGGTTCCTCTTGCACCCAAAAGAGGGGCAGATATCTGGAGCACATATTATGGGATGGATCATAGGTGGTGGTTGATACGGTTTTGCTGTCACCACCCAAAATCTCATCTTCAATTATAATCCCTGTAATCCCCATAATCCCCACGTCAAGGGAGAGACCAGGTGGAAGTAATTGAATCATAGGGGGAGTTTCCACCATGCTGTTCTTGGGATACAGTGAGTTCTCACAAGATCTGATGATTTTATAAGGGGCTCTTCCCCCTTCATGCCTTGCACTTCTCTTTCCTGCCACTTTGTGAAGAAGGACTTGTTTGCTTCCCCTTCTGCCATGATTGTAAGTTTCCTGAGGCCTCCCCAGCCATGCAGAACAGTGAGTCAATTAAACCTCTTTTCTTTATAAATTATCTAATCTTCCATATTTCTTTATAGCAGTGTAACAACAGACTAATACAGTGCCCATCCAGAATTCTGCTTGCAACAGAGATTCTGACAATTCACATTTTATAATAATAGAAATATTTTAATATTTTAATAAAGTTATATCTTAGGCAGCTAATGAGGCATGAAGTTGTTTATCAGGTGCTCTGATGGTACACAGTGCCAGGAAAGAGAATATGGAAAATCTAAATGACCACTCCTCTAGCTGACTTTTCTCTATGGCAGGGAGGTTCCTGGGGCATTAGTCTCTGCTAAGAAACACATATTGGAAACTGCAGAGAGGCTCATGGGAAAGCTGAAGCTTTTCTGATAAAATGATCCTGTGTGAATATCACTGATGCTCTTCCTGGATCCTCCTCCATCTTGGACTTGAATGTGATGTCTGGGTTGAGCCATCTTTCCATTGCTCAGGATGGAAATGACAGAAAAGAAATCCCTGATCTTACTAAGCCATTTATGTGAGGTCACAGGTGATACCTGCAGAAGAGTTCATGAGAAAAAAATTCCTGTTTCAATCCACCTTACACTTTTCTGACACTTGTAGCAAAAAGCAATGCTGATCCATAAAATGCATGCAATTCACAGACAAGAAATTTTATGAGATCTATAGTAACAAAATAAGTAACACTATTCCTTTTTGTATGTGTATTATGTCTTTGAATAATAACTTAATTGAAAAGAATATATTACTAAAAATAAATCCCATGGCATTAGCTCCAAGTGCTTTGGTAGCCAGAACTGTAATTTTTGATCAATATTTAATATCAAAGAAGGTTTAGATTTTTAAAAATAAACATATAGAAAGATAATTGAATATGTCTACAGAGAGGCTGAGTATAGATAAATTGTTAGAAATAAAAGTAACTGAATTTATGTAGTGGTATAATGAGTACTAATGATTTGAGTATTAGATATAAGTTTATGAGTATTGAATTGTGTAACCTAGGGGTCTGAAAGTTTAGCACCAAGAAATGATAACTCTTGAAAATAACCCTGGAGAATCCAGAGAGATTAGATTCTGATTGTCAGTGAGTCAAAGGAAAGGCTCCCAATGACACCTGCAATGGATACCATTACGAGGGCCATAGGGTGGAGTATTGAGTTTAAAAGACATTATTACTTCACAAAACAATTATTTTTATTACTTGTTGTCCAGAATTCTGCCAAAACAAACTGAAAGCACCAAATGGATATGAATAAACTCATTTAATACAGCTATATGTTTCTTACCTCTTTTTTCCCCTGTAAATTGATTCAAGTACAGAATTAATGAGGTCAAGATTATATCTTAGATCCCTGGATAGCCTAATTAATTTGCACAAAGAAAATTATATTTTATGACTATGGACTCTATGACTAACTTGGTCAGGTCACTTAGGAAATGTGTCACTGATCACAAGTGCAATTAGGTAAAAGTGCACAGATGTTTTAGAGAAAAATCTGCATCATCACTGAGAAACGAAACATCTGAAAATACAGAATGGCAGAATGTATGTTATTCATTTTATAGCTTAGCGGTTTTGATAAATATTTCTAATTGCAGAATTCTTTTTTTTTTTTTTTTTTTTTTTTGGGACGGAGTTTCGCTCTTGTTACCCAGGCTAGAGTGCAATGGCGCTATCTCGGCTCACAGCAACCTCCGCCTCCTGGGTTCAGGCAATTCTCCTGCCTCAGCCTCCTGAGTAGCTGGGATTACAGGCACGCGCCACCATGCCCAGCTAATTTTTTGTATTTTTAGTAGAGACGGGGTTTCACTGTGTTGACCAGGATGGTCTCGATCTCTTGACCTCGTGATCCACCCGCCTCGGCCTCCCAAAGTGCTGGGATTACAGGCTTGAGCCACCGCGCCCGGCCCCCAGAATTCTTTATCCAGATATTTCCTTGAATGCCCAGTGTGTGAAACAGAGTTAAACAGAGTTGCACTGGCTGATGAGGGGAGAAAACTAGAGTCTGTAAAACAAGGTTGTAAGGATTTTTATGCCTTCCTACTTCATTAACCCATGTTCTTTCATCTACCACCAAAAATACCCTCTGAAATAACTTTAAAAATGTGAGAATCAAGGTTCTGTGAGACACTGCTGTCAAAGCACTGATGTGTCCAGACACTCTTGAGGGACTATGTTAACTTCTCTTCCCGGGTCCACAAGGGGCGTGGTTTCAAAAGCAAAAACTTCCCAGCGTCATGCCTCCGTCCAGGTCCCGATCAGGGGAACCTAGAATTCTTTGTCTAACGTTCCCGCCCTGGCTAGGTAAAATTCCAGGTGCGCTTCCTTTGTTCAGAAAGCCCGCCAAAAGCCCTGAAAGAAGGGGCTCTGCTGTGGGCCCAAGCAGCCAATCTGGAATCAGAGTCAAACATCAGTCACTCCAGAGGAAGTTTAAAAGAACGCCTCTCATTGGACAAAAACATGAATGGGGCGGGAATAACTTCAAAGTTAAAACCCCCACTGCCCCTTACGGATTTCACTCTCTGGAATTCCCTCCCACAACAGCGTGGAAGCTCTCTTTACTTCTCTCTCTTTCTCTCTCTGCCTAATTGCTCTCTGCAGAACTCTTTGAGGCCGACATTTACTTGACCGGTAAGCTTACCGCGCCGCCAGGGCCTCTTCCCCATTCCCGGGGCCACAGAGCCCAAAAAACCTCAGGGCACATCCCATCGGCTAGAGAGCTGTGTCCTGTCCCACGACCTGGTTACACTGTCATTGTAGACATTGGGAAATGACAGGTCGTCTGAGACCACACAGTCAGGCAGTGGCAAATATGGGATTTAAACTCAGGTAGTGAAATTATTTCTGTGTACCATAGTTCAGTAATTCACATTTATTTATCTCCCGCTTAACAGACTGAGTTGTTTTCCAGACCAATGAGTAGCTTTGCTCCACACTGTGATTTATTCAGGGATCCGGATTTGTTGCAATTCAATTATTCCATTGCTCTCTTGTCATTATTTTCATGAGGAAAATTTGTCTGCAAAACACTCTAGTTGACACTTGAGAAGAGAGTCTGGGAGAGGACCACCCATGGAATTGCGAACCAGGCCTGAGAGTGGAACTTGGCGTGAGAGTGGACACGTGTCCGAAGTTAACATCAAATGAGACTGGGCAGCCTCGTGTCCAGAAGCTAGGAAGACAGATTTTGATGAACAATTGGGAATATCCGTCATTGAACCCTGTTAATTCCTACAACTTGTGGAAGCATTATCTTCAGTTTTAATAATAAACTTACTAAATAGGTTTAAGATTCTTCAGAGTTCTTTCATATCAGTTTTCTCCTGTGTCTTAGCCCCTTTGCACTGCAATAACAAAATATGTTAGACTAGGTAAATTATAATGAACAGAAATGTATTTCTATTCTGGAGGCTGGAAGTTCAAGATCACGGTGCCAACAACGGTGTCTGATGAGGGCTACTCAGGTTTCAAAATACTACCTTGTGACTCTGTCTTTATGTGATGGAAGGCGGAAAGGCAAGAAAGTGCTCCTTTAACCTTGGACCCTTTCCTAAGAAAGCTAATCTGTTCATGAGGCCGGAGCCCTCCTGGCCTAATCACCAACCTAAAGGCCCCTTCTCTTAATACCAATACAAGGGGAATTAAGTGTCAACATGAATTTTGGAGAGCACATATTCAAATCACAGCAAGAAAACCCAGTCAAGTTCAAAGAGCAGGAGTATCCTGACAATCTTAAAAGTAAGGTTTAGGAAGTACAGCAATAAAGACCTTTCAAATCAAATGTTTGTCCAGCCTTCAACAATGGCCACTTATTCGCAGAAATTATTTCTTTGGCCAGGTTACAAAATCTTTCTTCTTTCTTTTCATTTTTATTCCCTTACACATATTTCAGACACTATAGGTTTTCTGATTACCTTGGTAGAGGAAAGTGTAAGGTATTCTTTGTTTTAGTATTCATATGACCCATTCAGATCTCCTTAAATGTAGATATTGAGTAAATCTCACCTAAGTTTTAATATTGATTAAAGTAGTAATATTGGAGTGGTAATGATTGAACCAGAGTAGTATTCTGTTGGTGTCTTAGTTGATTTATTTTTGGTGCTTTTAAATCACTTGAATATGTTAAGACTGGCCAACACTTTCAATATAGTGAAAGGAGATAAAATAGACATTAACATAAAAATAGCTTCAGACAGATTAGTTTTTGAATAATAGGAAACTCACAGATGAAAACCAAATATTGTGATACTATGGGTCAAGAACTGACTTATGTGAGTAAACTTCTTATTTTCAAAAATATCAATAAAATACATGGCTGAGTTCATAAGATGCTTTTCTGGTATTAATATGTGTGATAAAATATCAAATTTGAGAACATAATTTAGTAAACTGAAAACAAATAAGCAAAACCTCTCTGTATCTCTGTATTTATCTCTCCCTTGTTCCAGAGGGATTTATGGCAATTTTGAAGGTTAAGAAAAATTATTTTGTAGGTAAGTGGCTCCCAGATTCTGCTGTGTGAAATCTTTTTTTTTTTTTTTTTTACTTGCACAATGTTTAATAGGCATGGAAAAAAGCTCTCTCTAGTCAAAAAAAGTTGAAAAATGATGCATACTTTAGTCTCTTTTGGAGATTTGCAGTAAACGTCAACATAGCAAATTATTTAAGGTGAACTGACTAAAAATATTCGGTTTAATGCTGTGTCGTCTGCACTGGTTTGATTATGAGGCACACGTTTCTCCTCTCAAAACATCTATTGTCATTCTACAAATCATGGATTATTATTTGCTCTTATTTTTTAACTACTGATAAGACTAATCTCAGACTTTTGAAAACAAGATAAAAAGCATATATAAAATGTCACAAATATTTGATTTTTATTTAATTTCTGTTAATTATTTGATTTAATTGTCGAAATACACAAAACGAGTGCAATTATAGAAATCTATAATATTGGCTGAGAATTTCAAATTTCATTTTCAGAAATAGCATTACCAAAGTTTCAAAAAGCAAAAGTACAGTTATTCTTGGGAATAAATTTGCCATGTTCTTTGCTTGAGTTTCAATGTTTCCTCTTACACATGTGATATTACATAAATGCACAAATATGGTGATGCCGTTTATGCTTTTGGTTGTCTTCTTTTTTCCCCTGCTCCCCACCCTGCATTTCTTTTTCCTTTCAGCCACATTGGCACTTCTGTCTCTACTCCAGAGAATGCACATCAGCCTATTACATATTATTCCATATATTTCATGTGGAATCATATATAAAAAGACACAAACACACACACACATTTAAGGATGAGCTTCTGGAGGTCAACTTCTTGGATTTGCATCTTGGCACTGACGTTTACTGTGTGACCTTGAAGAAGCTTTCTAACCTCTCAGTTACTTAGCTGTTTTATTTGAAAACTGGGCTAACAGGGATGTTGTGAAGATTAAGTGCATTATTTCATGTTATGTGCTTAGAAAGATACCTGGTATGAAATGGGAGTTCAATAACGTCAGTGACTAGCATAATGTTTATTGTATTATTTCATTTAGTAATATTATTTCATTGGTAGCTTGCTTTTCAAAATGTGATCATATATACACCATTTTCTTCATCTTACTTTACTGATTTATAATAGTTTTACTTTGTGGAAATTATTCCAAATCAACTAATTTACCTTAAGTTAATGTCTACGTATTATTAGATGGCAGATTATTCAGCCATTTTCCTCATCATGACATTCATTTATTTCTAGTGTTAATTGTAAATGATGCTACAATAAACACGCAGCTATGTATGTCCTTCCGCATTGGTTTATTTTCTGCTTTAAAATTTAAAAAATTGTGGTAAAATACACATAACATGAAGTTTTTACCACCTTAACAGTTTGTAAATATACAGTTCAGTAGTGTTGTTAACTACATTTACATATTGTGTGACACAATATTCAAAACTTTCTTCATCTTGCAGGACTGAAATTCTCTATCCATTAAATATCACCTCATGTTTTCCCCTTACACACAGTCCCTGGAAACCACCCTTCTACTTTCTGTCTCTATCAATATGACTAGTCTGGGTGCCTTGTAAAAGTGGAATCATAAAGTCTCTTTCTTTCTGTGACTGGCTTATTTCATTTAGAATGATGTCCTCAAGTTTCATCCATGTTGTAGCAGATGGCAGAATTTTCTTCCTTATTAAGCCGAATCATATTTTATTTCGTTCATATATTATAATACCTCATCTTCTTTATCCATTCATCCTTTGGTTGTGGGACACTTGGGTTGCTTTTATCTTTTGGCTGTTGTAAATAATGCCGTTAAGACCATGGGTGTTCCCAAAATCATTAGCAACAAAAGCCAAAATAGACAAATGGGACCTAATCAAACTCCACAGCTTCTGCATGGCAAAAGAAACAGTCATTAGAGTGAATCGGCAACCAACAGAATGGGAAAAAGTTTTTGCAATCTACCCATCTAACAAAGGGCTGAAATCCAGAATTTACAAAGAACTAAAACAGATTTACAAGAAAAAAACAAGCCCATTCAAAAGTGGCCAAAGGATATGAACAGACACTTTACAAAAGGAGACATACATGAGGCCAACAAATGTGAAAAAATGCTCATCATCACTGGTCATCAGAGAAATGCAAATCAAAACTACATTGAGATACCATCTCACGCCAGTTAGAATGGCGATCATTAAAAAATCTAGAGACAACAGATGCTGGAGAGGATGTGGAGAAATAGGAACACTTTTCCACTCTTGGTGGGAGTGTAATTAGTTCAACCATTGTGGAAGACAGTGTGGCGATTCCTCAAGGGCCTAGAAATAGAAATTCCATTTGACCCAGCAATCCCATTACTGGGTATATATCCAAAGGATTATAAATCAATCTGCTATAAGGACACGTGCACACGAATGTTCATTGCAGCACTGGTTACAATAGCAAAGACCTGGAACCAACCCAAATGCCCATCGATGATAGACTAGACAGGGAAAATGTGGTACATATACATCATGGAATATTATGTAGCCATCAAAAACGATGAGTTCGTGTCCTTTGTAGGGACATGGATGAACCTGGAAAACATCATTCTCAGCAAACTGACACAAAAGCAGAAAATCAAACACCGCATGTTCTCACTCATAGGTGGGTGTTGAACAATGAGAACACATGGACACAGGGAGGGGAGCGCTACACACTGGGGTCTGTTGGGGGGAAATAGGGGAGGGACAGTGAGGGGTGGGGAGTTGGGGAGAGATAGCATGGGGAGAAATGCCAGATATAGGTGATGGGGAGGAAGGCAGCAAATGACACTGTCACGTGTGTACCTATGCAACAGACTTGCATGTTCTTCACATGTACCCCAAAACCTAAAATGCAATTTAAAAAAAAAAAGACCATGGGTGTTCAAATAACTCTTCAAAACTGCTTTCAGTTCTGAGTATAAACCCAGAAGTGGAATTGCTAAATCATATGGTAATTCTATTTTTCATATTTTGAGGTGCGCCATACTGTTTTCCGTAGTAGCTATGCCATTTTACTGTATTGGTTTTTATTTCTGCTGGTTTTCTGTTAACATTTTGATTCTAGTGTAGATTAATGTCTTTTAGAGATTATTTAGATAGAAATAAGAATAAAATGGTTTTAGTAGTGAAATCTACTAAAACCTATGGAATCATCTAGGAAGGAGTCTAGGACTGGATTTAGAATGGATATAGTTACTGTCTAACACATCATAAAGAATTTTTGATAATTATGTAATCACTGCTGTAGAAACTAAAAGGTTAATCTTTTGACATTTAAGTATATAATAATTATATTGTCATATGTTCATGGATGTCTTCAAGAGTTGAAAATTCACCTTTCTATCTGAAAATGTCAGCACCGTTGCTATTAACAGAAGTAGTTTCTTATCAAGATCCAGAAATTATTTTTGAAATAGATGTTTTCTTTTTCCTATTGTCTTTCTATTCTCTAGGTTTTAAATATACAAGTTCTCTAATACATGACCTTCATTAGCACCCATGGCCTACTTTTATATCTCAGTTTCATAGAAATCATGTGATTTTACTGATATTTCTAAATTATGTTGTAAAAATAATTTCTATTAAGTGGCTACCAGAAATCAATAATATAATAGATTCCAGTTTTCCAAATACTTGTTTTGATCTGGCAGTTGTGGAGTGGAGCCTAGGATTCCTCATTTCCTTTTTTTTTCTTTGAGACAGAGTTTGGCTTTGTTGCCCAGGCTGGAGTGGGATTTCTCATTTCTAATGAGCTTCCACAGTGTAGGTCACACCTTGTGCAGCAGGGGACTAGAGGACCAACAGAGGTCTGGCTCCTATGGCAAAAAACGAGCCAATTCTTAAAAGTAGCTTTTAATCTGTGCTATTATCTTTGTTGAGAATGCATTTTTCCTAAGGTCAAAAAATTTATTCAGTTTTAACTTGCTGAATTGATTCTTTAGATTTTGTATCTCTTTGCTCACACCATAACCAGTGCATTCTTTTAAGTACAATCAACAATTTTCCTTCTTTGCATCTTTTGATTTTTCCTGTTTGTCACAGAAGTACTGTGTTTTTCTGAGCCCCTAGATTGAAAATATCCAGTTACCAAATGTTTAACTTTTAACAGACTTGACATATTGAAGTAATATATACATATGCATACTATAATCATATGTAGACTATTTAGTATTATACATTGTTACAGTAATTAAAATTCTTATACTTCTAAACACAGGAGACCATGTAGAAATGATGAGAAAGTAATGAGTATTACATTATGATTTATCTTATGAAAATACTGTATTCTGTCAAACATGCATGTGATATACATCCAACATAATTATTGCATCTGGAGAAATACTATGTCACCACTGATACACATGAAAACAAATACAATTTCTTTTAACTAAAATGAGATGCCTTGAAGGGAAGGAGTATAGTTTACTAGAGCATAGTGCTGGGTATCAGGAATCAGAATTATATGACCTAGACCAGGGCTTTCCAATTTCTGGGCCATGGACCAGTACTAATCCATGTCCTGCTAATAACCAGGCTGTAAAGCAGGACGTGAGCAGTGGTCAAGTGAGTAAAGCTTCATCTGTATTTATAGCTGCTCTCCATCACTTGCTTTAATGCCTGAGCTCTGCCTCCTGTCAGATCATCAGCAGCATTAGATTCTCATAAGAGTGCACACCCTATTGTAAACTATGCATGCGAGGGATCTAGGTTGGGTGCTCCTTAGGAGACTCTATTGCTTATCTGAGTTGGAGCTGAGGCAGTGATGCTAGTAATGGGGAGTGGCTGCATATAGGATGAACATTAGCAGAAAGGTTTGATTGCACAGAGATGGTAATAAATCCATTGCTTACAGACTCATATCAAAACCCTATCAGTGAGTGGCAAGTGACAAGCTGCATCTGGTGGTTGTGTTTAAGTCAGAATGTGACACTCATATTAGTCCACGTGTGACCCTCATTATTTTATGTACAGCTTCTATTCATGCCTCTTTCTTGCATTGCACACTTTTCTTAGTCAAGTTTTGGTAAGCCCACACACTTACCCTAGCCAAAAAGAGTAAAAAACAAACATCACCGGAGAGCTTCTTTGAAAAGGAGAAAAGACCCAATGATGAGACAGAAGAAGACTCTAAGACTGCCAACAAAAAGAAAGCTACATTTAAAAGAAAAAGCCAAGAGTCCTACTAAAAGTATGGGTTCATTACAAGAAGTGATTCATATTCTCCAAAGTCACTTTGTATAATAGGTGGTGATCACCTATCCAATGAAGCCATGAAACCTTCAAAAGTGCTTTGTCTCATGGAGACCAATGAACCTGCATTAAAAGACAAGCCTTTGGAGTTTTTCAAATGTAAACAAATGTGAACACAAAGAAGAGAAGCAATTATTGAAGGCCACCACTTCATCAGATGTGTCTGCACTGATACCATCATTCTTGTGCTAACCACATTGCTAAGCTAAGAAGCCCTTTATTCTTGGTGAATAGTTGATCCTGCGTGCTGCTAAGGACATTTGTTGCAAACTTTTAGGAGAGGCTACAGTTCGAAAGGTGGTACGTGTTCCTTTTTCAGCCAGCACCATAACTAAGTGAATTGATAAAATAGAAGATATTGAGACGCCATTGTTAGAGAGGATTAATGAGTCACTGAGGTGTGCAATCCGGGTTGATGAGTCTGCTGATGTTGACAACAATGTAACAAGGCTTGTTTTTATGCAATGTATTTTCAGGAGGATGTGCACTAGGAAATGTTGGGTGTACTTTTCTTGCCAACCAACACCATAGGTGCAGCACTATCAAGGCTTTGAATGATTACATATCGGGAAAACTGAATTGGTCATTTTGTGTTGGTATATGCATGGGCAGAGTGGCTATGACTGGACAGCTCTCTGGTTTCACTACTTGGGTCAAAGAGGTTAATTCTGAATGTGAGTCTACGCACTGTGTCATCCATAAAGAAATGCTGGCTAGCCAAAAAAGATCACCTGAACTTAACATCATTTGGGAGAATGTAATTAAAATTATCAACCACATTAAAGTATATGTCCTTAACTTATGTCTGTTCAATATGCTCTGTGAGGAGTTGGATGCAGAGCATACCTGTCTTCTCTCATACATACAACTGAGATGGCTTTCTAAAGGTGAATCACTGGCCAGAGTTTCTGAGTTTTGAAAGCCACTCCAGAGATTTCTTTTAGAAAATGTCACCACTGACAGCACATTGCAGTGATATAGACTGGGTCGAAAAACTTGCTCACTCATGTGACATATTCAACCTGCTCAACAAACTCAATCTGTCACTTCAGGGAAGAATGACAACTGTGCTCAAGTCAGCAGATAAAGTAGGTGCATTCATTCTTTTTTTTTTTTTTTTTTTTTTTTTTTTTGTGAGATGAAGTCTCACTCTGTTGCCCAGGCTGGAGTGCAGTGGCGTGATCTCAGCTCACTGCAACCTCTGCCTCCCGGGTTCAACTGATTCTCCCATCTCAGCTTTCTGGGTAGCTGGGACTACAGGTGTGTACCACCATGCCCCACTAATTTTTTGTATTTTTAATATAGATGGGGTTTCACCGTGTTAGCCAGGATGGTCTCCATCTCCTGACTTCATGATCCACCCTCTTTGGCCTCCCAAAGTGCTAGGATTACAGATGTGAGCCACCACTTCCAGCCAAAGTGGGTGCATTCAAAGCCAAATTGGAATTATGAGGGTGATGAGTGAATACTGAGATTTTTTTTTTACATGTTTCAAACATTAGCAGAGATTTTGAAAGAGATTGAGCCAGAGCCTTCTTTCTCCCAATCTTTCACTTTTGATTACCTACTACAGGTTTCAAAAGAGTTTGCGCATTACTTCCCAACCATAAAAGACCCCTGAACTGGGAAGGAATGGATTCACTTCCCATTTGTAAATAAACCAGGAGAATCCACTTTGTCCGTGCCGGAAGAGGGTCAAATGCTTGAGATCTCAAATGACAGTGGCCTTGAAAGCGTGTTTGAGACAGCTTCAAATCTCCATATGTTCTGGGTCAAAGTCAAGGTGGAATACCCTGAAATGGCCACAAAAGCACCCAAAAGCCTGCTTTGGTTTCCAACATCTAACTTTGTGAAGGAGGGCTTTCTGTAGTGACAGCAACAAAAACAAGATTACAGAGTAGACTGGACATAAACAACATACTTGGGGTATCATTGTCTTCCATCACACCCAGATAAGACCATCTAGTTACAAGCTCAGGGCTCCCATTGATTCTACATTATGATGAGTTGTATAATTCTTTCATTACATATTACAATGTAATAATAATAGAAATAAAGTACTCAATAAATGTAATGTGCTTTAATCATTCCGAAACCATCCCCCACCACAGTCCATGGAAAAATTGTCTTCCATGAAACCGATCCCTGGTGCCAAAAATCACTGGGGACCACTAACCGAGACACATACAAAAACCTGGAGGAGTCCAGGTATTGAGTCATGGATTAGGAACTTGTTTGTCTTACAACTGGGGACTAAAGAAAAGTAGATGGTGTGTAGTTGAAAGGTAATAAGACCAAGACTTCCATTGACCTCAGGACTGACTTAGAGGCACCAGAAGTGGAGTTGATCATTTTACTAAAAAGTTAGTAGGAGTTCAGCTTGCCGATAGAAGAAAAGTCAAAGAAAGACTTAGTGACTGTCTTAGTCCTGAGCGTCCCCTTCCCTGTGCAGATGGGCCTCTCCGTTATTCTTTTTCCCTGTGACTTTTGATCTTTCTTATCCTGTTCTTCTTTGTATTTGTTCTCCTCTTCAACTCTAGTATGCATCATTGAGATCTCCATATGCTTCTCATTATTGCAAAGAAAATCACAGTTCTGGAATTAGATGCAAGTCTGATGGAAGTAATTTTGATTAATTGATTCTAGCAACATAAATATGTTCTACATCGATCTCAGCTTGAAATGCCTTGATTTGGAAGTTAACATTAGGTAAGGAAATGCTTATAAATGTTTACTTGGGGATTCAGAACTCAGAAGTATAGCTGTGGGCCGGGCGCGGTGGCTCAAGCCTGTAATCCCAGCACTTTGGGAGGCCGAGGCGGGTGGATCACGAGGTCAAGAGATCAAGACCATCCTGGTCAACATGGTGAAACCCCGTCTCTACTAAAAAACTACAAAAAAATAGCTGGGCATGGTGGCGCGTGCCTGTAGTCCCAGCTACTCAGGAGGCTGAGGCAGGAGAATTGCCTGAACCCAGGAGGCGGAGGTTGCGGTGAGCCGAGATCGAGCCATTGCACTCCAGCCTGGGTAACAAGAGCAAAACTCCATCTCAAAAAAAAAAAAAAGTATAGCTGTGGTATTCTTAGCATTTTACACAGGACAAAAACATTTCTATGGAGAAAAAAAGGCAGAGGCAAATGACCCCTAGCTTAAGCAAAGTATTTCTAGTTCTTTAGGCTGGGCACAGTGGTACACACCTGTAATTCCAGCACTTTGGGAGGCTGAGGTGGGTGGATGGTTTGAGCCCAGGAGTTCCAGACCAGTCTAGGCAACATGGCAAGACCCCGTCTCTACAAAAAATAAACAAATTAGCCTGGCATGGTGGCACATGCCTATAGTTCTAGCTATATTTGAGGGGCCGAGGTTAGAGGATTGCTTGAGCTTAGGAGGTCAAGGCTGCAGTAAGCACTCCAGCCTGGGCAACAGATTGAGACCCTGTCTCTAAAACACACGCACACACACACACACACACACACTGTGTGTGTGTGTGTGCGTGTGTGTGTTTGTGTATAAAGGTGACAAGAATCCTACTTGGTGAGTATGAATATAAACTACCATAGTTAATATTTTTATATTGCTATTGGAGCTGAAAAATGTTTAGAAGCCAACAATTTCCTAATTCCTAATGACCCCATTTACAGGAGAAGATATTAAAGTCATTTAAAGACTACATGAACATTAATCCTACTCTTTATTTTCAATATAAGATTTTTTTATTTCCCCATGTGTATAGATAATAATGATAATCAAAACAATTATAAAATCAGAATTAGATACACATACATGCATACACATTATATTTTAATTCAGAGTGATTTAGGTCACTAGGCTTGCTAAAATAGTCTCAAGAAGTATGTATATATGTGCTTATATATGTATACGTATTTGTACTTACATTCATTTTTAAATACTAAAATGTTTGTAGAAGAGTCATGAGACTTTAGAATAAAAATAACTAAAAAAAATACCAATGTATTCATTGTAAAGTCTGCAAGTCATAAAATAGATCCATTTTCATGGGTTCTGCTGTGCATACCTGTGGAAAACAAAATACGAGCAAAGCTTAACTTCTGCAGTTATAATTAATCTTTCTAAATTTAACATCATTCTACAAGAACACAATTTTTATCTACTCCATGTTAAGTGTGTAAGTAAATTCAAAGCAAAGTAATGTTTAAAAATTTTTGGCTGTTGCTTTTCTAAATTTATCTGAGGCATTTTCATTTTGGTCTCAGTTCATAAGTTCTTCACTGATCGCCTTTTTAAAAATAGCCCTGCCAACTCTATTAAGTCAGTTTATTCTCATTCCTGCAGAGCACTTGTTAGTACCTGGAAGTATCTTGTTTATTTATGTTTTAGTTGTTCATTGTTATCTAATCCAAGAGCAAATCCAGGTTTTGTGGAGTCTAAAGCTTCCATGATTTTGGTGATCCTTTTAAAGAAGATAATTTGAAATTATGGGTACAGCAAGTCTTAAATAATGTTGTTTTGTTCAACATCATTTCATAGTAACATTTATGAGCAATAACATAGACTCCCAGAGGGACCACTGTCTATGTGAAGCCTTCTCTCTGGATCTGATGGGCTTTCTCTGGGTTTTCTGGTTTCCTTCCACATTCCAGAGATGTGGACATTAGGTGAACTGGAGCCTCAACATTGTCCCCATGTGAATGAGTGTGAGGGTGAGTGTGAGTGAACCCCTTGATGGTGTATTGTCCTGTCTGTCTGTCTCTCCCACCTTGCACCCTGAGCTGCTGGGATAGGCTCTGGCTAATCACAACCCTGAACTGGAATAATTGGGTAAATAATTATCTTATATTTACTAAATATATGTATGTCTATTAAATATATGCATAGCTAACATTTATTTGGTTAATAGTAGGAGTGTTTTGGTTTTCATTTAGGAGTTTGGTGATGTTTTTGTGGTTAGAAATATGCAGTAGAAACTTAACTCTTGTTGACATCAATTTGTCAATGTAAAGTTGGATTCGTGATATGTTGTTCAACTTAAAGTTGCTGTTTTCAAGAAATTATCTACTTACTATACAAAATGAAGTACAAAACGTTGCAGAAAGCACTGTGCAAGGGAGTGGACCCGAAGCTTTTCTGCATTGGTTTCAGAGTAAATCTAACCCTGGTCTTATCAGCTTGTGAGATCTCTGAGAGTAGAGACTTTGTTTCTTGGTCACTGCTGTATCTTCAGCACTTCACAGATACTTAATACATATTTTTTGAGTGAATTAATGAAGGTGCATGCCACAGTCATAATTCCTTTATTGCCCATAATTGCTTTTCTCATAGCAAATACAAATTTCTGCTGTTATAAATAATGAAGCACAGTGATCTCCTTATTTTATTGTTCCATTTGAGCTCCTGTATTTGTTTGCTATGGTGCTTTATGGAAAAGTAATTTTATTGTAACAAGGATTGCATTTTTTTCAGTTTAAATTGCTATCCAGCATGACGTCTCTCAGGATATAATATTATATTTCACTATTATAGTTCATGTAATTGTAAAAGAGTTAGCAAGATAATTTTTTACTTTCCCTTTTTAGAATTTTATGGGTACTTATATTTATTTTTGACTTAATTTTATTTTCTGAATTTTGATGAGCATATATTGATTTTTACAATACAAATAATGAAACAAATTTTTTGGAAAAAGAAAACCAACAGAGTAAGTTTTGTTTTTTACTGATTACCTGAAGTCTATCACCACTTTCCAGAATACTTTTGCCACATGAAATTGCTGTTCATTCCTACTCACTTATTCTAATTTTTTCCTTTCATAGTGGTGGTAGTTTATTTATCTTACAGGCAGATGTCTGCTAAGAGTTGAAGTGTTTCTCAATGAATAGCTTTCAGGCCTGAAATGTTGTACATATGCACACTTCTTTTGTTTACTTGAGACATCCTGAAATTACACATACTGAAATTACAGTACTATTCTTACTTGTTTGAATGTTAGTAACTACAGGGAATGGTTACTATGTGGTCCCACAGCTATTCTTCTTTCATTTTTTTCTCTGAAATTCCTACATTTTAAGGGCTTAATTCAAACAACCTGGGTATATTTGATTGTA
The DNA here is from genome assembly GCF_009761245.1 of Sapajus apella. Taxonomy (NCBI): domain Eukaryota; kingdom Metazoa; phylum Chordata; class Mammalia; order Primates; family Cebidae; genus Sapajus; species Sapajus apella. Next base: position 24,424,403 of record NW_022436951.1, on the reverse strand, counting down.
ATTTATTAATTACATTCAAATAATTTATTTGGGACAATGTGGTGTGATTGTCTGATCAAAGAGTTTCAATGTGCTTTCATTTATGCAAACGAGATACACTATTTAGGAAGTGTCTCAGGTGAAGAGTTATGCATCTGGCATGAACATGCAGTTGGATCAAAGCCAGCCCCTGGGTGATTTCCCATGGTAGGACACTGACTGGCTAGAGTGAAGCTACAGAAAGCTCAGCTTAGCCTCAGTGTTCAGTAACTACGGGGAATAGTTACTATGTGGGCCTACAGCTACAGTTACTATGTGGTTTATACATTTTAGGAGTCGATAGTTAATTGTAACTAGTTTTAGGACTCTCTTTTTCTTGTTAGTATGTCTCAGTACGTTCCAGGTTAACTGGTCCCATTCTAGCACTGTGAACTTATGGTAATATTAGCGTAAGAAAGGATAATTAAGAAGCAAATCTGCTGTCTTTAGAATAAACAAATGAAAGATCATGTGCTTGGCTGCAGGTTAAATAGAAAGGACTCTGAGATTATGTATTCGATTTGAATTACCCATATCAGAGTACTCTGTTAGTCATGGAAATTAGCAGGTTTTCTTTAGAAGTTCTAGCGTTAAACAGGGAAGTATGGAAAAGTATAATCCATTGTGGAAAAGTATAATCAATTTACTGAGGGAATTATAGGGTAAGGATGTAAAAAGTAACCCCAATCACAAAGTCAATGATTTTCAGACCCTAGTTGAACAAAATCATAACAGATTTCAAAGAATCAGACTTTGTCTGTGTTCGATATTCTTGATGGAATTTCTAGGACTTGTTCTAAAATTAGCAATTGGAGCTCTATGACCTGGCAAGAGGGGCTTGAGTCTTCAGGGATTATAAAAAATTCCCATATTTTGGAGGCACAACAGAGAAGGTCCTTCAGCACAGATTAAAATTGCATGTCTGTTTGTGGTACTTTCTCTTCTTAGTGTGAACGTTGCCAAATATCTTACGGCAATGATGGTGCAGAGCATTGGTTCTCAAATCTTAATGTCCATCAAAATCATCTGGAGGATTTTTGTTAAACATAGCCTGCCCTTCCCCAGTCCACCAGGAGTAGGTCTGGGAGGGACAGAGAATTCGCTTTTCTAACAAGTTCCCTAATACAAGTGGTTGGGGAGCTACACTTAGAGAAATAATGATGCAGGGTGTGGGTGGACTAAAAACATCACTTATCCATATAGTTTTAGGGTTGCAAATCCATCAGAGTCATCATTTTATATACCTTCATGACAAAAATGAGAAAACATTAATTCTAAAGCTTTTCTGTTGACAAAATGACAAAGCTGTTCATATAGCTTCTGATGCTGGAAAAATTAAATGTAGCAACTTATGACTACTAATTAGCAAAGGTAAAATCCTACTAATTAGGATTTAGAATTAGTTCTCATATATTCTTGCTCCAGTCACCCTCAGTGGTAATCTCTCACATACTATATATCATAATATAAAAACCAGAAAATTGACATTAGTCCAATCCAAAGAATTTATTCATATTCCACTAGTTTTTTTTTTTTTTTTTTTTTTTAACATGACAGAGTCTCACTCTGTCGCCAGGCTGGAGTGCAGTGGTGCAATCTTGGCTCACTGCAACCTTTACCTCCTAGGTTCAAGTGATTCTCCTGCCTCAGCCTCCCGAGTAGCTGGGATTACAGGCATGTGCCACCACACCCAGCTAATAGATTTTTTTTTTTCTATTTTTAGTAGAGATGGGTTTCACCATGTTGGTCAGGATGGCCTGGATCTCCTGACCTAATGATCTGCCTGCCTTGTCCTCCCAAAGTGCTGGGATTACAGGCATAAGCCACCACGCCCAGCCCCATATTCCACTAGTTTTACAGGCACTCACTGTGTGTATATAAAGTTCCATGCAATTTTATCACATGTGGAGATTTATGTAACCACTACCACAATCAAGATACAGATAGTTCCGTCTAATGAAGATCTCTCTACCCTTCTATTAAAACATCTACCTTCCTTGTCCCTGTTCCTCAGCCATTAGCCAGTCCTATTTGGGAATGTGCATATTTGTTGCTATTCAGAGCTCACAGTTTTCCTATGCTGGCTAAGGTGGAATTTACGGCTGTGGGATTGTGGGAAATCATATTCCTAATGGGCACTAGATGAGCAGCTTTTAGTGCCCTTTAAGGTAAAGTAAAAGCTCTAGTTTTTACAAGATGGATCTTTGTTTACATAGCACAATAAAGCAGCAATGATTGCTAAATGTAGGCCATGCATTTCCCATTTTGCCACTAATATGGAAAGAGGTAATTTCAGTTTTAAAAGGTCTGCCCAAGACTTTAGCTGTAATTTCTAGAAAGGTTTTACCTCCAACTTTTCTACACTCATCCAAACTTTCCAGATAAATGACACCAGAGCACTCTATAGGTCTTATGTGTCAGATAGTTGTAATTAGGGAAAAATGCCTGCTAGCCATGTCCATGTTGTAAGGAGAGCCTTATAAGCTGTCACCATGGTCTGGCACATAAGTGAAAAATGAGTTATTGGTATCTGAGTTCAAAAGAAAATTAGATCTTAAGAGTAAGAAGTCGTTGAATGATTGGCACTAATGCTTTTGTGTAGCGAGAGGTGTAGCCCAGTTAAGGTGTTGCAATGGTGTCTCCTGATATTTATAGTTACAGCAGAATGCAAAAGTTGAGATACTAGTTTATTTCATTTTTACAACCAAAACAAATCTATTAATATTATAGTGGCTTAACATGAGCTGAAATGAACTGAACTTGGTAGGCAAAAGAGAACATTTAAAAATCTCTGCCCATTTTCTAGCCATTCCCTAGGGTTTGGTAGCCTTCTTAAATATGCTCATTCCTACTTTTGGTCACAGACAATGCACGGAAGTCCCTTAATACTGACTTGACTCTCCACGTGAACCTCAAGGTTGGTCTACACCTCCAAGGACACGCCAACCTCCTCCAGGGTCAAATCCCACCCAAATCTCTTTCATCGCCCGGTCAGCATGCTCTCACTTCATCTCATAGCAAGTTGGACTCTTGAGAACTTTTCTATTTCCTTTCCAATGCATTGTTATAATATAAATTCTATATCCTGCATCCTTCAATGATCTTCCCTTTTTATTCTCCCTACTTCCTGAATAAGCGTTTCTCAAAATGCTTTGAATGCCTGAAAATACTCATATAGATTTCTCTTTTGTTCAGTCCATCTAGCTCAGTGGTTCTTAACATTTAGTTTGCCTCAGAATGACAGTACAGGTTTTAGGCACAAAGCCTCGTATGCTATTTTTATTGACAGTTTAAGATTCTTAATCGTTTTTAACCATATAGAATTTTTACTTTGTTCTTTGGGAACCAAATCCCTGCCTAATATGAGACTCCAGTTACATATGTACACACAAATTATTCTAAATTACTATTTTTAAACTTCAGTAGTTTTTGGGGAACAGGTGGTTTTATTGTTACGTGGATAAGCTCTTCAGTGGTAATTTCTGAGATTTTGATGCATCTGTACCTCGTGTGTGGTCTTTTATCCCTCATATCCCTCACCCCTTCCCACCATTCCCCCCAGGGCCCCAGAGTCTGTTATATCGTTCTTATGCCTTTACCTCCTCATAGCTTAATTCTCACTTGTAAGTGAGAACATGTGATCTTTGGTTTTCTATTTCTGAGTTACTTCACTTAGAATAACGTTCTGCAACTCTATCCAGGTTACTGTGACTGCCATTATTTCATTCCTTTTTATGGCTAAGTAGTATTCCATGATGTATATATGCCACATTTTCTTGACCTACTTGTTGGTCAATAGGCATGTAGGCTGGTTCCATATTTTTACAATTGTGAATTTTGCCACTATAAATATGTGCGTGAAAGTGTCTTCTTCATATAATCCTTTCCTCTGGGTAGATACCCAGTAGTAGGGTTGCTGGATTAAATGGTAGTTCTACTTTTATTTTTTAAGGAATCTCTATACTGTTTTCCTTAGTGGTTGTACTCATTTACATTCCCACTAGCAGGGTAAAAGAAGTGTTTTCTTTTCTTCTTATTCATGCCAACATCTGTTACTTTTTCATTTTTTAGTATGTTTTTATGCATTATCTCTTGTGACTGTTGCAACAATGCCATGATGCAGAAAAGGTAGATATTTCAGTTTTCAGGATGGATAAGTAAGGCTGGGAACTAACATGCAAAGGAAGATAATGTTTGAAATGTTGTCTATTTATTAATGTGCTTTTCTCTTCACCACTTCTTTGTACATCACTTTACCTTGAGATAAACTGTGATTGTTGTATTAGAAATTCAAGAGAAAGAATCCATCAATGTCTGCAAGAGCCTGATTTTACTGAGAAGAAATGCTCTTGAGAATAAAAAGGGAAGGAGGCACGATATAGAATTTATATTGTAACATTGGAAAGGGAATAGAGATTTGGGCGGGAGTTGACTTTGGAGGAGGTTGGCATGTCCTTGGAGGTGTAAACCAACCTTGAGGCTCACTTGGAGAGTCAAGTCAGTATTAAGGGACTTCCCTGCATTGTCTGTGACCAAAAATAGGAAGTGAATGTATGAGCACCCAGTCAATGATTTTGATGCCCTATAACCATCCAAAAGAAGCCTGCATGTTAGCTGTGTAACGACCTACAAAACTCTTCTTTCATGGCTGCCTGACATGACCTTTTCAAGAGAATCGTTGGCTTGCGCCCTCTCATTTTTCTGAGTTCCATTCAAAATGACCCATATGGATACTCCTCTTTTCAATGGCCAGGACACCTGATAGCTCTGTCACCCCCAGAAGGATAGTGTGATACGAAAGGAAAAAAGTTTCCTAATACTACTATTTAAGAGGAACTAGATGGTAGTGGAAGCCATGGCTTTTTTGCACAGTTTGACAAGGACAGAGGAGGCAATCAAACTGGTCTCTATAGCCTCTGTTCTGTACCACACCAGCTCTCCCTAGTTCCTGAATGGTACCCAAATAATGAAGTAGCGGGTCATGAATGGGGGATGGGAAACAGAAAGCAGGAATCAAAGGGAGCAAAATAAGACAGTTGTGTTAATGTTTCAAAGACTCAGATGAGCTTAAGAAGCCATTATCTCTCTTAGAACAGTGGCTAACAAAAAGCACAAAATTCTTTCAGGTCAGAAAATGCAAATTATGTCAACCCTTATTGCAGCAATTTTAAAACACATACGAGATTGTCACTATTTTTTTTTGATGTAATTCATACAGTATACATCTGCCCAAACAAATAATTTTTAGCCCATTAATAATAATCTCTTGCCTACAAATCTGTCCAGTCTTCAAGGAATGTTTATTGATTACTTGCCAAGACTAGGCATTGAGGACACAAAGATAAATAAGGTGGGATTCAAAAAGAACTAGAGGATATCATATTTTAGTAGCCTATAAAAGGTCAACTGCATATATAGTGCAGCAAGCATAAATATAGAAGTCTAAACAAATGTTATGTTACAGATACCAGAGGATAGAGCAACCATCTCTGCTTGCTATTTGGGTAAATGTTTGAAGGATAAGAGAGAGACTGAAAGGTAGGGAAAGCAGAGATAAGAGAAGAAGGCATTCCAGCAATGGGAAAGAAGAGCTACAGCAGAGGGTGTATTGAGGAGTGGTAGATTAACCCACAGAGAAAGATGGAGGCAGGTGGTGAAGGACCATCTAGGCCAAGCTGTGAGTGGGTTTCAAGGTGATGGTGAGCTGGGAAGACCCTCATGACCTCATTCCTGCTACCTTTGCAGCCTCACTGTGTGCCACATATTCTCTCTCTCACATGCACTTTTTCTGTCTTTCAAGCCTACCCTGATCTTTCTCACCTTGGTGGCTTCATCTATGCTGCATTTCTGTCTGAAATAGTTTTCTTTTTCACTTGATTCTTTCTTCTTGCCCTTGTCTAAACATATTATTACCCTTGGAAACATGCTCCTTCTCCTGTCAGATTCAGCTTAATTTCAAAAAGACCTTGAGTGGCCTTCTAAGCAACTTAAAAAAAAGTAGGTTTTCACTTGTTTTCTCATCTTTTCATTATTCTCATAATATTTATCATGGTTTAGAAATATACAAATGATCATTTATAATGCACTTAATCTATAACTGTTATTTTTGGTCGCTGGGTTTTTATTGCCACTTTGATTTCAAATTCCACAACACATTGCTAGAATGCTCTCTCTTTTCTTAGTGTGTTTCAAAACATTACCACTCCCTCCAGATCCTGGTGCCCTTGGGAGAAATGAGCCTGGAGTCTGAAATTTGGACTATATGAAGGACACAGTTTAAAACCAGAGAAGAGGAAGAGATCACCTCGGAAGAAAGTGTAAGTGACAAGAGAATTCATACCATAGCGAAGGGTCATAGAGATTCTGGCTCTGGTGGAAGATGTGAGCCCTGGCTTGCATATGACCAGCGTAAGTCATAAAAGCTCCAGATACAATCTCCCCTGTGCACCTCAGACCACGACATCAAACCTCTTATCTGGTCATCCCATTTGCTTGTCATAAAGACACCTCAAGCTCCACATGTCCAAGCCTCAATTCCTGACCTTGCTCATCCAGTCTCTTCCCTCTTTTGAGTTCTTTCTACAGTTTGATTACTATGCCAGGCAGAAACATTGGGATTGTTTTGACTCCTCCTTCTCTGGCATCCTCTTTATTCCTTATTCAATTTCAACTGCAATAATATTTATGAAGGTAGTATAACAGTATATAACCCGGAGAATTAATCTAGTCTGGGTAGTCAGGTAGAACTTCCCTGAAGAAACGGCTTTTGACTTGAAGTTTGAAGAATTAGATTCCTGGGTTATATGGGATGATGGGGAAAAGAGGAAAATGTTCCTGGCAAAGGCAGCAGCTGCCTTGAGTTAGATGGCATAGCTGAGGAACTGAAAGAACTCCAGTTTGCCTAGAGCAGAAAGAACAAGAGAAAGTGTAATATAAAAAGAGGTGGAGAGGAAGAAGGATCAGATCAGGGAAACCGTCACAGGGTGTGTTAAGGATTTTGGTCTTAAATACAATAGGGGACCAGTGAAGCATTTTAAGCAGAGGGATGACTGAATTGAGTTAAAAATTTAGAAGATTGGCCAGGCTTGGTGGCTCACATCTGTAATCCCAGCATTTTGGGAGGCTGAGGCGGGCGGATCATGAGGTCAAGAGATTGAGACCATCCTGGCCAACATGGTGAAACACCGTGTCTACTAAAAATACAAAAATTAGCTGGGTGTGGTGGCATGCACCTGTAGTCCCAGCTACTCGAGAGGCTGAGGCAAGAGAATTGCTTGAACCTGGGAGGCGGAGGTTGCAGTGAGCTGAGGTTGTGCCACTGCACAACAGCCTGGCTACAGAGCAAGACTTTGTCTCAAACAACAACAAGTCAACATCAACAACAAAGTTTAGAAGATCATGCTGGTTGTTTTGTTGAATAGAATGTTGATGGTACCAAAGAGAAGCTGTGGGAAACTAGTTAGAAATATAATGTGATAGCTCATGGCACGTTGGGTGGTCTCAGAATGTGGGGAAAGAGGGAAGCGGATAGATTCAGATGTGAGTGGTCAACATTTTGCTCCGTCTAATGCATTTGTTTGGGCTTCCTGTCACTTCCACTGTCTCATTGTCCTAGATTACCAGATGTCTTGCTATTAACTCTGCACATTGCATGAGCCTAACATCCATCACTTGGTTTATACTTTGAGTCTCTCCTTAATGTACACTCTCTTTTCCCAATCACTACCATTTCCATCACCTTCTTTACTCATTGACTTGGGCTATTCTTTATTCCTGGACATCATTTTTTTAGTCTTGGACTCTGTAACTTTTCTCACCCTCTTTCTGTCTTACCATATCATCCCATTTTTTCTGTATGTTTCTATTCAAGACTTACATCAAAGACCATCTTCACCAAAAAGTCATTTCTACCTTAGCATAAAATGACTTTTTCTTTCTGCAACTCCTAAGTGCTATAATTTTTCTTTTTCACTTTTAATGAAATTGGGCTATTCCATTCATTCAATTTTAATAAAATTTCCTGTTCATGCAGAGATTCATGCTCCACTCTTTCTCTGCTGTGTTCTGTGTCTCAGAGGACTGGCTTTGCAAACTGCTTTTGCTAGATTCCCTTGGCAAATGGCTTTCTTTTATGTTACGCCAATGGGAGGTGTTGGAGGGAGGCTGGAGAGGGAGAGGAAGTGAACAGCCAGTGGTGATACATTCTCATATGGTTGTCTAGCCCGCTGACATTGGAGAAGATGTTACTTCTGTGAGAAATCAGCTGTAGCACTGTCATTCTGAATCTCACATTCACAGTGACCACAAATGGGGCACCAGGACCACAATCTTGAGTGTACAAAAAAGAGTCCTTCTTGCAAAGACCACAATGGCCGGGCCAGAGCTTATACAATTGCTAATCAATTAGTCCAGACATCGCTATCCAATCCATAGCCCTTGGAGATTTTGATTTCCTAATCTGGACAGAAATTGTTTATTTTCCAGTGATAAAGAAGGGATTTCTATTTTTCTTCCCAAGACTCATCCCTGGAATGTTACGGCTGTGTTGGATTAAGTTTACCTCTTGATACTTCTACCAAGTACTCATTCTATGGTCCCAGAGTCTTACTTAAAAAAAAGATTCCCTCTAAGCTCTCTTCCTTCTGACTCAGGTAATAACCACTCTGGGGTTCCAGCCTCCTGCAGGCGGCTTATCTCATGATCTCATTCCTGCCAAGCATCTTCCACTATGGCACCTCATTCCCTCCAGTGGGCCCCAGGCAACACCATCACACCATCCGAATTTCCTTCCAGACCTGGAGGTGATATTGGCTGTTTACTCACCTTTCCCTGTTGGCCATTATGCTCTTGCAACACTTTTGTCATTAGTTTTGCCAGTCAAATTTCTTCTATGAACTTTCTTGGCATGTATTTTCCTGACTCGACTTTCTGTAGGGTAATATAATAAGGAAAAAAAAAACCCTATGTTTGGCACTGAAAGAACTTAAAAAGCAATTCTAGCTTTGCTGTTTATTAACTACGTCTTTGAACAACTAACTTCACCTCTCCGAATCTTAGTCATTTCTTTTGTAATATGAAGTCGTCTATCTTATGAGGTTAATGTGTAAGAATTCGATATAGTAATGGGTGTGGGAGTACTTTGGAAAGTGCTAAGTAAATACAAGACTTGATACCCTTCATTTGGTATTCGCGTTGTTTATCTTTTCACGAATTTGTTTCTTATCATCGTACATGGATAATCAACTTTATAAGAGCACAGATCTTATCTTGTATTTTTTTTGCTTAATCTCCCATTGACTTATACATTGTTGTTGTTGCTCAATGCATAATAGTTGTTTGGTAAATACATACTGAATCATCTGTTAAGAACATAATGATGTTATCATCTACATAATGCAGTGTTTTCCAAAGAAAACAAGTGAATATATTATCCATACATTGTGAATTTGAAATTTTGAAACTACACCATCCTACTCCAGCCACTCTGTGACTTGTGATAGAATGCAACAAGAGATCGTTGGAAAAGACATCTTCCATGTTGCTTCCAAAATACATTATTATTATTTTTTTTTCTGATGTTAAAATTATGAAAAAATATAGAATGTTTTCTCTGACAATCATAGCAGAAGGCATTTGTAAAACACATTTCCATTCCACGGAAATTACTCATGAGAGTCACACCTCTTGTGGTTCCAGCATTGCACAGATTTTCTAATTGTTGTAATTAAAAATAACAACAAAATCAGTATCAAAAGAAGCAGAAATAGAAAACAAGAGCTATTGGAGGGTGAGGAAAAAGCATACACTTAAGCATTGGACTTGGAGCAATTTCAGACAAATGATAGCACGTTGGCTTACTACAAGGAAGTGGATAATCCGGTTTGGAAGAGCTAGGCATGAAGAAGGAGACAATGACAGATAGAGATCAGACAGACTCATGCTGTAGAAAGGAGAGGATCATGCTGAGATGTTACCTTCTCATTCCAGGGGAAGACTCTGACTGGTGAGCTTGGGCCAGAGGAACTAGTCATTAACCCCAGAACCTCATAGTAATTATTCTCATGTATTACTTATTATTAAAAATAGCAGTATATGTATATATATATTCTTTTCTTTCTTTTTTTTTTTTCTTGAGATAGGATCTCAGTCTGTTTCCCAACTGGGAGTGCAGTGGCAGGTTCACGCTCACTGCAACCTTGACATCCTTGGTTCGAATGACTCTCCCAACTCAGCCGCCTGAGTAGCTGGGACTACAGATGTGCACCACCACATCCAGCTAAGTTTTTGACTTTTTGTAGAGACAGGGTCTTGCTGTGTTACCCAGGCTGGTCTTGAACTCCTGGGCTCAAGGAATACTCCCACTAGGATTACAGGTGTGAGCCACTGCACCTGGTCTCAGCATATTTTTGTGATGTGTACATATTCCACTCAACAGTCTTCATTCAGCTCTCAAGCAATCATCCTGCTGTGTCTACGTCTACACAATTTCACATTAAACGGCCCATTCAGGAGCTGTTTTTATTAGGATCCTAGCATGATAAATCCAACTAATATTACATTTTTGACTATTTCAGTTTTGTACGACTTCTTTAAAATTCTGAGTATGTGGTTTCGTGCCTCTTTGTGTGGTTTTTGTATGTCTATGTGTGAATGCATATTTTCCTTAGATATTTTCTGAAATTTTTTTCCCCTGACCTAATGGCATTTAAGCATGCAGTGGCTGCTAACTCAGCCCCTCAGGAGATCTTTGCTTAACCAGAGAAAATTCAGTGGGGATTTTGTTAACTTTAACATTTTCTGGTTTAATCCTGGGTTAGGATTAACATATGTTCCTGGAATTAGGTAGAAAACTTGGGTAGAATTTTAGCCTGCCTTCTTTAGCACCAATGATTTAATAAAGGTTTTTTTTTTTTTTTTTTTTTTTTTAATTCGTAGATAGCAGAAACGAAGTTTATAACTCAAAAGTGCTGACAGAGCACTTGGCTTATTTTGAGATTTATGAATGTAAGCAGCTGTGGTTACTGTTAAAAATAGGTCAGTTGAAGCTTGAAGTATAATTAATTGAATACAAAAATAAATCATTTTCCACAATTAAATGTATCTTATTGTGTATCGGTAAAATCACCAGTTGGAGACTTGCAAAATTAAAGTGTTTCCTGGTTTCTGAGAAGTCTTCATAATTCTTTCAGGCTTTGATTTCTCTTTTGTTAAAGTCCATCTGCCCAATTGTTATTTCCTATATAATTTTTTTTCCCCTATTAGGTCCAAAAAACATTACTTTGCCCTTTTGAGATGGAGATTTTTTTTTTCAGCATATTATAATAAACTACCATATTAGCCCCTGCATAGTAATATATTTAAAATATTATTTGCAATCATTGTTTTGAATATAAACGTTCAATTTAATAGCGACATGGCTAAAGCAGGAATTCAGAGGTAATCTTAATTTGGATTTGGCTGTATTTCCAATATCAGCCTGAGCTTGAAGAGTTTCCTTAAGCCTCTTTTCCAGCTGAAGGTAAAACAAAAATTTGAATAACAAAAGCTGTCACAGCACCAGTTGCCCCATTGACTTGGTGCTAATTGATTTAATTCATTTGTACTTAACTAATTTTTTGGTCCTGCTGACTCCATATACAGTTCATATTGATACAGGAGCAGCCTCTTTCTCTGCTTATCCTAATTCGAGCATGCACATATGTTATTTTGTCTATCTTGTAATAGCCAAGTGGTATAATTTAAGAAATTTACTTTTTTTTTTTCATTTCACACATTAATATTCTTTCTGCTGAAGTGTGTGGAACCACTTGGAGACAGTTATTCTCATTAGCTGCAAACTAATTTGAATCGAGCCATATCAATCGATGTGCATTATTATTTCTGCTTTTTACAGCTACCACAGTTTTTTAATCCCTGAAAGTCTCATAGAGATCCCTTATTGAATCTAGGGCAGTTCTGATCCTGGTGTTCTGCTGCTCCAAGGCCTTTGAAGGTTTCTAGTTGCTATGGCAACGAGACATACATTTCTGTCGGGAATGTGTGTCTGTGGTTCAAAGGAAGACTTCATCCGAAACTTGCTGCCCCATCTCCCCAACTTTCCTGTGTTCCGTGGGGGTCAGAGGACCCCACTTCTCCCAAATGCACCTTCCGCATTCCCTTGATCCAGCTCTCATTAAGTAGTCTTACTTCAGCTTCATGGGTACCCTTAAATTCAAGGTCTTCTTATAAGTCTTTTCTAAAGCTCCACAATGAGATGCAGTTATAGTCACCTTTGGATTACAATATGTTGATAATACTTTTGGAGATGTTATTCTGCTCAGAATTAAGAGCAAATTATGTGTAAACTCCTGGCATTCTTGAGGGCAGGGATTATGTCTCATCCTGGTTCTACTTTTGCATCTAGCCCAATGCCTTGTACATAATAAAAGGAAAGACCTTCAACTCTGAACGTCAGAATATGTGGAGGCCAATTTCAATTCTGTCATGAATTAGAAGTGATGGTATTATGTATAGCTTTGGTAAGTTGCCCTTTCATTTTTCTCAGTTGGGTTATTAGATTACATGAACACTGTAAGCACAGTTTGGTGGTTAATGCATTAATTAACCATCAAAGTGGATTTTAAAACCACTGGTGTGTATTCTAATGTTAGCTTCTTACTTGCTAATTGTCAGAGCTTAGGGAATTCACTTGAGTATCTAGTGCCTCAGTTTACCCATCTGTAAAATGAGGGTGATAATAACAGCATCTGCCTTACCAGGACAACTATGATGATTACATGAGTTAATGGTTGTAAAGTGCTTAGAACGGCAGTGGGCACATAGGAAGTGTCATGTAAGTGCTGGCTAAAAAGGAGATTTTAAAAAACAAACAATATCTCTTTATTTCTAAGTGATAGTTACTTTATGAACCATTATAAATTCAAACACATTTTAATCTACTGCTAGTACAGTTTCAATATACTGTAAGAGCTTCTGTTTTTAACCAGAAAATGCTTTGGCTTTCACAGAGGATCCGTGCTCTTATGAATAGATGAGCATGCTAGTGTCAGGGGTCAGATACGCTCCACCCCGTCAGACATGCATCTTTCTCCTTATGGGTCTCACCTCTCATTCATTCATTGACTCATTTATACTCTACAAACATTTATTGGATTCTTATTTGGGGAAAAGATGAGTAAGAAGTCCTGTCTCTAAGGATCTTTCTGTGGAAAGAAGATAAAGATATATACGGGGTTATCTAGAAACAGGATTTGACGAATGCTATAGACGGATATTGTGGGGGGTGGGGAGGGGACAGTGTAGCCATTTTTGCTTCGAGGACTTGTGGAGGGTCCATAAAAGTTGTGACCTTTAGCAGAGTTGCAAAGAAAGAGCGCACATTTTGCAAGAAGCTAAGAAGGTAATTCTATTCCTGATACAGATAATAGACTGCATAGACAAGTCATAAATGGAAGGCGGGGTCATTTTGGTTACATCTAAGGGAGGGTCATTTTGGTTACATCTAAGGGAGGGTCATTTTGGTTACATCTAAGGGAGGGTCATTTCGGTTATCTAAGGGAGGGTCATTTCGGTTACATCTAAGGGAGGGTCATTTCATTTACATCTAAGGGAGGGTCATTTCGGTTAGATCTAAGGGAGGGTTATTTTGGTTAGAGCTCAGGTTTTGTAACAAATATATTAATTGTGGGAGGTGAGATTAAAATGGCAAATTTGGGCCAAGTTCGAAGGATTGTGTTTGCTGCATTGGGTTTGCAGTTCATCCTTAAGGCAATAGGAAGGAGGTGAGGGTTTATAAAGTGAGTATGTGATGCCATCAGATTTGTTTCTTGGAGAGATCGGAACTCTGGAAGCAGTGTGGCAAGAAAACCAGTGTCTATGGGGTTGGCTTCCAAATCAGAATCTACAGTTCACATTTTTATCCAATCTACATTGCTATCATGCAGCAGCATAACAACTAATTAAATTAGCATCTATAATCACCTGGAAAGACACACCCTTTGACTATGAGAGTCTAGAAGGCGTTCATGGAAGGACAAAGTACATTATCTGAGAATGTCGGTTGTAGATTGACACATTTAATATGATTTTATATTTCAAAAAGCAGAAATATCTATATTTTATACAATTCTGTATTAAATGAAAATGTGAGATTTTATTTTTTATATTTGTTAGAAAAACCACTTCACTGAAGCATAATTGACATGTTAAAAAGCTGTACATATTTAATGTACACAATTTAATAAAATTGGAGATAAGTATACACCTGTGAAACAATTACCATAATCTATGCCATAAACAGAGGATATGAGCTTTCTTGCTTGTAGAAAGGGAGTGTGCCCCTTGAAAACCTGAAAAAGCTGCTTCAGGCGCTGTGGGACCTGTTTCAGATCACTTACAGAGCTCTCAGGATGGATGCAGAAGCAAGGTCTCTATTCTTCAATCAACTTCATCCCCACTAGGCCAGTTCAATGTTCTGTTTAACTAGATAATGTGAATTTTTGGTTTTGTCCTCTAACTCTGCTGCCTCAACATGCCACCAGCCTCTGATGCCACTTCTCCTTTCTTCTGTCAATACTGATCATTTTCAGCTCCTTAGTTCTTAAAATGTGTGGACTACATACATTTCCAGTTGAAGAGGATGGCTTTCTCCCCATTGAAAGGTGGTATAGCTATTTCATGCCAGTCAGAATGGTGATTATTGAAAAGTCAAGAAACAACACATGCTGGCAAGGATCTGGAAGAATTGGAACACTTCTACACTGTTGGAATGTAAATTAGTTCAACCACTGTGGAAGAGAGTATGGTGATTCCCAAGAATCTAGAACCAGAAATACCATTTGACCCAGAAATTCCATTACTGGGTATATACCTAAAGAAATATAAATCATTCTATAAACAGAATGCAACACTATTCACAATAGTGTGGAATCAACCCAAATGCCCATCAATGATAGACTGGATAAAGAACATGTGGTAAATATACACCATGGAATACTATACAGCCATAAAAAGGAACGGGATCGTGTCCTTTGCAGGGACATGGATCGAGCTGGAAGCCATTATCCTCAGCAAATAACACAGGAACAGAAAACCAAACACAGGATGTTCTCACATATAAGTGGGAGCTGAACATGGACGCAGGGAGGGAAACAGCACAAACTGGGGCCTGTTGTGGGGGAGTAGGGAGAAGGAGAACATCAGGATAAATAGCTAATGCATGTGGGGCTTAACACCTAGGTGACAGGTTGATAGGTGCAGCAAACCACCGTAACACGTTTATCTATACACATGTTTATCTATGTAACAAACCTGCATGTCCTACACATGTATCCTGGAACTTAAAATAAAATAAAATTAAAAAACCAAAAGTGATATAGTTCTTCATTATTTCTGAGTTATAACTTCTTTCAGCCAAGGAGCCCCCATAAGTTGCACCACTGGTCAGTTCTCTGAACTAGTTTTCATCTTGGTAAAATGGTTGTAAATGATTATTGCCACCTTGGAGACTGCAAAGGTGATAGGATGCAGGGGAGGGCAGTGGCTTCCTCCGTGTGAGATGACAGTTGTGGTGATAGATTCTGGACCGATGAAAGGTTTCTTTATGATCCTCAAGGTCTTCCTTGGGTCCACTAGCTGAGCTGTCTTTAAGTTTCTCTGGCAACTTAAGTATAAAATGGCTGAGCTCACATCCTAGTGAGGGGTTTTGCTCCAGATTATAACTAGGACTTTAAATGTCTCTCATCTATTTTTTGACTGCAATAGCCATTCTGATTGGTAAGAGATGGTATCTCATTGTCGTTTTGATTTGCATTTCCCTAATGATCAGTGATGCTGAGCATTGTTTTTATATGCTTGTGGCCTCATGTATGTCTTCTTTCGAAAAGTGTCTGTTCATGTTCTTTGCCCATTTTCAAATGTTGTTTGTGTTTTGCTTGTTGATTTGTTTTAAGTTCCTTATAGATGCTGGGTGGGTATTAGGCCTTTGTGGAATGCATGGTTTGCAAATATTTTCTCCCATTCTGTAGACTATTTATTCTGTTGATTGTTTCTTTTGCTGCCCAGAAGCTCTTTAGTTGAATTAGGTCCCACTTGTTTATTTTTGTTGCAATTGCTTTTGGAGACTATCATAAAGTATTTGAGGTTGCAGAGAAAAGGGAATGTTTATATACTGCTGGTGGGAATAAATATAAGTGCAGCCATTGTGGAAAGCAGTTTAGAGGTTTCTCAAAGAACTTAAAACAGAATGACCATTCCACCCAGTGATCCCATTACTAGGTCTATGCCCAAAGGAATATAAATCATGCTACCAAAAAGAAACAAGCATCTGTATGTTCATAAAGAAGATGTGGTACATATATGCTATGGAATATTATACAGCCATAAAAAATGAAATCATGCCCTTTGTAGCAACATAGATGGAGCTGGAGGCCATTATCCTAAGTGAATTAATGCAGGAACAGAAAACCAAATACCCCATGTTCTCACTTATAAGTGGGAGCTAAACACTGAGTACTCATAGACACAAAGAAGGGAACAACAGACATTGAGGCTTACCTGAAGGCGGTGGGGAGGGGGCAGAGGGTGAGGATAAAAAAAATCTACCTATTGTGTACTATGCTTACTACCTGGGTGATGACATCATTTGTACACCAAACTCCAGGGACACATAATTTACCCATGTAACTAACCTGCACATGTACTCCCTGAACCTCAAATAAAAGTTGAGAGAAGAAAAATTAAAAAATAAATAAGTGTCTCTCATTTAAAGATGAGAAAGCCCAGCTCAAGCCTGCCTCATAGAGAGGAGGAAAGGAGCTAGCTCAATTTCAGGCTCATGTAGAAAGAGATGACATTTTGTTACTTTCTCTGTGGGAAAATTTTTATTTATAGCTGTACCTTCCAGTGAAAATTTGTCCTGTCTGAACCTCTACATCACTGCCAAGTGAATAGGATTCAGATATCGCTTCAAGCCTTTAGTTTCTATATTTATAACAAAATCTGCCCATAGCTGCCTGTTTACATTACTTTCATCTTATCTGGGCTTGACAAACACTGTAAAATAGGATAAAAAAGGGAGATAAGAGGTAAGGATAGGAAAACTGAAGTATGTCTACAAATTCTAGGTCTCTGAAGAATTTCTTAGGGTGTATCTTTTAAAAGACTAGAAGAGTTTTCAGAACTCCAGGGCTGCGTTCTAAAATAAATTTCCCTTTACGTGATTTTAAAAGTCCACCTTTTCTAAGTAATGCTTAGTTTTTATTAAAATGTAAATCAACATAGTTCTATATATAGGGGATTATTTCATGTGACTTTTATTAACTTCAAATTTTATAAGCACTTTGAACAGTTTGGTTTCATGATCACATTGGAATTTTATGTTTTTTAATCCAAGAGTCAGTGCTTTGATCTGTAGGAATTTGTGATTTTGAGGATATAAAAAGTTATCCTAGTCACAGTGACTAGGTGCTTTTTTTGCTGTGTAGTAATCCCTAGACTACAAGTAAAGGTCAAGTGACAGTGATGGAAAAGAATTTGTGTTGGGTGGCAATTTTTACTGTGAGAGAAAATACATTCTTTATGTTATGGAGAATTCATTTGTTACCATACCGAGTGTCTTAGGGATTAAACTAATAACTTGGCCACTCCTGAGTCAATAATTTGTATTGTTTTCATTTCTGGTTAGTTTATTTTCTCCCAATAATCAAGAAAAATTGCACACACACACACACACATAAACACACACACACACACACACACACACACACACTCTCTCTCTCTCTCTCACTCTCTCTCTCTCTCTCTCTGCCTGTCTTTCTCTCTGCTTTCACCATGAAAATCCCAAGCAAGTAAACCACATGTATGTGGAAAACTTTGTCAACTAAGAAGATAGTGCTTAAAATGGTTTCCAGGAACCAGTAGCTAGGAAACCAGGGTCACTTATTCTTGTCCTCAAACTTATGTGACCATGATCTCTTTTCTGGTCATTAAGATGTGAATTTCTAATATTTTCTTTAATATTCTATTTTGATACCTTGGCATAATCTGTATTTCAAATTGTTGTATCTGGGTCCATGGCATTACCATTAGAATTCAGATCTCTCACCTTAATGGCTGCAATAAACTCATAACTGGTCTAGGTATCTTAATTTTAATTTAAGGTATCCTAATTTAATTCTCATATTCTTTCAAACCGTACTTAGTTACTCTCTAAAACCATAATTTGGAGAGGAAAGATCTCCACAATGTCGTTCAATGCTTCTGCATAAAGTAAAACTTCTAAGTAATTCTAGGAACTCCTGGATGTGGCCTTAAAATATTTTTGCCATATTTTAAACTGTGTTTCTGTGCAGCTATCCTTGAGCACATCTGTTTCTCAGCTCTTTTCTAAAGGGATCATATGGGATTTCAAGGTTGCACAGCCTTTGCTTCATTATCGAACCATTAGCTTAATCTTTAAGTGCTATCTCCAGTGCTTCATGATATTTTACTTGTTCTTTGAGTTGGAACTAATGCTAAAAATTGCTATGGATATTTAAAAAGGTAAAGCTATGTGAAACAAAAAGAACAAATTCTATTTTTGTAAGAGAAAAACATGTTCAAATCCAATTTTACTGTTATCTTTCCTACTAAGAAGAATGATCTTCATGCTAGAAAAAATAGTATAGCTAGATGGGGAGAGAAGTGATGTACAACATGTCAATAATAGAGAGAATTTGAATCCTTTTTCATGAGAATATCTTCTTACCTAGATAAATCACCTTTGTCATGATAGAAGAATTCAAGGCATTATTGAAGACCTATTGTTTAATCTTTATGTTGGATTATATGAATAGGATAATATTTCCAATGACTTGCCAGATCATTCCCCCTCATTAAAAATCATTCCATGGTTTTTTATACATTATCATTACAATAAAGTCTTTCCTCCTCTGCCTCCTTTTTTCTCAAACCTGGTCTTCTGACACGCTTCATATTCTTCTATGCCAAAATCTACTCCCATAGATCCAATGTCTATATTAATTGTAGTAATTATGATACCACAATTTTTACTCAGTTTACTTGTCCTCCTCTATATGGTCTCTAGAGTGGAACTCCTATCTTCTGCAGACATGATGGAGAGAACATGTGTTCTAGAGTTATATAGATCTATGTTCCAGTCCTGGATTTTCCTTTTACTACTCGCCTTGGCAGAGATGGTCAGCCAATTGGTTTTGTTGAAAAAGAGGGAGAGAATGATGGAATGGTCATCCAGTCAGTGACTAAGAAGATTTGCTGGTCTGCAGACATCTAGGTGTGGTTATATGATTACTGATTATGATTGTCTGTGGAATTAATGTACATCACTTCTTTGGAGGCTTTAAGAAGTGGGTGCCTTCTCTATGGTTTCCTTCCCTCCCCTTGCTAGATGAAAATGATTTATGAGCCTGTAAATTGTAGAAAGGACCTTGTCTTTGAATCACTGCATAGAGGAGAGTTGCCTCATGACCAAGACTCCTTTGCCTTGGACTGTCATATATAAATGACAAATACTTCATTTTGTTTTTATTTCTTGCTTGTATTTATAATAATTTATTATGATACTATCTCCAAAGTTGGCCACCAGTAATTTCTTCACTTTTGCATACACTTGTTTCACATCTTGATGTTTCACATCAAAGGGTAGAGCTTATTTCCCTATTCTTGAATCTGTGCTGACTTTGATTGGTTTTGACTAATAGGATGCAACAGAAAAACATCTTCTAGATCAGGACACAAATAGTCTGGCACATTTCACTTCCTGCTTCTTGTAACCCAGATGTCATACTGTGAGAAGCCCATGACACATGAAGAGACCACATGGAGAAGAAGTGAGGCTCTCTGGTTGAGAACTCCAGCTGACTTCCTAGGCTACAGCCAGGGAAATTTTCTAGTCTGTGAAAGGGTCAGCCTAGTCAAACCCTCAGAAAACTGTAGCCCATCAGGGATCACAGGGAACAGTAGAACCTACCAGTCTACCCACAGAATCATTAGATAATATAAAATAGCTGTTAATATGTACCAAAGATAGCTGAAATGGCTAGCAATTTTGCATATTTTGTATGTTATAGCCAGTCACCATTTGTGCTCAGGTTTTGAGTAGTGAGCACGACTCTGGCTAATACACTTGCTTTGCGACACTGATACGGTGACTTAACTGCCCTTAGCTCTCATTTTATCATCTATAAAATGGAAGGAAAAAACCCTACTGAATTCATGTTGTTGTTGTTACTGAATGAGACAACGGTGGAGGGTTCCTTACCCAGTGCCTGGCATGTAGGCATTCAATTGAAGCTTATCTGAGTGAATATTACTGTTTGCTAAGTCATCAAAGAAGTGCTGAATTGGACAGAAAACCATTAATCTCATTTGTATTCTGAAAATTCAAAACGATGGGATAGAATACATCTCAATTCTGTACCTTATTTCTTGAAAGTAGACTTAAATTTTGTGACTGTATTTTGGGCTTCTTCAGCCAGCTCCTTTTTCATCTTTACATTATTCTCATCATATTTTCTTTTATGAATCCCAAGGTTTTTTTTTTTTTTATAACACACATATTCTTGCATCTTAGTGAAAACACTGAGGAGATATTACTATTTTTTGCTTTTAATGTATATATTTTTTCAAATGCATCCTTCTTTTATGTTGGGTGTGGGATTATTCCCAGATCTCATACATAACTTCCCTATTTATTAATTCAACAAACATTTAGTGTGCACCCACTATGTGCTAGGCAATAAATGAAACTTGTTTTCTTCTATACGTACATAATCCCTCACTAGTCATCAGTTCTGTTTTTCAGATCAAGGTAAATTATAGTGAGACTATAATTTATAACAAACTATAGCCCCTGGCCCAAATCTGGCCTGCTGTCTGTTTTTGGAAATAAAGTTTTATTGGGACATAGCCACATGCATTTGTTTTCATATTGTCTAGGGTAGTTTTATGCTACAATGCCAGAGTTGAATGGTTATGACAGAGTTGACCTAGTCCACAAAGCCTAAAATATTTACTTCTAGACCTTTATAGAAACAATGTCCCAGCTCTTAATTTGTAGTAATAAGAACAATTTTGGTTGGCATATTTAAGAAATATTAATAAACTAGAGTTAGCTACTGTGACAAGGAAAAGTCTGGAAACTATGACACACAGTAAAGAAAAAGTGTACAGAGAATTTTTAGTCTGGAAAAAAAAACTTTTAAGGAGTTTATAAAATTAAAAACAAAAAACAGATTAGGTCGATGCGTACTACGTCCACTGACATCTGACTTATTGAAGGTTGGAGAACAAACTAGGAAGACATTTAGAAAAGCATCTTGGTGTTCATTGGAAATATGAACACTTTTGGACTCAGTAATTACACTATGAAATTAATCCAAGAGGGATATTTCTGTACGTGTAGAAAGAAACACAGTTGAGGATGTTGACTTGGACTTTTGTTTATAGTAACCAGAGCTGTAAAACAAGCTTAACAAATAGAGAGGGTTAACTAAAATATGCTGTATACACTGTCTATATATGGTGTTTTAATTAAACAGATGCTGCCATTTAAAAGAATGGAGTAGCTCTATACAGTCAGTCCTAGAAAGATTGTCAAGATATGTTATTATTCTCCACGTCAATATATTGTGATACTACATCTATATTTAAAAATATGTAAACATTTGCATATGTAGTTAAGGCTAAATTAAACTACATGTAACAGTAAAATCTCAAATTATAGTGGCATAAGCAAGATAGAATTTATTGTTCTGTCAAAGTCCAGTCAGGGAACCCAGGGCTGGGGTAGTGAGAACATCATGGTGTGAGTGTGCCAAGCTCCTTATTTCTTGTTGCTTGGCCTTGGTTGGCATCTGTGTTCCAGGTGGCATAATGAGGAGGTGGGTAGAGTTCAAGGAGAGAGTTGATTATAAGTCACTTGGGGATTTAAAGGTTCCCATTATGCAGAAGAAAAGCATAACTTGGTCACTGTGGAAGCTAAAAGATGAAGACAAGATAAGAAGGTCATTTGTTAAGAAGCATTTTCTAACAGGAGGTGGTGGGTCACATAATTTGAAAAATAATAAGTAAAGAAGGCTATCAGAGATTCATAGACTAAAGACTACAGCTAGAAGGAATGTCAGAGATTATCCAATTTGAGTCAGTCATTTTATCTTTTATTAGAATCTTCAAAGACTTATAAGAAAAAATCAGAAAAAGTTAATATTCTAGAACTTTTGAAAGATAATCTTTTATGTACAAAGCATTTTTAAAAAGTATGCAAGTTCCTACAGTTTTTATTTACTTATTTTTAGATTATCTAATATATGATTATACTAATATACTGTATACATTAGAAAATGTTCACCAAAAAGAATTAATTAGGATTAACTTGAGTTGAATAAACAATATAAAAATATTGTTAATTAGATGACTTTATATTATCTCAAGAAAAAATTATACTTAGGACAAGGTTCACTAATGTGCATATTCGTATGTGTATGTGCATAGTATATGTATGTACCTATGCTATATCTCAAATAGTCTTGTTGGTAATTAAATTGTTTTCCCTCCAATTCCTCATGAAATCTGTTCGGTCATCGCTTTTCTTACCTGGATTTGTGGCTGAAGATGAACCTTTATCAAGGGTGGAAGAATTGATTTTATCACTTTCCATGGTTCATTTCTGCTTGAATTATTGATTTTTTTTTTTTTTTTGAGACGGAGTTTTGCTCTTGTCACACAGGCTGGAGTGTAATGGCATGATCTTGGTTTAACTGCAACCTCCTTCTCCCAGGTTCAAGTGACTCTACTGCCTTAATCTCCCAAGTAGCTGGGATTACAAATACCCGCCACCACGCCTGGTTAATTTTTTTATATTTTTAGTAGAGATGCATACTTTTTAAAGATGCTTTGACTGTGTTGGCCAGGCTGGTCTCGAACGCCTGACCTCAGGTGATCCACCTACCTCTGCCTCCCAAAGTGCTGGGATTACAGGCATGAGCCACCTCGCCTGACCAAATTATTGATATTTACTCAACTCAATTTATTTGCTACAGTCTTCTAAACTAGGTGTCTATTTTAAAAATGTTAAGGTAGTTAACATGATGTCTTTCATAAATCTATGCATTTGTAATAATGGTTACACTATAATCTATAGAAACAGTGTGTTATAATTTGTGGCTAGTGAATGAAGAGGGTTCTGCTGTCATTCCCTGCATATCATGGAATTTCTGCAGTTTTTCCTGAGGACACTTCATGTATTGGGTGGAACAAGTCACTCTCTGACATGGGATCTGAGTGAGAGCATGAAATTTACTGTGTTACAAATATTATTCAAGCTTAATTTCTTACTCTATCTCTCTCTGTGAGATAAAAATAAATAAAGTAGATAGTTTAATGCTCTATTCCCATATCCCATAAGCCAACTTGTTCTATCTCTAGAATGTATGTACCCAATGATGCAACAGTTTTTCCAACTGTAAACTTCAAATTACAGCTATACTCTACATATCAGTTGGAGTTCATCCAAGAAGCAAAACCAGTGGGTACATATTTTAAGGGGATTATTATGAGGAATTGGCTTATGTAACTGTGTGTCTGGCTAAGCATGCCCAAAGACCACAAGACAGGCAGTCAGGAAGGGAAGAACCCCTGGGGCCTGGGTGAACATTTAACAGGCAGGCAGTCAGGAAGGAAGATTCGAGGGAAATCAGGAGCAATTGCAGCTTCCTGTTGGGGTCTTGGGTTTGGGGAAGACCTAAGCTGTCTGTTGAGGGACTCCCAGCTGATTAAATTAGGACCACCCATTTAGGGACTATTATCTTAAAATCCCTAATTGGGGGATACTGACTTAATCAGAATAATCTCTTTATTGATGAACTTAAAGTCACTCTATTGGGACTGTAAGTACATCTGCAGAATCCATTCACAGTGGTACCTGGATTAGTGTTTGGTTGAATACCTGGGAGAAGGTGTGCTGCTAAAATGCTGCTGCTTCCTCTTCGGTCCTCCAACTCTTGTGAGAGAACATCTCTTGTAGTTCATTCCAACCAGAAACATACCAGAAAGGAAATTCTGGGGCCTGCAGTTTAGCTTAGCTAAGTCTATGCCTCATAAAGCTATCACATCCCGTTACTTCTAACAGCTAGTTATCTACCAGGCCAGTGCCATCTTACCTTGGAGTTGTATTATTCGCTGTGAGGTCATGCAAACTTTCTCTTGTGCTCACTGTTCAATGAACTAGTTTTTGCTATTGCAGTTATTAAAAAGCTCTATTATTTTTCATACAACTTTTATTTTGTCAGCATATGACCTTTTTCCTCCAAAGTTCCTTAAATAACTATGCTATAAGCAATGTATACTCCAACATTATATTCCAAGCAAAGACACACTCACCTGCTACTCATCACAACAAGCACTAGTTATAAAATAGTATATGAAGTGCATTTGAAATATGCATCTAATATGTTTTCCTTTGTATATGTGACCAAATGGGGAAGATGAAGCAAACGCATCCTCTCTGACTATTCAGTCTGCTGTAAACATGAAGTTTTATGTGTTTTTAAAGACTATATTTCGCTTTTATTTTTTCTTCTTTTTTTTTTCTGTGACATAACTTTAAGTGAACTTTGAATGCAAGATATAATAATGAGCCTCCATCCCCACGTCAAAAACTTTGGTGACTAAAATGGTGCATAAGAAAGAATTGACCTTTGAAGTATGCCACCTCATTCTTCCTCTCCATTAGCCATCAGTCACATCCTGGTTTCTTTCTTTCTTTTTTTTTTTTGTTGAAACAGAATTTTGCTCAGTCGTCAGGCTGGAGTGCAGTGGCACAACCTCAGCTCACTGCAATCTCTGCCTCCCAGGTTCAAGCGCTTCTCCTGCCTCAGCCTCCTAAGTAGCTGGGACTACAGGCACGCACCACCACGCCCAGCTAATTTTTGTATTTTTTTAGTAGAGTTGGGGTTTCACCATGTTGGCCAGGGTGGTCTTGATTTCTTGACCTTGTGATCCGCCGGCCTCGGCCTCCCAAACTGCTGGGATTACAGGGGTGAGCCACGCGCCCAGCCCATCCCGCTTTCTTGACTGCAGTAAACCTTTATGACAGGTACTATCAGTATCAGTATTTTATGTACATACTAAATTTATTATAATATGTACATACAATTTAGTATTTTATGTATATACTAAATGTATTTTCTTCCAACTTGCTTTTTTTTATTACTTACATACCCTTGTTTTCACTGTTCAATTATCAAAGAATTTGAATATCTTATGTTGGATGACGTATATTATGATTCTTCCCATTAAAATAAATGGAAATAGTCTTATATAACTGTTTTTCACTTGGTGGCAGGGTTTTCAGGAATAAATTGAGCTTGGTTAGTGAGGGATGATTGTATTGCCTTTTCTATTCAGAAATTCTATTTCCTGGGTCAAATCAGTTATCCTTTCTCTGCTTCACTGTTTCACCTATTTTAAAAAAGGAGCACTACCTCCGAAGGGTGTTACAACAAACAAGGCCACACACAAAGCATTGGCAAGGTTTGATAAATAGTAATCTCTCAACCAATATTAGTTTGAAAATAATTCATTTAGGTGAAAACATATCCCTGGTAAAAAAACAAAAACAAAAACACAATTAAATTTATAAGCCAGAATAATGAAATATTTTGTTTTTTAGAAATGGAAGCATTCAGTGCTGAGGATGGCTGTTTTTCTCTTACAGAGGCATGCAATGGAGATCAGAATTCTGATGGCATTTTCTGACTCTGGCTGTACATTTTACACTGGAAATCCTACAAAGAAACGAGGTTTGCACTGGAAGAAATCTTAGAGACGTCTTAGCTCACAGTCCTTATTTTATAGGTAGGGAAATAAAGACTCAGTGGTCAATGACTGATCTGAAATCGCAGACGTAGTTGGTATCAGAATGTGGATAAAAATGTTGGTCTTTCACCTTCCTAACCCTAACTCTAAACGTTAGTTGTCATACAAAGGGAGAAAGTCATGCAACACAGGGTTTCAACATTTTAGACCAAAAAAAAAATAAATAAATAAACCTGCGGTTTTACTGGAAATAAATGTCCCTAGGACACTTTTAAAGACATTGATTTATATTTATTTATTTTCTTCTTTTTAAAAACTAACTGTGGTTTGTCTCTTTTGAATGGATAAAGTGGCCAATTTCTTTTTCTTTCTCTCTTTTTTTTTGCACAACTTTTGCTTCCTTTGTTTTGTGTTGCTTGCTTTGTCAGGCATGGCAATTAATAGAAGATGTGGGTTCTAATTTTAGGAGAAAATTATCTTTGGCAGGCATAAGGACTGGAAATTTGGTTCTTAGGAAGCCAAGTTTTAATCAGATAGGAAAATCAAAACATTTGAATTTAACAGTGTCTGAATTTTCTGCCTTATTGATTTAAATTTAAGAAATTTGATGAGCTGAAGAGAGAACATGCATGGTTTATTGGATTTGGGTTGAACTACTTTTACTTACTGTCTGAGACCATTTATTTTTCATTTAAATTGTTTTTATCTTTTAGAAAAATACACACAGGAAGGAAAGAGGTTGGATATGGAGCATCATTGAAACTAATCTACAAATTAACACCTTTATCTCTCATGGTGTTCACTGCAAATAATAATTTCCATCCTAGCTACTTGCAGCAGAAAGGGATTTGTTATGGGACATTGGCTGCTTATGTAATTTCCTGGAGTGTCAAATAACCAACCATGTATCCTGTACTATGACATGCGACTCTTCCAGTGGAATCCACTGCTGCCACTGTACCTGCTTCTTGACAACCAGAAACTAGGGACTGAACCTTAAAAAACCTCTTCTGCCACCACCATCACAGGAGACCACAGAAAAGCCTGAAGAACATGGTGCTGGCTTTCATCTTTGAAGTCTCAGCGGCTGTATCTGCGTAGCAGATGTTAGTTCACATCCCCAAAATCCTTCCTTCAGGGGAGACAATAAAATGCAGCTTGAATTTTTCTGGGCTCTAATCTTAAAAAGGCATACTATGTTGGAATGGTGTTGACTTCAGCATGGCTATTAAGGGGTTATACAATACCACGCACGTGCTGTCAGGGAGAGAGAATGGGCCTCAGGAACTGATTTTTTCTTTCTTTATGATATATTAGTATGGATAAGTTTATTAGAATATTAATATTATTTTGGAAAGGGAAAGAGATGAGGAACCAAGAAAGTATATTTTGTATAAAATATGTTTTGAATAGTAATAGGAGAAAAATCTGCTAAATTCAATTACATAACTTGTGGTATATTCAGTCAATTCTATTTTAATGCTAGAAATATTAAGAGATTAGAGTATGGGCAGTTTTCATTTTGCATAGTTCCAATATGCATGAATTTCAGTTACCATAGTCTAGTTAAGTAACACTCACAATATGGCTCAAACTTCAGTTACCAGAATATGTTAACTGTGCATAATCCTATAAAGTACACACTTTACTGCTAGTTCTTTAGTCCATGAATCACTATGCAAATAAAAGATAATCAATGGCCAATCACATCGCTTCTTTTGAAATCTGCTTGTGATTGGTCACCATGCATCAGTTAAAAGGGTTAAGCATGTGGTTGTGTTGCTTCCACGTCTTCAGTGATACACGCACATGACATTTCGCAAAACTAGATAATAGGATGTGGGAACTGACCTACAAAGTTGAAAGTCCAGAGGAGAATAAAAAGTGATAAGGTAAAAAGTAAAATTTGCATCAGAAGTAAACAGAATTTTGAAAGGAATAGATATGGCCATCTCCACCGTTTATCCACCATGTCAACACTGCAATCAGGGGAACTTAGTGGCTGAGAACTCACCGACATAAATGAGGAAAGTGGTTGACAAAAAGGATGACAATGTCTCAGAGGAAGTGATGCTGACAAAAACAACTTCACATTAGAGGAACTCTTGGAGATATTTCATGACATTAGAAGCATAAAGGATAAATTGTTCAATGTTCATCCAAATTTAGAGAAGATTATGATCATGCACCAAGACATAGCAAAGATACTCCATATTGTAAATCATCAGAGAAGAAGGCAAGCACTGTTTAAACTACTCTTGGTAAGTTTTTTTTTCTTTTCTTAATGGTGGGGTGATTATAAGTAGGTTTTTAATTTCCTTTTAAAATGATATATATGTGTTTATATATATTTAAGTGTACAACTAATGTTTAGATAAAATTGTATATATTTAGATATACAACATAATGTTTTGATACACATAGTGAAATGGTTACTACAGTCAAGCAAATCAACATATCATCATCGTACATGGTTACCCTTTTTTGTGATGAAAGCGCCTAAAATCTACTTTCTTCGGAAATTTGCCGTGTACTATACTATCATTATCCTCATGCTGGACATGAGATATCTAGACTTATTCATCCTGCACAGCTACAAGTTTGTATCCTGTGATGTGCCAGCCCCATCACATCTCCGCCAACTACCATTCTACTCTCTACTTCTATGTATTCAACATTTCTTAGATTCTGTATATAAGTTAGATCATGTGGTATTTTTCTTTCTGTGTCTGGATTATTTCACTTAGAATAATGTCCTCCTCCTGGTTCATCCATTTTGTGACAAATGACAGGATTTTTCTTTTTTAAGTCTGAATAATATTATGTTATATATACTATAATTTCTTTATTCACCTATCAATGGAGGCTTAGGTTGTTTCCATATTTTAGCTATCGGGAATAGTGCTGGAATAGACATGGGAGTTCCGATTTAGCTCTATGTGGTGTTGACTTAATCTCCTTTGGGAATATACCCGGAAAAGAAATTGTTGAAGTTGTTTTTTGGTTTTGTTTTTGTTAAGAAATAACATTCTCCATGTTTCTGTTTCAAATAAATAGTAGCTTAACTAATGTTTTATTTCAATATACATTTGTAATCAACAGTAAGAAAGTTTTAAATATTTTATTTATTTATTGTTATACTTTAAGTTCTGGGTTACATGTGAAGAACGTGCAGGTTTGTTACATAGGTATACATGTGCCATGGTGGTTTGCTGCACCCACCAACCTGTCATCTAGGTTTTAAGCCCTGCCTGGATTAGGCATTTGTCCTAATGCTCTCCCTCCCCTTGCTCCCCATCCCCTGACAGGACCTGGTGTGTGATGTTCCCCTCCCTGTGCCCATGTGTTCTCATTGTTCAACACTCACGTATGAGTGAGGACATGTGGTGTTTGGTTTTCTTTTCTGTGTTAGTTTGCTGAGAATGATGGCTTCCAGTTTCATCCATGTCCCTGCAAAGGACATGAACTCTTTCTTTTTCATGGCTGCATAGTATTCCATGGTGCATATATGCCACATTTTCTTTATCCAGTGTATCATTGATGAACATGTGGATTGGTTCCAAGTCTTGCTATTGTAAATAGTGCTGCAATAAACATATGTGTGCATGCAGCTTTCTAGTAGAATGATTTATAATTCTTTGCGTATCTACCCAGTAATAGGCTTGCTGGATCAAATAGTATTTCTGGTTCTAGATCCTTGAGGAATCGCCACATTGTCTTACAGAATAGTTGAACTAATTTACAGTCCCATCAACAGTGTAAAAGTATTCCTATTTCTTCACAACCTCTCCAGCATTTGTTGTTTCCTGACTTTTAATGATCGCCATTCTCACTGGCATGAGATGGTATCTCACTGCGATTCGCATTTTTCTAATGACCAGTGATGATGAGCTTTTTTTTCATGTTTGTTGACTGCATAGATGTCTTCTTTTGAAAAGTATCTGTTCATACCCCTCACCCAAAAGTTTTAAAAGTCATGGAACAGTCATAGCTTTTCACATTGATTATTAAGATTATATTGCAGGGTTTCACGTTGCATGTCCATACCAATATGCAGAAAAAGGATTGTCTGTTTTTAAAATAACAGCAACCAAACGTTCCATATTTCTACCTTAAAAGAAAGAACTTCCTGGCTAAGATGTTAGATGTGTGTTACAATATAAGACACAATCTTTGATGTCATGGAGTCATTGCTTGTCCATAGAGCATTTTAATGTAAATTAGAAAAAAAATCTCTTTATGAAGACATTTTATTTCTATTGGTCAGAAAGTTGCATCTATGATGGGTTGCAAAAGAAATGATGTGTAGTTAGGTATGGCCCTGCTACGCCTTCTGCAGCCTGATGAGGGTGGTAGCTGTGGGCTGGTTTCAGGGGGTCGCCGTCCAGCTTACAAAGGTAGCTATGCACAACCACTGAGCCACAGGAGCTGAGGAGTGGTATATCACTGTTACTGAGCCGACAGGTAAAGCTTCAAAGTGACACAGGTGTTCATCAGTGTCTCAAAGGTTAACCAGGGCTGGGATTAAGGCGAGGCAAGTGAGTAGCAGTCATGTAAATACTTGGGCAGATCCTATTTTGATTCCAGTTTTTATGTTTTGTTCATCAGGACTTTTTTTTTGCCTTAATTTTGATTTTAATATACATTTGGTGTTTACCCAAAGGAACTGAAAACTTACAACCACAAAAAAACCTGTACGTGAATGGTGACTGCAGCTTTATCCGTAATTGCCAAAACTTGGAAGCCTGCAAGATGTCTTCAGTAGATAAATGTATAAATTAATTGTAGTACATCCAGGCAATTAAATAGTACTCAGTGCTAAAAAGAAATGAGCTATCCAGCTATGGAAAGACATGGAGGAAACTTACATGCATTTTACTGAGTGAAAGAAGCTAAACCAAGAAGGCTATATGCCATAATTTCAACTGTATTACGTTCTGGAAAAGGCAAAACTATGGACACAGTAAAAGAATCAGTGGTTTCCATGGGTTACAGGAGAGGGAGGATGAATAGGTGGAATATAGGGGATTTTTAGGGCAGTTAAACTACTCTATATGATACTATAAGGGTGGATGCATGTCATTATACTTTTGTCTAGGCACAGAGAATGAACAACACCGAGAGTGAGCCCTCATATAAATTCTGAACTGTGAGTGCTCATGATGTATCAGTTGTAACCCTTGTACCATTCCAGTGTGGGGACATTGTTAATGAAGGAGGTTGTGCATGTGTGCAGCAGGGGTCTGAGGGCTATCTCTGTACCTGCAACACTGCTTCAATTCAATATTGCTGTGAAGCTAAAACTCCTCTAAAGAATCAAGTTTGTTAACAGTATTATAATATTATTGATTTTGATTACTGTATTTTTGAGTATCCTCTTCTAAATTTTGTACACAACGTGGCCCACTCACTTTATCCGATTCACTCCCCGGAACTTCATGAGGCAACTTTACCCTTGGAACTGCTGATTCACTATAAAAAACAAGAGAAAGAGCATAGCCAGGACTCAAGTACTGGAGGGGAGAAGAATTCTGATTTTGTTTTCCTAATGTGCCTTGTTATCATCACTTTAAAATACAGGAACCAGCTGTGGTTCAATTTTTGCTACAAATGGCGGAAAACAGTGTATTAGCATCTGAACAGCTGTCAGAACATGGACATTTGAGTGTGATTTTATGACAAGCTGAATGATACTTTTATGTGTGTTTAGAAATTCAGATACAGATGGATACCCAGGTATTATTGCTGGATTTAGCAAGTAAAATGCAGGATATCCAGTTAAATCTAAATTTTAGACAAACAACAAAGCACATTCTAGGAGAAGCATACCTCATGAAATATTTGGGAGAGACTTAGACTAAAAAAATTATTGTTTTTCTGAAATTGAAATGTAACTGTGGGTCCTGTGTTTTATCTGACAATCCTACACCTTGTGGAATTGCAGTTGTTTGGGGAGGGCTAAGTCTTATCTTTTGCTCTCATTACTGCTGCAATGTATACACCTCAACATGTTAACATGTTAACGCCTTGAATGTGAAGTGATTTTTTTTTTTTTAGCAGTAAATTTCTTGATATGCTCACTTCTATGCCTTTGAACAAAATAGCTTCTTTCAATTGGGTGTGCTCCTCTTTTTCTGTTTTCTTTTTATTGTGATATCTCTCCCTCTTTGGACTTTGAGCACCTAAAGGTTAGGCTACCAGGGGTCAACTTTTATGTTTTCATCTCATTTCTTTGGCAGTTAAGAACTGAAAGGGAAGCCACGTGAGGCCAACGTATGAAACGAAGTGCCCACATCACATTCAAAGTTGTTTGCTTCCTCGCACATGAGATCATCAGTATGGAATTATTTGACTTCAAGCAGCTTTTCTTTTTTAGTTCATAGTATTATACTGATCCCACTATTGTTTTGAAGTTAAGACAGATAATCTGTCTATCCATCCTTCCACTCTTACACATATCATATTTAATATGTGTAGTGTAATTAACTGGATGGCTACTCACGAATCCAGCATTCAAATAGTGGCAGAGTCAGGAAAATTGCCTTATGTTAACCACAGTGATTAACCCTTTCTGCTTACATCAGGGAAATCCTACATTTTAAAAACATATTTTCTACTCTCACTTTTGTTTTTGAAATTGGTTATTTCTTTTGCTTTTAAATTTTCTTAGTTTGAGAACCAGTGCAAGACATGGTGTGAATACGGGGAAGCTTGTATTGCTGACATTCCTTCTCTGGCTGACCCTGCTGCCCAAGTTACCAGGCATCTTCCCTGCCTGGTAGGAGACTCACATCCTTTCTAATCTTTGTGGGCTTATACTTGCCATTTAAATACCGAATATGGGAAATAGCAACCCTCTGTCCTGCATATCTCCTCTGATATTTAAATCATGGGAGAGAAGTCACTCTTTTCCTTCTCTGGAAGGAATTTTGTATCCTTTGAGCCTGGGGAGTTACTGGGCAGCTTTGGTGGACTGATAACTTATCTTGCACAGAGAAGTTTAAATATTTAAAGACCTCTGGGCACACAATATTTAAAGACCCCAGGATTCCCCAAATTCTGGCAACCTGCCAGGCACAATGATAGGTGCTAAGAATACAATTATGAATCTTTTGGCTTTAAAGGGTCTGTGTGATTGTGGGAGAGAAGCATGCACAGACAATTTTACTTCCATGTTGTTATTTAATGCTAGTGCTATTCATGGAGAATTATCTGAGTTGAAGTAGGTGTTAAAGGTAATCTTTTCAAGCAAGGTTTGAAAGAAGCTCATGGCAGTACCAGGCCAGTGGTGTGGTTAAAGGTCCGCCTCACACTGTTGGGTGTTCCTTGGCTCATATCTAAGCTTCATGCCCTGGGAATGTTGATTTGAGATCAAATTGCTTTGGCTGCTAAGTACCAAGAAGATGGAGTGAATTCTGAATATGAGAACTAAAGAAGCTTCTGTCTCTAACTGTGGCCCTTCTCAGTATTTAGGTATGAGAAACAGACCTCCAGCTAAGAGGAGGCTGTGAGATAGATTAGATCTGGGGGTTGGCAGTCTTCCCAGCAGTTGCGGAGTTTGGGAGCCGAGCAGAAATGTCCCACCAAGCTAAACACTAAGGACATGCCACATTTCGCTATTGTCTGCCAGCAGTAAAAGTCAATGAGCTTAGCAGGGAGGTTGTTCCAGATTCCTGGACATCTTTACAACAGCAGCTATCAAATGTGGATAATTTTTCTCTCTTCAAAAACCATATATATTTTTCTTTTTCTGAGCAGAACTCTGGCAATTTTTAAAACCGTTTTTTCTCTAAGGAGCAGATTAAAAAAAATAAAGCAGATAAAATATATGGTACATGAAGGCTTATGATCCTAAAGTATTTAATGACTTTTTCTGAAACTGAAATCTTATTTAAAAGAAAGTTGGAGTCTTGGGATAAGGGCTGCCTTCACAGTCCTCGCAGGGGTAATTTAACTCATATACGAACCTGACTTTGGGGTCCTGGGGCCTTGGTAGTGATGTGCTTTCACACTAAATCAGGCTCCACTGTGGTGCTGGCTGCTCTGGAATTGGAGCCTACAGGAGTGTGAGAAGATACTGCTCCTTCTGGGTCAATTAAATTCAATTCAAGAAATGTTTATTGGTTATTTCTACGTGCATTTACGATAATTGGAGTA
This sequence comes from Sapajus apella, assembly GCF_009761245.1. Classification (NCBI taxonomy): domain Eukaryota; kingdom Metazoa; phylum Chordata; class Mammalia; order Primates; family Cebidae; genus Sapajus; species Sapajus apella. The sequence continues at coordinate 24,390,395 of NW_022436951.1, read as the reverse complement.
GTGAATTTTTTGAGGAAAGGACTGATCTAGTGACCTTTAACTCACATCTTATCAGCCATATCTTTGAAAATGACTGTCTTGATTGTGATGTGTTTTGAAGTACTTTGGCATAATCAGCTGAATGCACACACACTCCCGGCCACAAACACACACAGAGAGAATACTGTATGCCCTAGGAGCAGTTAATGAACACATGTAGTGCTCTAATCAGGAATACACACCTAAGAAGTGTTTGGTTAACATTTGAAAACCTAATTAAAGCCCAGGAAATCTCCAGAGGTGGCTCATAAAAGGGTGCCAGCTAACTATCTCTGATCAATCCCAGAAGGTTAAAATTTTTGCATAGCAGATGTTAGTGAAGTAACTCTCATATAAGAAATGTGATTTGGCTGGAAATATTCTGCAACCATGATCCGCCTTGTGTGGGCAGGGCATAAGACTCTCACAAGCTTAATACCTTCTCTCGATAACGCTGTAGACTAGGATTTGAATTAGTTCTGTAGACAAATACATGGATTTTGCTGTTTGGTTCTGACTACTCTTGTTAGCTGAATTTCACTGCTAAAATACTGTCTGATTTGCTTCAAAAGAACCTATGCAAAGTAGAGTCTGCATGCTCCACACTCAAAGACTCCACTTGGTTTTCAAAACAGGTATATGACTGTCCTTTGAGTGGATGGCTGAATTCAGTTCTTGAATTCATTTTTTTTATTGTAAGCCCTCCTGTGGTTGCAGCATGTCAGAGAAAACCCCAATAGCCCTCATCTGACTGTTGGTGATCAGTGATGTCTACCAATAAAAGAATTTGATATTCATAAAGGCCTCCATCAGTACCTGCCAGTGTGCTTGCTGTGGCAACAGATTCTTAATGAAAGTTTCTCCTTCAGTAGCACCAGAAAGGGAGGACTTTGCTAATTATGAGAAAGATGACTGGAGAATATGATGAGGGATATCTCTAATTATTTTTTCTTTACCTTTAGCTATAACTTCTAAAAGGTATTTAGCGTTTGAAGCATTTTCAAAAGAGTTTTCCCTTTTTATGCTTCATCTACCATGACCCCTTTTTTTCTGGGAGCAATGTCAGAGAAGGGTATTTCGAAAGAAATTTCTGTTGCAGTGATTAAAAGAAGCACTCACTGCTTACAAAAGTGGTTATTTCTGGAAAAGGCCTAGTGCTTAAAGGGAGATCAAACAGAGGATGAAAAATAGATCCCCAAACCTATGGGAAGGATACATTCAAAAACGTTAAGCACAATCTAAATATACATAATAGACATTTATTTAGTAATGAAATCAAATGAAATTTTGCAGACTTATGTGAAAATCTGAAGATATACTTGTAGTTTCTCCAAAATCAGTGCTATTGTAATACTAAAGAACATCTAAAGAAGCACTTGTTAGTCAAGGAATTAAGCCACTGAAAAAAGAATGGAAGAAAATTGTTTGGTTGAAATATATTTGTCTTTCCAGAGCTCTCCGCTTTTTGGCTTACATTCTGTTTTGCTGGGGAACACTATGAGTTTCCGGGAAACAACTGGCCTTACAATCTTCTCTCCCCTTGCTTAAGTATGCTGCTCATGCTCTAAGACCAGTAAAGATGAAATGACTTATTATGTGTGCTTTCATTCCTTCCAGAAAATAAGTTTTATTGGCACGTATAGCTTGCATATAACACATTTGCAACCACTTCATTTGTTGGAACCAGGTAATAAAAGTGAGATTTCCTTTAACAAATGATATTCTGACATTCATAAAAATGAAGTAATGGAGATCAGTCAGCCAGCTTAGGAGAACGCCACGTGCCAAATGATGTAAGTTTAAATAACATAAAATGCAGTGTCAAAGTAGTTGAAGTAGTAATATGCAAATTTCCACTCAAAAGGTAGGAAGAGGAAGAATTTCCTTTTTACTGTGAAGTACCTGAAGGAGCCCAGGCTCTACACGACTAGACTAGCACTTGAATATGGCCAATAAAAACCAACAGTTGGTACAATCTAAATTGCTTTGAATAATTTGTTTCAAATTGAGACTCAGAGAAAAGATAATTCTATAGGCACCATTATGAAAGAGGAAAAACTATCCTTTGTTCTTTAAATGGTGCAAATGTAAATAAGTTCTGTAACCTCAGGATAGAAGATAGCTAGACTAATAAAATCTTGGTTGAATAATAAGTCAAATTCAAATAAATGCATCTGGCTCTACAATTTTCTTCTACCTACATTGATGTTATTTTTGCCTTTATGATCTTGAAACTATATCATTAGAATGAAATAGTGGAAAGTAGAAAATATTATATGTTGCTTTTTATACAAAGCTTTTTATCAATTTTCTTTATTTCCTCTTTCTGCTAATAAAGTGGTAAAGGCAGGATGCTTCCAAAAACAATGGCTCACTCACAATTGAATGAATTTTTTAACAGTTCTTTTTTTAGAAAATATATATTTTATTGCACTTTAGGTTCTGGGGTACATGTGAAGAACATGCAGGGTTGTTGCACAGGTACATACATGGCAATGTGGTTTGCTCCCTCCATCTCCATCACCTATAACTGGCATTTCTCCCCATATTATCCCTCCCCAACTCCCTACCCGCTACTGTCCCTCCCTGAGTCCCCCCCAGCAGACCCCTATGTGTGATGCTCCCCTCCCTGTGTCCATGTGTTCTCATTGTTCAACGCCCGCCTATGAGTGAGAACATGCAGTGTTTGCTTTTCTGTTCTTGGAATTTTTTTTTTTTTTAATCAACACAGAATGGACAACTGAAGGTCAATAACTCTAGAGAGAACGCAGCTCATAATTTGCGGATCTCTGTAATGCCCCATGAGACGGTTGTGATACAAACACAGGTCTGCTTATTCTTTTTAGGTTCTCTTACTGCTTTCTCTCTGGGCCACCTTCTATTTTTTAAAATCAAACACCAAATTAAAATTATTAATTTAAAAAATAGCATAATCAGAACATAATATGAAGTTACTGCCATAAACTCTCCACATCGTGACAGTCAAAGCTCATTAGAGATGATTTTTAATCTTTGTATTTCGACACTTCCCTTTATGAGGCAATATAGTTGATAGTTTTCAAGAGCAAATGAGTAAAAGGAGGTGATTGGTGTATAATAATCAAAATTTAGAACTAAAAAGAGATTTACAGCTCATCTACTCCAATTTTTTTACTTCATATTTGAAAGTGAAGTAAAACAGTGAGGGTTGTGCAGGTGACATGACTTGTTTATGGGAAGACGGGTCTCTGGCTTTTATTGGGTTGCTCCTTCCCTTAAAGTGTCCAGGTAGCTTCTTGTGTCCAGTAAACCTAAAAGCCCTTTAAATACGTTGGTCCCTGGCTGTCCCCTCTTCCTCCATCTGTGTGGGCATCTGCTCTACATGTTTTGCGCTCCTTCCCAGGGTTCTGAATCCTGACTTCGCATCTGACTCACTATCTCTAAGCTGGCCAATCCACCCATTCCTCCAATGGTCGGATTCCTAAGAGTCACCTGGTTCAGGGGAGAGCATATGCTTTGCAGTGGCCATGATTTCTGCAAGCAGTATTAATTATGCATGCCCCACCCACTCGCTCAAGGGGCGGATTCTTTTTTTTTTTTTTCCCATTTATTTATTTTATTGCATTTTAGGTTTTGGGGTACATGTGAAGAACATGCAAAATTGTTGCATAGGAACACACGTGGCAGTGTGATTTGCTGCCTTCCTCCCCATCACCTACATATGGCATTTCTCCCCTTGCTATCTCTCCCCAGCTTCCCACCCCCCATCCTCCCTCCCCTATTTCCCCCCAACTGACCCCAGTGTGTAGTGCTCCCCTCCCTGTGTCCATGTGTTCTCACTGTTCAACACCCGCCTATGAGTGAGAACATGCGGTGTTTGATCTTCTGCTCTTCTGTCAGTTTGCTGAGAATGATGGTTTCCAGGTTCATCCATGTCCCTACAAAGGACCCTAACTCATCGTTTTTGATGGCTGCATAATATTCCATGGTGTATATGTGCCACATTTTCCCTATCCAGTCTATCGTCAATGGGCATTTTGGTAAGGGGCGGATTCTTAAGTGTTACTCGGCTCAGGGGAGAGCAGAGGGTTTGCAGTGGCCATGGTTTCTGCCAGCAGTACTAATTATGCATGCCCCGCCCACTCGCTCAGGGGCCATAGTCCTAAGAGTCACTTGGCTCAGGGGAGAGCAGAGGGTTTGTAGCGGCCGTGATTTCTGCCACTGGCACTAGGAATTATGCTTGCCTCATGGCCCATGCACACGTGGATACATCTTTGTTCTATTATTTTATCACTGAAAAACATTATTTTAAAAATTATTTAAGTGGTATGGATTTTTGCTAGTCTCAGATACAAGGGGCTTTTCCATATTTATTTGTAATGCATTTTTGTAATTATACTGAAAAAAATTCAAAACAATGCATAAATCCAAACTTTAATTTTGAAAGAGCCTGAGTAAAGGTATAATCTGAAAAATAAAATTAGCTAAACAGAGATTTTTAATTAAGAATATTTTGGCCTCAGATGTTATGATGAGTTTGTAATCTTTATCCTCTTACAAAAAGAAAGAAATAACTTTTGGAAGAATAGGAGCATATATTATGAGATATCATATTTGATTAACTTTTTATTTACAGGGAAATAGCAATAAAAAATTATATTTGCCTAACTATCCTATTTTTTTCATATTTCTTTCCCCCTTTTTTTAGTATGCTCTCTTTTCCAGATTTTGATATTGGAGTGTGCCAGCTTTATGGAATAAATTTGTATTTCTTCACTTCTACCTTAATGAGGAGACTACAGAAAAGAGAAAAATCCAGATTCTAGGAAATGCACCAACTTTGAACTCTCTTATATACATTTATTCCCTGCCACTTAAATCTATTCAGTTTCTAAATTGGCGTAGTGAGGATTCCAATAGTAATTGAGATGGCAGGGAGTATCCTGATGCAGCTATTTGGGGCCCAGATTTTAGATACCAAGTAGTAAGAGTTTGGAAATTGATGTATACCTTTCCTCCAAACCAATTTTATCTGAATCTCTTCTGTTCCTCTTCCTAAGTTTGGGGAGTGAGAGTTTTAACAGGAAACATACTTGTATTTTTGAGGCTGTAAGGTTAGACAATTCCACTATTGCTTTTCCCCTGAACACCAGGTGTTTTTGTCCTCAATCTTCTTGAAAGACAGATTTGGGAGAAGGACATCAACAGGAGTAGTGTAAAAAAATGTTTCCTCACTCTGGGATGATTTGCTTCTAGACTTTAAGCATGAAGACTTTAAGTGGAACCAGGAAAAAGGGTGTTGGGTATGGGAACAATGACATGGCTTTGTTCAAGTGGAGGTGGCTGCTGGGTGTAAAAGAGAGAGAGAGAAAGAGAGAGGAGAGAAAGAGAGAGAGAAAAAAAGAGAGAGAGTGAAGAAAGAGAGAGAGAGGAAAGAGAAGGAGAGAAGAAAGAGAGAGAGAAGAAAAAGAAAGAGAAAGAGGAAAGAAAGAGAAAGAGAGCAAGAAAGAGAGGAAAGAAAGAGAGAGATAGAGAGAGAAAGAGAGAGGAAAGAAGAGAGAGAAAGAAAGAGAGAGAGAGAGTAAAGAGTGGTATCCATGAAAGATGGGAGGGGTCTGGTCATGTGCAGCGATCACAAGTGATCTTCTCCGCTCCCTAACCATCCATGGCCTCTTCCCTCCAGCACAGCCTATTAAAGATTTTGCTTAAATGTAAGGAATTAAAGAGATTGAAACCAACACAGAAAATGTCCCATTCTCAGACTGGGGATAGGGATTCCTATAGCAATCCCTATAAACACGAATATCCAAAGAGCATGATGTTATGAGGTATATCAGCAGCAGAGGCAAAGGTCTGCATGGAGATGAGATGCTGTGAATGGAAAACAGCCGTGCCTGTGTGAATGCCGATCATCGTGATAAGAATAGCAATGGTGACTGAATGCAGTGCTTGAGGGCAACACGCCTGGCATTTTCCTAAGCACTTTCATAACGAACTCATGAGGGCCTCACAACAACCTTATGAGTTACTATTATCATCCCTACTTTTCAGAAGAACTAAGATGCAGAAGACTAAGGAATGCCTAAGATCACATAGCTAAGAGATGGCAGAGCTGGGCCTGAAAGAATTTGGACAGTCTGGATGCAGAGCCTGTGTTCCTAAACACCGTATCATTCCACAAAACAATTGCACAGAGCTGGGAGATAGTTAGTAGACAGCTAATATCTGCTGGTAAAGCTGGCAGAGTGGTGTGTGTGTGTGTGTGTATAGGCCATATTATATATGTAAAATGGTCTTCTCTTCTTATATATACAAGAAATGGTCTTGTTTTGCAATCTTATTTTAAAGCAAGTAATGTTTGAAATTATTGCATTTTACTATATTTTTCTTACTATGAATTTTGTTAGTGTGAGTGTTTAATTTCTTCAGGAGAATAATATGTTTTCCTTTCAAGGAGTTTTTCAGACTATTTCACTCAACCCATTTTATAGGTATATATAGAAGGATAAAAAGAAAGTTACTTTTGTAACTTTTATCTTTGATATAGTTTCTAAATTATGCTGGTTCTTGCCTTGACACAGAATACAGTTATGGATCCTAAGGCACTAAAAGAATTATTTTATCCTGGTTTGTTTCCAGTGGAGGTATGTGCACCTAAGTGAACAGTGAGCTCATTCTACCTGTATTCAGATTTCCATGAGAGCTCAGCCTTAGGTGGTACCAGCTGATGGTGTAAATAGTTGAAGGTATTAACACAGCATCGAGGCAGTTTAGGGCTGAAAGAGGCCTTGGGACCAACTCTGTCATTGGGAATGAGGAGGGTGAAACTGAGGCTCAGAACCAGAGAACAGTGAAATCATGGGTACCTCCAGCACCCGTTATATACGAATGTGTGGGCAGAAAATAGGAAACTGATGTGATGCCCAGTCTCTCAGATCTACTGTCACAAAATTGGCCTTTTGGAATGTATGTACTGGATAATAAATTGGAAGTCTGAATAAAGAAGGCTGCTTTTGGGCTGGGAGGGGAATCTTGTTTTTGACTGAGCTTAAATGTCCTGTAAGTTGCTTTTTAGGACTAAAAGTAGAAACTATATTCCTTCCTCTCTTTTTACCTTACTTTCCCCCTTCGTCTCAGAGCGATTAAATGTTTTGGTGTTTATTCTGATGCTTGATAAAGTAACAATAATTTTCTCCTTTGACTTTCCTTTCAATTTTGGGTAATTGAAATTTGATATCATGTATGGAGTGATTCATCTGCTGCATTTATATCTGGTCACTTAGGCAAAAAGCCTTGAATAAAAGCAATTATGTTGGGCGATTCCCAATTATCCATACGCCGCCTAAGCTGATCTGAGTCCTCTCAACTCTCCAGATGCCGTTTCAGGAAAAAGCATAAAGCCCAACAGAAATATACTGCTGTCAGCCAAAAGCCTCTTTTGGAACAAAGTTCTAGATAACAGTGATGCAAGGGCTCAACCGGGGTTTCTCAGTCTCAGCACTCTTGCTGTTTTGGGCTGGATAATTCTTTGTGGGAATAGCTATCTGTTGCATTCTAGAATAATTAGCAGCTTCCCTGGCCCCTTGCTGCTAAAAGCTACTCATACTGCCTTAGTTGTGACAACCAAAAACGTTCCAGATATTGACAGATGTTCCCTGTGAGGCAAAGTCACCCCCAGTTGAGAATGCCTAATCTCAACCTACCTTATGTACCTCATGTTACTCTTTGGGGTTTGCATTCGGGAGCACTCTCTGGAAACACATTACATACATGTTGGGGGAAAGGTAACCGGTGGTCTAGCTGTCTAAAACACACTCAATGATGTGTGATAAATGGGCCCCCTCCTTGTACATGCTGCTTTTAGGCACCCCATCCTGAAGACAATCAATAGCCTGGCAAAGCTTTTCATATTTGAAAAGATACAGGTGAAAGAATTTAAAAATGACTGCTCACATGACCAGCAGTTTTCAAAGCACTTTGAAATGAAGCCTCATTTTTGTCTCATAAAAGCCTCCTAAGGTTCATTGCATGTCTGTTAATATTATTACCATCTTATAGATGAACACACTAAGTCACAATGAAAGTCACACCGCCAGTTTATGCAAGAGATAGACTTAGAGCTCAAATCACTTGTAATCTCACAGCTGTCATCAGAGGCCATAGCGGAGAGGGGGGAGTGCGTGGCTCGGATGGCGGGCTTTCACGTTTCAGTCCTATGATGACTAGCTGTCGGAAATGGGGCCAGTCATTTAATCTCATTTTTCAGTTTCCTTTTACTTTTTATTTTTTCAAATTAAGCTTTTATTTATTTATTTATTTTTCACCTTGCATTTTAGTTTCTGAGGGTACATGTGCAGCTTTGTTACACGGGTAAATTGTGTGCCACTGGGTTTTAGTGTATGAATATTCTTGTCACCCAGGTAGTGAGCAGAGTATCCAATAGGTAGTTTTTTTTTATCACTTCCCCTCTCCCACTTTACCCCCTCTGGTATTTCCCAGTGTTCATTGTTCTCATTTTTATTTCCATGTGTACTCAATGGTTATTTACTCCTATGCAGCGTTTGGGTTTCTATTCCTGCATAAATTCACTTAGATAATGGCCTCTAGCTGCATCCATGTTGCTGCAAAGAACATGATTTTGGTCATTTTTATGGCTGCATAGTATTCCATGGTGTGCATGTACCATTCAGTTTTCTTATCTGTAAGGTAAGGACTATACTTCATAAGTTATAAGGCACTTTGTGAGGTATATAAAATTGTGAATAATAAATGATCAGTGCTTGGTGTATAGCAAGCACACAAATATTAGGTATTATGCTGTTAATAAGAATGATTACGCCAGTATTGTTATTAATTTGGAGAGTGAAGAATAGAAGGCAGACTGCCTACATCTGGAGCTAAGATCCACCACTTATGCAGCCATGTGGTGACACTTCCCTGATTCACCCTCTCTCTGCCTCCGTTTTCTCATCCACAGTGCGAGGATGATGGTGTCTAACTTACCTCATGGGGTTGTGTGAGGATTAAATGCCACATAGTGAAGGATCACCGTGTGTCAACAGTGAAAATAATAACATCACTGCTACTGATGACGATAATTATTAAGTACATTGGTATTTTTTCCAGATTCAGCTAAATTTGAGATTAGCCTCAACAGTCTTGTCTGGTCCAACCTTTATCAGCAAGGATTTTGTTTGTAAGGTAGAGAAAACAATAATCATCATCTTAGAAAGGAATTGATTAGAACAATAATGCTGGAGAATCAGAGCCAGGCTGGAGGTCTGGGTCTGGAAAGTGAGCAGACGCCTGGGGAAGCCAGAAGCTTGGGCTCAGGAACTGTGCTGGGAGTCACCAGCAGGAGAGCCTGGACTGCAGCACTGTCCCTGAGGGGAGAACTCTCATCAGGTCCCTGCATCCTTTGCTGCTTCTGGGAGAGTCACGGGCCCAGAAGAGGGATCTGCTCGGCTTCTCCTGGCTGCAGGGTCCTAGGAGAGAGGGTTGATCTCTTTGGCCTCTGGGATGGCCCAGGCACAACTTTCCCCAGAACTGTACAACACAGGGCTGGGCGTGGTGGCTTACACCTATAATCCCAGCACTTTGGGACGCCGAGGCTTGTGGATCACCTGAGGTCAGGAGTTCAAGACCAGCCTAGCCAATATGGTGAAACCCTGTCTCTACTAAAAATACAAAATTTAGCTGGGCGTGTTGGGGGGTGCCTGCAATCCTAGCTACTGGGGAGGCCAAGGCAGGAGAATTGCTTGAACCCAGGAGGCAGAGGTTGCAGTGAACTGAGATTGCACCATCGCACTCCAGCCTGAACAACATGAGTGAAACTCCATTTCAAAAAAGAAAAACCCAACAAACAAAAAAAGAACTGTTCAACACAGGAGAAAGACAGGCCCCTAAATAGAACTGGGGAGTATCATGAGGAGGCTTGCATGGTGGGAAGCCATGGGGCTATGGATGTCTCTTAAACTTTCCTACGTATTTACTAGGGGAGAGAGAGAGAGGGAGGGGATTTCAGCTCTTAACATTAATCACTATGGTACTACAAGCAACATTTTAATTTTTAAATGATACATTATGTAATTGACATAGATAAGTTTATTTTGTATTTTATGGCCAAATATTTGTTTTGAATAAAGTCATAATCACTATGCTACTAGTGGGAATGAAAATGAGAAGTAATTGACTTTTTAAAGACAATTTAAATGGTAAAACAGAGAGAAGTCAGTTCACTTTAACTTATTTCTATTGAGCACTTACTATGCCCTGGATACTGGGCTGGGGCTGAAGACTAAAGATGCAAAGAACATGGGTTCTTCCTCTAGAAAGCTAGTCATTCATCTAAAGATGCACATATGTTAAAAAAAAAACCACAAAAACTCAACATAACACAATGGGACAAGTGTTTTAATAAAGGCATTATGCAAACTGCCTTGGAATAACAGAGAAAATACATAATTATGGTAATGATGTGAGCTTAGACTTGAAGTAACAATAAGCCAGGGAAGAAAGAGAAGAGGGGATTCCAGGAAGAGAAAAAGCAAAGATGGAAGAAAAATCAAAAGAAAGAGAAGGGGCTCCAATCCCCAGCCTGTTCTTGTCCTATCACGTCTCAATCTTTTTACTGTCATTTTATTGTCTTTGTGATTTGAGTTAAAAGTGCTGTGTAATAGCTGTCCCATGAGACCCTGTTGAATGTGAAGAGCCATGTTTCTGGAATAACTTCCTACTAGTCATATTTCTGAAAGGGCCCGCCATCTAGACCTGCCGTGGAGAAAGCCGTTAGGCGGATACTATTCAGGAAAGGGGAGGCATCAGCATTCAGAGCGGGCACAAAATGTCTCCTCTGCCAATCTGATTCCATTTTATCTTGTCCTTAAGCTCATTTTGATAAGACTTAAATGAGCGGGTCTGGCTCAGATTCAACTGTGGGTGTGTCTGTTCTGAGAAAGCGCTGAAGAGGGTGCTACAATTGTGAAATGGATTAGCAGCCTTAATTACCTGCGAAAATTAATTAAGGTAAAGACAGGCAACAGAACAAATGATCCATGCAGACAATGAGAATACTTCTAGATACTTAAGATAAATCTGCCTTTCTTTTCCTGCCTAATCACAGTGAAACCACTCCGAATTTGTCTCCTTTGAAAAATTACAAAAATAAAATAGATTTTAAAAAGGCAAGTGTAGTCTGATCTTAAAAGTGAGAAATGGCAATCCCAGATTTTGGTCCATTTAGATCAGGGATCAGGAAACTTCTGTAAAGGTCTAAATAGTAAATATTTTTGGTGTTGGGTACCATCCAGCTGCATTACAACTTAGCGTTGTCGAGTGAAAGCAGTCATAGAGAATATGTAAGAGAGCGGGCATGATTGTGTTTCAATGGAACTTTATGAACAATGGAGTTTGACTTTCATATAAATTTCATGTATCACAACATATTATTTATTCTTTGGATTTTTTTCCAGCCATTTAAAAATGTAAAGAAACGTTCTTAGCTCAAGGGCCATACAAAAATAGGTGGCAGGCCAGATTTGGTCCATGAGCTGTATAGTTTGCTAACCCCTGGTTTAAATGATAAAGAAATGATGAAATGATGAAAATGACTTAAATGATAAATGTGGTCCAAATATGACAAAAATAAATAATATGTACACTACCATAGCATCACAGAGTAAAGAATGACATAGTGGCACAACACTCATTTTTAAAATCTATTTCATCAAATTATATGAGTGTTCTCCAAGAAGTGAGTCAATCACATATTAATGGGCCATTTTCAGAAGTTATTCATCAAAAGTGCCACTTATCTTGTCCATATAAGAACGTGACTTCAAATATCACTTGGGGCCAACTGGTTGAAGTGTCTTTTAAATTGCACTTGAAATTTCTTCTAAATTAGTCAACATCTTTTTTTTTTTTTTTTTTTTTTTTTTTTTTTTTTTTTTTT
>NW_022436951.1:24353828-24378345 GCF_009761245.1 Sapajus apella | reverse complement strand
ATAACAACTGATATTCACTAGAAAATGAGATGCAGATGATGGCCCTAACCACACCAACATGGACCCCGTAAAGAGTGTCAGGGCGACCTCTGGTGTGAGTTGGATCTCAGCAGCAATATTATTAGGTCAGCATGAAGATACCTGAAATGAATGGCTAGCTTGTCATTTTTGTATTGATTTTGGCCTCCATTCTTTTTCTTTTGTTTTGCTTGTTTGAATCATCTGCTGGTATACTCTGGCCATCTCTGTGTCTTAGACTAGTCTAGTAGTTTCTTAGCAGTATGATTTATATTGATAGAAACATATTGTTTCTGTGGTTATGACATAAGGGTTGTTTTCTCCCCTTACCCAGTTTCAAGGTCTCTTCCTTATTTACAAAGTTGTCCATGAACTGCTTTCATACTGACATGACCCATTTTTGTTTTTTATTTTTCAACTCAAAATTCTGTGGAAACCTTGGAGTGTTATTCTTCCTTAATGTGAAATATTTACCCCCTGAGAATTGCTCTAAAAACAGCAATTAATGCAGACTAGGTATATATAAATATCTTCAGAAATTGTGGTGGGAAGGGTTTATAAATGATATTAATGTTGACAGGAAAAGAATTGGGGTTTAAGCCCTCTTGAAAGATTTCTATCCTTGTATCAAAGTCTTATTCTATTAGGTTTGGATCCTAAAATATTTGCAGCATACATATTTATAGTCTTATATGTATATGTTATGTGTATAACACATAATTATATAGTTATAACAGGTACAACTACATATAGTTATATATATTTATAAATTGCATGCATTATAACAACTATAATTACATATAGTTATATATTTATAAATTATCTACATGCATTATAACAACTATAACTACATATAGTTATATATTTATAAATTATGTGCATTACAACTATAACTATGGATAGTTATATTTATAAGTTATCTACATGTATTACTAATGTACATTAAAAATACAGCTAACAGAGTTTTAAAAGGCTAAAATACAAATACAAATAGAAGTTCTGGTGTTCTCTCTCCAGTCCTGTAAATTGATTTGTGCACTCCTGGCATAAACATTCCCCTCTCCGGAGATCAACATTCTACTGGCTCTCAAAGCTGGGATTAAAGGCCATCTGTTTTCTCTGCTTCACTAAGGTTTTGTTGTTTATGGCCTCACACTTACAGTAGTGCACAAAACACTGAGTCATATTGTTGTGAGTCATATTGGGCGTGAGAATATAGAACTAAGCGTAGAGAATATTCTTTCCAGTTTGCGACATGTGATGAGCTTGATGAATCTGGCAATTTCCATGATAACGTAGGTTGTGCCTGGGGCACAGTTGGGCTGATGCAGCATGCCTGTGATGAACAGGCTCAGAGCTCTGCCTTCCAGGGCAAACACCACAGCACCATATCCATTTATTTTGGGACAAACTGAATTTTATGTTTATTTTGAGGGCTGAATTCAGGTAAAGCTGGCCAGCTTTGAGGGAATTGAAGATGTTCCTTACTGAACCAAAAGCACCACTTAGCCCCTTTGCAGTGGGTGAATTTTATGCCACAGGACAGAAGCCAGCACCATGCAAAGTATCTAATCATCTTCCAGCGTGAAGTGCAGATACTGTGATATTCCTTTCTGGAGTAGTTGAATGTAAACCCTTATCTAAATGTTGAGTAAAGGCATTTCCTTTTATTGAGAGAATTTTAAACATTAATGATTAGGCAGAGATAGAAGATGAGGTTAGAAAGCATCTTGGTTCCTCTGAAAACACCATTTGTTGACATGCTCGTCTGTTCTCAGCCTCTAAGTACTTTCCTGGTCATTTGAAAAAGGAGAGAGAGTCAGCAAACCTGATTTTATTCCGGAGAGAGTACTGTCACAAACAATAACGTTGTCAAGAAAACCAAAGTAGCGTCTGACTTGTTTAGAGGTGCTAAGCGCGTATGACAAGCAAAAGAGGAAGGATAATATTGGAGGAGGTAGAATGTCTCTTGCATTGGTGGACAAAAGAACGTGTAATTTGAAGAAAATAATCTGCTGAATTTCATTCTTTAATCCATATCTTGAACATCACATCCACATTTATTTTAATACTGACCATGTAGAGGTAACTAGAATTAATTAGAACATTTGGAAATGGTACCAAAATAGATAATATTTTAAAATCAAATAAATAATAGAATGAGCAAAAATGGGCATAAATGAATGAGCAAAGCAGTTAGCTCATTAGAAATATACAAATAATAAATGGCACACAGATGGCCTGATATTTAATACTGAACTGAAGATTTGGATTGAACACAGAATTTTTTTTTTTTTTTTCAAATTGAAAATGGCATTTCACTGGTGCACAGAAAAAGTAATAATTGATTCTTTGGAACATTTCATAATTGAGGGGTTAATAGACTACAGGTACACTTGCACTTTTGAGGTTTAAGATTATGTAAAACAGTAATGAATTCTGTTAGTGATAAAATATTTCAAGTAAAACTCGGTGGTGATTTCTGAAACAGCTATGAAACATACTAACAAGATCAGTAGTCTCAACGATAAATTTCTAGTTGTGAGTATATATTTAGAGACCAACAAAATAGGGGGATATCAGGATTTGATTAAACTGTCAGTGGAGGAGCCATATGTTTACATTTGAGTTTCTGCCATCAGTGATGTATTTAACATGGCCAGAAAACTTCCTTTGAAGTGAGTAGCGAAGACAGGGAAGGAGCCACATAAGTTGATATTCAGCATGGTTTAATGGGACACATGGCTCCAATCCACAGACCAAATTCAATATCTACTCTACTATAAACTTTTGCCAAACATATATCCATATTTATTATTCCCCTCAAAGCATTTTGGACATTAACAAGGATTCAAGGAGAAATGGATCCTTTGCCAACCTCAAGGCCAGTTGAAATAGAAAGCCCTGAAGTTAAGTTTAGACTGCAAATCTATTGTGTTTACCAATTTAGCACCACGCTGTTTCTTGACTTCTGATGACAAATGGTGTATAAAGAGGCTCACACATCTTCAGCATCAGCTATCTCTTCATGAGTAATATTTTAGTGAGTTGAATGTAAATGAGCCAAAACCACAAATAATAGACTCCTTTGGACTTATGAATGAAGGGGGAAAGTAGTTGGTAAAATGTGGCCGGAAACTGTAGCCATAGTTTTTGCTACATATTTGAAGAAGGCACCATTTGATTCAAGAAATCATCTGGTGACAGTGCCTCTTTTCTGCTGGACACTTTTGGGTTGGGCCAGTTACTCTGTAGGCCAGATTTGCTCCTGTCACCAACCTTTATTTCCTTGTGGGCAAATTCATCCCCCTGCTTTTCTGTGGACCTTGCTTCCTTACTTCTCAAATTCCATATGTTTCAAATGACTGTCTATATCTTTTGCGATATCTACCGCACTTGGTTTTCTCTTCTGGAAGAATATACTCTAGTATTATTAGGTAAGTACCCAATGAGGACTTCTTTACCTGTAAGGAAAGCAAACCTCAGAAAATTGACAGTGGTCGTAGAGAAATTTTGGTCTAGAAGCCACATCTTCTGACTCTTACTCTTATACTTTGATTACTACTCTGCATGGCTTCACCTAATACTGGGACATCTGCAAGAAGCCTCTGGATTCTGATATCTTCCTTTTTCAATTTTCTCTTCAAAATTTATTTTTAAACATAATTGTACCATGTGTTTTGCTAGGAGCTGAGTACCAGTCTGCCCCTGTAGGACCAGTTACATAATCTGAGGGACCTATTGCAAAATAAAGATACAGGATGCCTTGTTCAAATAATATTAAAAATTTCAAGATGGTGAGAGCAGTGCATTAAACCATGTGTAGGGCTCTTCTGAGGTCAGGGCCCTGTGTGACTACGTAGGTCACAAGCCCAGGAAGCTGACCTTGGCACCTGGATGTTCACATAACACTCTTTATAATGTCACTCCTTTGCTTATGACTTAGTAAGTGGTCCTCAGGAGTGTTTAAACTCTAAGAACCCTCCTCCTTTTGGCTGAAATCAGACTTTCCGTCTTGACTTCTCATGGTTCTCCTAAGCAGACTCTCTTCCTGCTTAACTAATGGAATAATATAGATGAAAAAATTCCATTTTCTTAGCAGCTGGTAGCAAAATGGTAGATGCATGAAGCTCAAAAGGAGAAGTGACCTTCAGGAAGTTACTTGGATAGCAAGAGGAAGAAGTATGTTCTTCCAGATAACAAAGGAAGTGGAGAGGGAGGTCTTCTTGGGAAGAGAGGCTGGGTTTCTCTGGCAGCAAATATTTCCCAGAGAAGCCATCAGTGGAGGGAAGGGTTCTATTTGTGTCAAAATCTCCTACTAACTCTACGTTGCTGAGAATGCATTTGGCATGGAAATTCTGAATCCGTGTTAGGGTTGGCAGTGACTTCAGGCTGGGCATGGTTGCTCATGCCTGTAATCCCAGAACTTTGAGAGACTGAAGTGGGCATATCACTGAGGTCAGGAGTTCTAGACAAGCCTGGCCAACATGGCAAAACCTTGTCTCTACTAAAAATATAAACATTCGCTGGGTGTGGTGGTGCATGCCTGTAATCCCAGCTACTCAAGAGGCTGAGGCAGGAGAATCACTTGAATCTTGGAGGCAGAGGTTGCAGTGAGCCTAGATCATGCCATTGCACTCCAGCCTGGGTGACAGAGCAAGACCCTGTCTCAAAAAACAACAGCAACAAACAAACAAACTTGGTGACTTCATGAGACAAATTCCAACAAATAGGATTGTTCTGGTGTTTCACCATATCCTGAACATGCCTGGCATATACATTTTTCTACCATCCTTCTCAATCTACCCTTTTCCCAGCTGTTCTTTCCTCTTTGTCCTTTGCTTATGTAAAATCTGTTCATCCTATCAGGCCCAATTCAAACTTTTCTTTCTTTAAGAAATCTCAAGAACCAACCTGATTCAAAATGAACTTTTCTGCTACAGATGCATTTAACCTGTCACAAATCACTTGGCCCTGGCTTATTTCTCTTTCTAGATATGACTGTGCGTGATGTCTCCACTGAGGGAAAGGCTTGTCTTTTCACCTTTTTACTTCATACCCAGCCTAGCACTGTGTCTTTATATCAGAAAGGACAGTGATCCTAAAGAGGAGAGTTGATCAAGCTAGAGAAAACCTTAATGTCAAAAAGAATAATTTTAAAAAAGGAGTAGAAAATATTTAGGTTTTAGATACAAGTTCTTGCAGATTGGCGAAGACTTCCATACAAATCTGAATTTGTATAGTCTCTTCTGAAAAGTGTTATTTTGATCAGGTATATTAGTAAGTCAAAAAATTTTTAATAGGCTTTTTGAAGAAGTGTCCAATATTCTAACTTTCCAGCAAGTGGGCATGGGACAAGTGCAATTGGGGGAGCACAGTGGAAATATCCAGCTGTTCCAGAACACTGCTGTTACTCATGCAGTTTGAGAGTAATCACCAGGTCTTTGGAAATAATTTGAGTCTCATGTATTCACTTAGAACATATTCTATTACCATAATCACATAATAAACTCTATGTTTTTATAGATATAATAGTCATACATAGTGTCATAATAATGTATGGTTCTAGTTTTTCAATCTAAATTATTTGTCACAATCATAATGTTCTATGGATACCGTTTATGTGGATAGCTGCTGGGGTACAAACTGTGATTACTAAAGTCAGTATTTTGATGCCTAGAATGAGCTAGGCAGGTAAGCACAACTTGGAGATTTTTGTCTTTAAGATGTTTATTTCTGTGTTAACATCCTTGATATGGTTTGGCTGTGTCCCCACCCAAATCTCATCTTGAATTGTAGCTCCCATAATTCCCACATGTTGTAGGAGGGACCCAGTGGGAGGTAATTGAATCATGGGGGCTGTTTCCCCCATACTGTTCTCCTGGTAGTGGATAAGTCTCACAAGATCTGATGGTTTTATACGGAGAAACCTGTTTCACATGGTTCTCATTTTCTCTTGCCTGCCGTCATGTAAGATGTGCCTTTCGCCTTCCGTCCTGATTGTGAGGGCTCCCCAGCCATGTGGAACTGTGAATCCATTAAACCTCTTTTTCCTTATAAATTACCCAGTCTTGGGTATATCTTTATCAGCAGCATGAGAACGGACCAATACAGTCCTATATAGAGTTTTGTTGAAAGGGGAGAGAGTTGGTATCAGGTGACAAAAGAAAAAACCAACCCTGTTGAAGGAGTAACCCTCAAGTAGGAATATATTTTTGTTATATCTATGAATATGATAAGTTTATATTTCATCTCAGCAGATACTGATATCACAGAGGTCAAACATGTGTCTGTGATAGTGATAGTGAGTAGGTGTTACCACCATAGAAAACTCAAATGGCCTTTCCTGTATGAAGTCAGGTGTGTCAGGAGCAAAATGGACCTGGCAAATGAATTGTTTGGGAATTTAGAAATTTCATTAAGAAGTGCTTCATTTACTCAAACAACATGCCATGCTATCTTCTCCTGCACCCCGGACCCCCACCACCAAAGATACCTTTCAGCCGGCAGCTCTTTTCCCCACCCACTTCAGTGGCATTACCTTAGAGAGTTATGGAGGTGCTATGTTTACAGACTCGGAAGCCTGTGTGAAGCAATTGAGAATCATCCGTCTCTAAGATGCAGATTCATATTAGTTGAGCTTATGGTTGACATACAAACATGGAATGCAAATTTACTTATTCTTAGTGAAAACTCTGTCTTAGGAATCAGAATACTCAAGTCCTCAGCACCAGTGCGTTCTCTCCCTATAGGTCCTCCTGTATGGGGAGCTCATTATAATCAGAAGACTTTCCAGGGTGGCATGAGATCATACTGTTAGCTTGATGAACTTTAGCGTTTCTTGGCGACAGGCTAAATTAGCTTGTTGTTTTCACTGCGACAAAAAGAAAGATCTTGACAATGGACTACAGTATTCTGGGTCTGGCTAGGCCTGTTCAAAATGCTTGGATGAGCAGCTTACATCCAACTCTCTTTTTAAATCTTCCATAACTTACCAGGCATACTTTGTATCAACATATTATTTCTTTTTTTTTTTCCAAGATGGAATCTCACCTGTCCCCTGGGCTGGCATGATCTCTGCTCACTGCAACCTCTGCCTCCTGGGTTCAAGTGATTCTCCTGCCTCAACCTCCAGAGTACCTGGGATTACAGGCGCCCACCATTATGATCGGTTAATTTTTTGTATTTTAGTAGAGATGGGGTTTCACCATGTTGGCCAGGCTGATCTCAAACTCCTGACCTCGTGGTTTGCCCACCTTGGCCTCCCAAAGTGCTGGGATTACAGGCATGAACCACTGCTCCCAGCCTTATATTATTTCTTTAGATATGTTAATGAACTCCATTTGATCCCAGTCATATTTTGCAGGCTTAGTTCTTGAAGTGACCTTGCAAAATGGGATGACTTTAATAGAATAAATCATATTTTCTTTTTCAGCTTCATTCATGATTAATTTTACCCTCTGGAAAAAAGGAGAAAATTTTAGTCATTGCTTGGTAGTAGGAGTATGGTGGTATTATTGAGGAGTTTAGCTGGGAGTGACAAGTTCTTCAGTAAAAACATTGGGAATTGGGAGAGAGACTTCCATTTGTTGGAGAGATTTCCGGTTGCAGGTGAAATCAGCTTGAGTTTGGAGTGGGAAAACTTGGTGAAGATCACTTGTGCCAGTTCAGCTGGGATGGTGGTGAGGTGTTGACCTACTGGTGCAAAGATCATATCTCTATACACATTAGTGCCAAAGCCATGGCAGTGGACATGCAAATGAGTCCAGTGGCAAAACCAAATTGATGAGGGTTTTTCTCTGGTCAGGACAAGATAGTAAAGTCTAGACCTAATGTAGACTAACCCAGTGGATGCCCAAGGCTCAGAGAGAAAGGCAGCATGCAGGAAATAAACGTTGTGATTCGTTCTGGAAAACACACTCCTACCCTGCCTGATGGAGCAAGGAGAGAAAGTAAAATTTGTATCTTTCTTCTTGTTATCTAGTCTACCCTTCTTTCTGATAGAAAGTAAAAAAAAATAGAGCATGGAAATATATATTTTTAAAGTTTTAACAGCTTAACCAGTAGTCATGCTCATATTTTTATTTTCTCTTTATTGTCTTGCCCTGACTGAGCATTAGAACAAAAAATAAGTTATTTTACGAGGTGGCATATGCCACCACCATCCCCCACCCCAAAGCAATAACAAAAATAAAACTTTTTCATGGGGTTGTGCCACTGGTTTTGAATAGAGCTCATTAGCAAATCTAAATTTTATCTTACAGTCCTATTTAACCATTGCCTTGTAAATTAAAATCAAGACATTGTTAAATTCTTAGAAAAAAAGAAATAAAGCAGTTGCTTAGTTAATAGTTCTTCCTTTCCTTCCCAAGACAAAAAAAAAAAAAAACAGAAACCAAACATTTATGTGCTACTATAATTTGCACCAGCAAATATCCCTTTGATGGTGTTGTGTTGCATAATATGTAACTACAGAAACTAATTTTGCAAACATACAAGAATGGGATATTTGCAAATAGCTCTGTTCTGGATATTAAGCACAAAGGGAATTGTTATTGAATTCCATTTAAGCAGCATTAACCTTGTTTTAAGCCTTTTACTTTCATGAGTCCACCCTTTTCTTCCCACTTGGCTGCTTATACTACATATTGATTCTCAAGGTGGTACTTTAGAAAAGTAAGACATGGTGGTAGAATTACCTGGATAATGAAAAACACAATGACATTTAAGACTGCATTAGAGTCTTTTTGTAATATAAGTCAGGCTCATGATGTAGATCTAAGCTGTGGATCTAATTTAAAAATATTAATTTTATAAAAGACTCTTGGTTAAACGAATGAATGGTCTTTGATGTGCTCCAAGAATGGATTTTCCTGTGTTATATAGAATTGTACAATATGTTGTCAGGCTGTGTGTTGTTTTTATTTTGATGAACTTTCTTGAAATATGAAAATTATAAGTACTGTCACTTCTGTTGTAACATGACAAATGTGTTCCTATAAGTCACACTCTTATGGAAAATAACATAACATAAAAGGGCTTGTGAGAAAAATGGGGTAATGGGTATAATACCCCCAAACTAAGTCATTGACACATAAATAAGAACCTACTAAAACAGGTAGCACAGTCTTATATATGTTAAGTGGTTAAGAAATAAATACTAGAATAAATATAGCACTTTATCTTGCAAAAGACTTGACGTTTGGTTGTAGAAGAGTTGCAGCTTGGGAGTTATTGTGAAGTAGAGGAAGGACAGTTATTCAAGTCATGGGAAAGTTGTAACACCAGAAAGTTATGGCTTATAACGCACGAGTAAACTGAGATAATTGCTAAATTCTCGGTGTTTGTATGTTTTGCATATTCCTTTGAGGCTCACTTTTGGCAGAGTGCCATTTTGTGCATTCACCTGATGTTCCTTATAGAAGAAATAACTACACATAACTGTGAAATATAAAATTTCTGTTATGCTAACAGTTTTTGCTAATATATTGATGGTGTAGGAACAACTTTTCATATCAAAATATGCATTCATAACAAAACCGACTACATCTAGTTCCAAATCATTACTGGCATCATCATCAGCATCTTCATCATTTAACATTTTCACGAGTTGATTTTATAATAACTTCTTGGACATAAATTTTATCTGTAAGAATGTTTTATTGAAACAAATTTTAATAACAATTCTGGGAAATAATTATCTTTCAGAAAAATATGAAAATCTACTATCACAATTAGAGAATAAATCCATAAGATGATATCTGGCACCTATGAAGCTTTTGTGTTTGGCTTGCAGACTCTCCTTTGGAAAGGAGGAATTCTCCTGTTATTTCTCTCAGTTCTAGGTAAACAAAAGGTGCCTAATACAAGTATGTTAACCTGACTTGACTTGACTCAGAGGAAATGAAGGGTCCCAGACAAGTAAGGTTAACTCAGACAAAACTCAGTTACCCTTTTTGAAGCCCTTTCCAAACTCAATGGTGATTTATTTCGGTGACCTCTTTTACAGAGTACCTATGTCTCTCCAAGGATCAGTGTATTAATCTGTCCTCACGCTGCTATGAAGAAATATCTGAGACTGGGTAATTTATAAAGAAAAGAAGTTTAATTGACTCACAGTTTTGCATGGCTGGAGAGGCCTCAGGAAACTTACAATCATGGCAGAAGTTACCTCTTCACAGGGCTGCAGGAGAGAGAATGAGTGCTGAGCAAAGGGGGAAGCCCTTATAAAACCATTGGCTCTTGTGAGAACTCACTGTCACAAAAGCTGTCTCCACCTGGTCCCTACCTCGACATGTGGGGATTATTGCAATTCAAGGTGAGATCTCTGTGGGGACACAGAGCCAAACCATATCAATCAGGGATAGCATCCATGTATGAAGGCAGTAGACAGAATCTAAGGAGCAAATAGATTCTGTGCATTAAGAAAAGATTAGTACCTTTGGCTGTTTATCTGGGTTTTGCTGGTAGGTCTCTTTTTTTTCTGCAGCAGTAAAACCATCATCCCAAGCTCTGAGGAGTAGCACTGCCACACCCACTCCATTTGTGGTCCCTGAATGCTCTTTGACCATTTGAAGGAACCAGGAGGTACTTAGTTTCTAAAATACAATTTGAGAACATCCACTCTCAAACCACAATTTATTAAATTATCTGTAAAACTAATTGATTTCATTCTAACAATGACTCTTTCAGAGCCGTACTGTGGAAGGGAGCCTAGATATTTTAAGTCCATTTCCTTTTCTCCCCACTCTGATTTCTTAAGAAAAAAATAATAGAGTAACTACCGCAGAGCAATTCCTTTGGGAATAGTAACAAAGTGGCATTACTTATCACTAGAAATTATAGGTGGATGATAATGATTTGAATGATTTGCAGGTTTCTTGATGGTTTTCTGAAAAATTAGACCAGGGAGGACTGAGTATGTAGGAAGTGGAGGTTGGTGGAGGCCATGAACGATAAACTTGAAACGCATACTGCTTGACTTAACTCACACGAATATAATTTTTTGTACGACTATGATTATCAGTACCTATTATTTGGAATGCAGAAGTTCAAGAATACTACTAAATTAGTTTAACACCAATCTCCAAAGGTCCCATTGGCTTAAATTCAACCTGAGACTCATCAGCAAAAAAGGAAACCAACTCATGGATATTGTATCAACTCTGTTTTACTATTGAAAACATAAACTAAAAAACTGATTTTTTGCACCATTTAGCTGCTGTTAAATTTATCTTCAATGATTTATCAATTTGTAATGACACTGGAAAAAAGAGGTTACACAGTGCAGGAATCTTATATTCTCTAAATAAGCCCTTCAGTTAAAAAACAAACACATATTATATAATCACATAAAATTAAGATACAATATTATGGAAAGATAAATAGTAAGCTGTTATTTTAATTTATATGCAAAGTTAACAAAATTAAAAGCACTAAACTTACAATCGAACATCGGATACTACAAAATGTTGGGCTTTTTTTTCTCAATAGGAAAAAAGGCATAAAACATGAGTAAAAATTAATCTATAAGAATGCTCCTGTTCTTGAACTAACTAACACAGTGCCAAATAGAGGCAATGGTATAAAGTGTATTGCAATGCTTGCACCAGGAATGTGATGCCAGGAGAATGTTCTACGAGACCTCCCAACCAGACTTCGTAAAGCAGCTTTTATTATTCAGGATTGGCATTCGAGGCCTATTACTTAAACTTGTGTTGAGGGCTCAGGAGAAAGGAGATGCAAAAAGGAGCTATCAGGGCTGTGGTTCTCACTGTATGGAAATGTGTTGTGGAGAAGGAGAATGAGGCTGATATGCACAGAGATGCAGAAATAAGGAGCAGGGAGAAGAATCCTATGGAGTCCAAGCCCACACAATTCCCACCTGTACCCCAATCCCACTCCAGGCTTGTTGTTGTATGTGCTTCTTTAATTCCATGGATTAATGTATTTCTCTTTTTGCTCAAGCTGCCTAGAATTCTAGAATTTTCTTTCTTTCTCATCCGTGGGGCTTTTCAGTTAACCAAGAGAGTATGTCCAGACTTGCCCACTTAGGCAAGGTTGAGGCAAGAGGAAGCTAAATGGCTCTGCCTGAAAAGAGAAGACAGGAATTTTTAAAGTGGGTAAGTCCCACTAAGGCCACAGGGGTTCAACAGCTCATCCATGTGCAACAGAACAACTAACTGTGTAACTATGCAGAGAAAAAGCTCCCTTCTTTCCAGAGTTTCTACCTGGTTTCTGAGCAACTGAAGTTTCTGGTTAACAGGAACTTCTGTTCAGAGTTGGAACATTAAGCTCTTTTATGTTAGTTTTGGCACTTCCATGAGATTCAGGAGTCAAGTGTTTCTGCGTAACATGGAAAAGGTTTTGCACTGACTCATCTTGGCTGAGGGCTATCCTGGACTCCAAGGTAGCACAGCAAGACCATCATTCCTTCAGGGATTTATCTTATTATGTTTTGAAAAAGGTTTCTGCTCATAGTCATTACCTATCTTATTGATAACCAACCTCTTAAGCTGGTGGTTATTCTTAGTAAACTTCAGCTTATTTCATATTCTGCTTTCATATTAGAACTTCAGGTTTGTAACTTTCATGAATTTAAGAGACTTAAATTTTAAACTAAGGAAACTAGTACATATTTCCAGGATGGTTCCTTCTAACAATAAGTGACATTTATTTAATTTTTAAACAGTGGATTAAGTTTTTGGCTGAGGGGCCATTATGTCTTCTTTTTTTTTTTTTTTTTCCTATGATGGGTTATTCCTAAAGATAAATGTGTGCTTTAATTATTCATTAGTCACAGACTCTTTGCCTGTGACTAATGCCATTTTAGTGAATTTTACATTAGTAAAAAAAAATCTTGATGATGATTTCTAAATCCAGACTTCAGGGGGAAAAAGAGGGTTTATTATGATAATAAAGGAGGGAGAAAGAGCAGGAAGTGGGTGCAGTGTTTTATAGGACAAGGACAGACAGTGGCTGGGGATGGAAAAAAAGAGATGTTTAGAGGGAGTTTTTTTGTGTGGAATCCTAGGAATCTGTTGAAGCGAACCTTTAATACTCCTGCACAAATCATCATATCTCCATGCAATTGAATTTCTTCCTGGGGCTGGTGGAGGGGCTAAATTCTGAGTTAAGGTTGCACAGAGGCTAACAAAGAATGAAATTTAGCAGCAAGGATTATTTCAAATTTCTTTTAATGGGAAAAACTATACTTTCAATACATAAAAGTAAACTGTTCAAATTATATTTTATTTAATACAGAAACCTGGCTCTACTAAGTAGTATGGTGTCTGAATAGATAACATTAATAGAAACAGTCAGGTCATAAAAATTAATTAAAAGCAATCACATTGATATTGTTAAGCAAGTTGGAGGGAAACTAACTTTTACACTGTAGCAGCATCTAAAAATCCTCTTCTCACTTCCTTTCTCTATTAATATCTCTTCTGCCCTCTGACTGCTAAGAAACCATTCTCCCCATCCTTCCATCTATAACCCCAGCCAAACCCCGTTCCAATCCCAAACTCCAAACCCAACCCAAACCTTCTCCAAACCTAATAAATAGCAACATATATTTACTGAACATTTACAATTTGTGAACACTCATTTTGATTGATGAGGATACGTTTGTGGATAAAACAGAGAAGGAGTTCTAGTTCTCATGATCCTCTGCCCTTCACTCTGTGGACAAAGTAGACAATAAAAAGGCAGATGATAAGTAAAATATGTAACATGTCAGATGCTTATAAATGATGAGAACCAACAAAGAGTCTATGATGTCTGTTGGAGATGGCGGTGGCTAGTGTAGTCTTCCCTGAGGAGGGGATTTTTAATAGAAACGTTGAGAAAGTGAAGAAGCAAGCCCTGCAGACATACAAAGAAGAACATTCCAGGCTGAGGGAATGGCAAGACATACAACTTGTGTTTGAAGAAATTCTGGCATCTTCAAGGATGACAAACGGGGCTTGTCTGATTGAAGGATAAGATACAAGGAGGAAGTTAGTAGGGTAAAGGGCCAGAGAATGTGTATGACTTTACACATAATAGAAAGGTTCCCCCCTTTATTCAGCATAAGATGGAGGCCTTTGGGAATTTCTGAGTGAAAGAGTACCATGATCAGGTCGTGTTCTACAAGCTCTGAGTTGAGAAGAGACAGAAGGGAGGCAAGTGCAGAGGCAGAAAACTCCATGAGGAGACTTGTATGATAATTCAGAAGAGAATCAGTGATATTTTGGATCAGAGAGTTATGGTAATGGAAAGGATGTGAAGTAAAAGAATCCTGTTTATATTTTGAAGGTAGAATCAGTGGGATTTTTCTTTAAGACAGGGTCTTGCTCTGCTGCCCAGACAGGAGTGCAGTGGCATGATCATGGCTCACTGCAGCTTTGACCAGCTGGGCTTAAGCAATCCTCCCACCTCAGCCTCCAGAGTAGCTGGGACTACAGGTGCATGTGTTATCATGTCCAGCTAATTAAAAAAAATTTTCTTCGTGGAGATGAGGTCTCTCTATGTGGTACAGGCTGATCTCAATCCTCTGAGCTAAAGGATCCTCCCACCTCTGCCTCCCAAAGTGCTAAGATGGTAGATGTGAGCTACTGTACCCAGCTGGGATTGCTTTATGATAAACCATGTGAAATACAAAAGAAACAGTGGAATAGCTATTGTTAATGAAAGCAAAGGCTGAGGGTGAGTTGGTTTGAGAATGAAAACCAGGAGATCAGCTATGCATACATTAAGTACGAGATGCCCCCTGTATACTGAAATGGATAGATCAGGTAGGCAGATGGATATATAAGTTTGGGTCTGGATTTTGGAGACAAATCAGGAGATTTTAACATGTGACTTGTCAGAATGTAGGTGGTGCTTTATGCCATGTGGCTGGCTGAGCTCCCCAAGGGAGTGAGTGAGGACAGCATAGGGAAGAGATATAAAGGCTGAGGCTCTGGAATGCCAACATTTAGGCACGGGGTGAAGAAAAGGAGCACAAAGGATACAAGAAGGAGCAGCCAGAGAGATGGAAAACAATGGCTGTTTACTGATCTGGAGGCCCAGGGAGGAAAGTACTTCCAGGACCCAAGTGTAATCAGCCGGGTGGATGCTTTTGATAAGTAGAGTCTGATGAGGGCTGAAAAATGATCATTGGAGTCAGTGATATGGAGACCATTAGTAACCTTGAGAAGAGCAGTTTCAATGAGTGATAGAGACAAATTAGGATTGGAGAGGGTTTGTTAGAAACGA
Source organism: Sapajus apella (assembly GCF_009761245.1). NCBI lineage: Eukaryota > Metazoa > Chordata > Mammalia > Primates > Cebidae > Sapajus > Sapajus apella. Next base: position 24,363,087 of record NW_022436951.1, on the reverse strand, counting down.
AGGACAAAAATTGGAGACAGTGAGTTATAAAAGGCTATTTTCAAGGAGTTTTGCTATTGAGGAAAAGAGAGAAAGGGAGCGATAGCTAGAAAGGAAAACAGAGCCAAGAGAGTTTTTTTGCTTTATTCATTCACTCAGATCTAGGAGAAATGTTCATAGGCTAACAGGATTCATCCAGTAAAGTGGGGAAAATGATGACTCCAAAGACAGAGGGAGAATTTCCAGAGCAATGACCTTGAGTGACCTTGAGTGGGCATGAAAGGCTGGGAACAAGAGCACAGGCAAAGAAGAGCTGGAGCTCAGTGACGAAGACAAGGGGCACTGTTTGGACTCTGATGCAGGTCGGTGGGCATCGACCTGTTGTGAGAGCTTGAGAAATTGTCACTCATCCTGCTTACATTTCTCAGAGAGGTAGGAAGCAAAGTTGTTGGCTGACAGTGAGGATTGTTCAGTTTTGGAGGTGTAATAAAAGAAAAGCCAAAACACCAAAAGCATTGGCAACAAAAGCCAAAATAGACAAATGGGACCTAATCAAACTCCACAGCTTCTGCACGGCAAAAGAAACAGTCATTAGAGTGAATCGGCAACCAACAGAATGGGAAAAAATTTTTTCAGTCTACCCATCTGACAAAGGGCTGATATCCAGAACTTATAAAGAATTAAAACAGATCTACAAGAAAAAAACAAACAAGCCCATTCAAAAATGGGCAAAGGATATGAACAGACACTTTACAAAAGAAGACATACATGAGGCCAACAAACATATGAAGAAATGCTCATCATCACTGGTCATCAGAGAAATGCAAATCAAAACTACATTGAGATACCATCTCACGCCAGTTAGAATGCAATCATTAAAAAATCTGGAGACAACAGATGCTGGAGAGGATGTGGAGAAATAGGAACACTTTTACACTGTTGGTGGGAGTGTAAATTAGTTCAACCATTGTGGAACACAGTGTGGCAATTCCTTAAGGACCTAGAAATAGAAATTCCATTTGACCCAGCAATCCCATTACTGGGTATATATCCAAAGGATTATAAATCATTCTACTATAAGGACACGTGCACACGAATGTTCATTGCAGCACTGTTTACAATAGCAAAGACCTGGAACCAACCCAAATGCCCATCAATGATAGACTGGTCAGGGAAAATGTGGCACATATACACCATGGAATGTTATGCAGGCATAAAAAATGATGAGTTCGTGTCCTTTGTAGGGACATGGATGAACCTGGAAACCATCATTCTCAGCAAACTGACACAAGAGCAGAAAATCAAACACCGCATGTTCTCACTCATAGGTGGGTGTTGGACAATGAGAACACATGGACACAGGGAGGGGAGCACTACACAGTGGGGTATGTTGGGGGGAAATGGGGGAGAGACAGGGGTATGGGGAGGTGGGGAGAGATGGCATGGGGAGAAATGCCAGTTATAGGTGAAGGGGAGGAAGGCAGCAAATCATACTGCCATGTGTGTACCTATGCAACAATCTTGCATGTTCGTCACATGTACCCCAAAACCTAAAATGCAATTAAAAAAAAAGTAAAAAAAAAAAAAATAAATAAAAATAAAAAAAAAAAAGAAAAGAAAAGCCAGAATGAAATGGTCACTCAGGTTAGTGGGGGAGTTTGTTCTAGAGAGACGTAGTAGCTCCGTGAAGCTTTTCTTGGAGTTCGTCCAGGCCTCTGGAGCAGGGAGGCCTGCCTTAACCATGAGATCCTGCAGGAGGCCTATTCTCTGTATTGCTGTCTCCTGTGCTCAGCATAGACAAGTTCAAGACATTCAGGATGAACGTGATCATGTGAGGTTCATGGCCTGTCTGCATCATCCCCAGAAGCATGCAATGCCATGGGGCCATTCATGAACAGGGTGAATGTCCTCTGCAATGGGCAAGGCATCTGGAGGCCAACGCAGCAGCTCTTCTGCTGGTGATGGGGCACTTGAAGGGAGGTGCCACAGCTCAGACAACTGTCCCAAAAAGGAGGGGTACTACACTCCTTTTAGAGAAACCTCTATGTCATTCATAAATGGGGAGCAGCCCCTTAGAACCCCTTTAAAAATTCAGCATTGAAGCATCACTTGGTGGTGAGTGATTGCACACTTAAGTTGAGACCAGCTAGAACAGTTGTGGTTTTTTTTTTTTTTTAATTATTGATTGATTGATTGATTGTACTTTAGGTTCTGGGGTACATGTGCAAATCATGCAGGATTGCATAGGTACGTACATATATGGCAAGGTGGTTTGCTGCATCCATCCCCGCATCATCTATATCTTGCATTTCTCCTCACATTATCTCTCCCCACCCTCCCTACCTTCTGCTATCTCTCCCTTTGCCCCTCTCCTCAACTGACCCTGGTGTGTGATCTTACTCTCCCTGTGTCCACGTGTTCTCATTGTTCAACACCCGCCTATGAGTGAGAACATGTGGTGTTTGATCTTCTGTTCTTATGTCAGTTTGTTGAGAATGATGGTTTCCAGATTCATCCATGTACCTAAAAAGGACATGAACTCTTCATTTTTTATGGCTGTGTAGTATTCCATGGTGCATATGTACGACATTTTTTTTGTCCAGTCTTATCATTGTTGGTTCCAGGTCTTTACTATTGTAAACAGTGCCACAGTGAACATACGTGTGCATGTGTCTTTATAATAGAACGATTTATGATCCTTTGGGTATTTACCCAGTAATGGGATTGCTGGGTCAAATGGAATTTCTATTTCTAGATCCTTGAGGAATTGCCACACCATCTTTCACAATGGTTGAATTAATTTACACTCCCACCAAAGAATCAAAGTGTTCCTATTTCTCCACATCCTCTCCAGCATCTGTTGTCTCCAGATTTTTTAATGATTGCCATTCTAACTGGTGTGAGATGATATCTCAATGTGGTTTTGATTTGCATTTCTCTAATGACCAGTGATGATGAGAATTTTTCATGTTTGTTGACCTTATATATGCCTTCTTTTGAAAAGTGTCTGTTCATGTTCTTCATCCACTTTTGAATGGGTTTGTTTGTTTTTTTCTTGTAAATTTGTTTTAGTTCTTTGTAGATTCTGGATATTAGCCCTTTGTCAGATGGGTAGATTGCAAAAATTTTTCCCATTCTTTTGGTTGCCAGTTCACTCTAATGATTGATTCTTTTGCTGTACAGAAGCTGTGGAGTTTAATTAGATTCCATTTTTCTATTTTGGCTTTTGTTGCCATTGCTTTGGTGTTTTAGTCATGAAGTTCTTGCCTATCCCTATGTCCTGAATGGTTTTGCCTAGGTTTTATTCTAAGGTTTTTATGGTGTTAGGTCTTATGTTTAAATCTTTAATCCATCTGGAGTTAATTTTAGTGTAAGGTGTCAGGAAGGGGTCCAGTTTCTGCTTTCTGCACATGGCTAGCCAGTTTTCCCAACACCATTTATTAAACAGGGAATCCTTTCCCCATTGCTTGTTTTTGTGAGGTCTGTCAAAGATCAGATGGTTGTAGATGTGTGGTGTTTCTTCCAAGTCCTCTGTTCTGTTCCGTTGGTCTATGTCTCTGTTTTGGTACCAGTACCATGCTGTTTTGATTACCGTAGCCTTGTAGTATAGTTTGAAGTCAGGCAGTGTGATGTGCCCAGCTTTGTTCTTGTTGCTTAGAATTGTCTTGGCTATGCAGGCTCTCTTTGGGTTTGATATAAAGTTTAAAGTGTTTTTTTCCAGTTCTGTGAAGAAGGTCAATGGTAGCTTGATGGGCATAGCGTTGAATTTATTAATTACTTTCGGCAGCATGGCCATTTTCATGATATTGATTCTTCCTAACCATAAGCATGGAATGTTTTTCATCTGTTTGTGTCCTCTTTTATTTCCTTGAGCAGTGGTTTGTAGTTCTTCTTGAAGAGGTCCTTTACATTCTTTGTTAGTTGTATTCCTAGGTATTTTATTCTCTTGGTAGCAATTGTGAATGGCAGTTCATTCTTGATTTGGCTCTGTTTGCTGGTTATTGGTGTAAAGGAATGATGTGATTTCTGCACATTGATTTTTTGTATCCTGAGACTTTGGTGAAGTTGCTTATTAGTTTCAGGAGATTTTGGGCTGAGACGATGGGGTTTTGTAAATACGTAATCATGTTGTCTGCAAATAGAGACAATTTGACTTCCTTCTTTCCTAATTGAATACTTTTATCCCTTTTTTCGCCTGATTGCTCTGGCCTATTGAATAGGAGTGGTGAGTGAGGGCATCCTTGTCTAGTGCCAGATTTCAAAGGGAATGCTTCCAATTTTTGCCTCTGTATATTGGCTGTTGGTTTGTCGTAAATATTTTTTATTATTTTGTGATACTTTCCATCGATACCTAGTTTATTGAAGGTTTTTAGCATAAAAGACTGTTGAATTTTGTCAAAGGCCTTCTCTGCATCTATTGAGATAATCATGTGGTTTTTGTCTTTGGTTCCGTTTATGTGATAGATTACATTTGTAGACTTGCAGACGTTGAACCAGCTTTGCATCCCAGGATGAAGCCTACTTGACCGTGATGAATAAACCTTTTGATGTGCTGTTGTATTCAGTTTGCCAGTATTTTATTGAAGATTTTTGCTTTGTTGTGCATCATGAATATTGGCCTGAAGTTTTCTTGTGTAGTTGAGTCTCTGCCAGGTTTTGGTATCAGGATGATGTTGGTCTCATAAAATGAGTTAGGGAGGATTCCCTCTTTTTGTATTGTTTGGAATAGTTTCAGAAGGAATGGAACCAGCTTCTCTTTGTACATCTGGTAGAATTTGGCTGTAAACCCATCTGGACCTGGACTTTTTTGGTTAGTAGGCTATTAATTGCTGCCTCAACTTCAGTCCTTGTTGCTGGTCTATTCAGGGTTTCGACTTCTTCCGGATTTAGTCTTGGAAGAGTGCAGGTGTACAGGAATTTATCCATTTCTTCCAGATTTACTGGTTTGTGTGCATAGAGTTGTTTATCGTAACATCTGATGATAGTATGTATTTCTGCGGAAATTCTTTTTTATTTCATCTATTGATTCTTCTCTCTTTTCTTTTTTATTAGTCTGGCTAGTGGTCTGTCTATTTTGTTGATCTTTTCAAAAAACCAGATCTTGGATTTATTGATGTTTTTGAAGGTTTTTTTTTTTTTTGTGTGTGTGTTTCTTTCTCCTTCAATTCTGCTCTGATCTTAGTTATTTCTTTTCTGCTAGACTTTGAGTTTTTTTGATCTTGCTTCTCTAGCTCTTTCAATTTTGATGATGGTGTGTTGATTTTAGATCTTTCCTTACTTGTCATTTGGGCATTTATTGCTATAAATTTCCCTCTAGACACGGCTTTAAATGTGTCCCAGAGATTCTGGTATGTTGTGTCTTCATTGTCATTGGTTTTGAAGAACATCTTTATTTCTGCCTTCATTTCATTGTTTATCCAGTTGACATTCTGGAGCCAGTTGTTCAGCTTTCATGAAGTTGTGCTGTTTGAGTTAGTTTCTTAATCCTGAGTCCTAACTTGATTGCACTGTGGTCTGAGAGACTGTTATTGTTTCTGTTCTTTTGCATTTGCTGAGGAGTGATTTCCTTATTTTAGAGTAAGTGTGATGTGGTGCTGAGAAGAATGCATATTCTGTGGATTTGGGGTGGAGAGTTCTGTAGATGTCTATGAGGTTTAGTTGGTCCAGATCTGTGTTCAAATGCTGGATATCCTTGTTGATTTTCTGTCTCATTAATCGGTGTAATATTGACAGTGGAGTGTTAAAGTCTTTCACTATTATGTGCGGGAGGCTAAGTCTCTTTGTAGGTCGTTAAGAACTTGCTTTATGTATCTGGGTGCTCCTGTATTGGGTACATATATATTTAGGATAGTTAGCTCTTCTTGTTGTATTGATCCTTTTACCATCATGTAATGCCCTTCTTTTCTCTTTTGATCTTTGTTGGTTTAAAGTCTGTTTTATCAGAGACTATGATTGCAACCCCTACTTTTTTTTTGCTATTTTCTTGGTAAATCTTCTTCCATTCCTTTATTTTGAGTCTATGTGTGTCTTTGCACATTAGATGGGTCTCCTGAATAGAGCACACTGATGGTTCTTGACTTTTTATCCAGTTTTCCAGTCTGTGTCTTTTGATTGGAGCATTTAATTCCTTTACATTTAATGTTAATATTGTTATGTATAAATTTGATTCTGCCATTTTGTTACTGGTTGGATGTTTTGCCCTTTGGTTGGTGCAGTTTCTTCATTGTGTTGTTGGTCTTTACCATTTGGTTCTTTTTTGCAGTGGCTGGTACTGGTTGTTTTTTTCTGTGTTTAGTGCTTCCTTCAGGAGCTTTTGTAAGGCAGGTCTGGTGGTGATGAAATCTCTTAGCAATTGCTTATCCATAAAGGATTTTATTTCTCCTTCACTTATGAAGCCTAGTTTGGCTGGATATGAAATTCTGGGTTGAAAGTTCTTTTCTTGAAAGATGTTGAATATTGGCCACCACTCTCTTCTGGCTTATAGGGTTTCTGCCAAAAGATGCTGTGAGTCTGATGGGCTTCACTTTGTGGGTGACCTGACCTTTCTCTCTGGCTACATGTAGCATTTTTTCCTTTGTTTAAACTTTGGTAAATCTGATGATTATGTGCCTTGGGGTTGCTCTTCTTGAGGAGTATGTTTGTGGTGTTCTCTGTATTTCCTGTATTTGAATGTTGGTCTGCCTTGCTAGGTTGGGGAAGTTCTCCTGGATAATATCCAGAAGAGAGAGTGTTTTCCAGCTTGGATTCATTCTCCCTGTCATCTTTTGATACACCAATCAAGCATAGATTAAGTCTTTTCGCATAATCCCATATTTCTTGGAGGATTTGTTCATTATTTTCACTCTTTTTTCTCTTTTCTTGCTTTCTTGTTTCATTTCATTGAGTTGATCTTCAATCTCTGATATCCTTTCTTCTGCTTCATCGATTCAGCTATTAAAACTTGTGTATGCTTTGCAAAGTTCTTGTGCTGTGTTTTTCAGCTCCATCAAGTCATTTATGTTCTTCTCTAAGCTTGTTATTCTAGTTAGCATTTTGTCTAACCTTTTTTAAAGGTTTTTAGTTTCCTTGCATTAGTTTCGAACATGTTCCTTTAGCTCAGAGAAGTTTGTTATTATCCACCTTCTGAAGCCTGCTGCTGTCAATTCATCAAATTTGTTCTCCATCATGTTTTGTTCCCTTGCTGATGAAGAGTTGTGATCCCTTGGTGGGGGCGAGGCTTCTGGTCTTTGGTGGTTTCATCCTTTTTGCACTGCTTTCTTCCCATCTTCTTGGATTTATCTAGCTTTGATTTCAGATAGCTGCTTGGGGAGGCAGTCTTTCCTTTGTCTGCCTGCAGAGGTGCTGCTGGGCTGCCATGGATCCAGTGGAGCTGCTGCGTAGATTTCCTACCACTTTTGTTTACTTAGGAAGATTAGGACCACCTCTGCAATGGTGGCTGCCTTTCACTCCACTAAGCTTGGTCGCCTCTGCAATCGTGGCTGCCTTTCCCCCAGCTGAGCTTGGTCGTTCCTGGTGACGCTCTAACTGATGTGTTGACTGTGCTACTCTCAAATAAGAGGGCTTCAGCCTGCTTGTCTTTTTGGGGGAGGGATCCACCCAGTTGTATTGTCTGATTCCCTGTTTTCAGTTCCCTTTCTTTCAGGGGGCTGGTAGCTCTGTCCCACAGGCTTTCTAGGAGTCAGGCAGTGCTTCTGCCTAGATCTGTGCTGACAACCCCAGCACCGCTGGAGTTGCTGCTCAGCCCTGTTTGGACAGCTCACAGGGGCTTTTCAGCCCAGTGAAAATCTCCAGTTTTGTGGGTTGTGGAGGGCTTGGGTGAAGCACAGTATCTCACCCGAAGTCCCAGAGGGGGAAAGCCCCCGATTCTCCGGTCAACTGCACTCATCTCCTGGGTGGGGCATTGCCCCGCCCTGCCTCAACTTGCCCTTTTTGATTTATACTCACTGTCCAACCAGACCCAATAAATGAACCTGGCTCCTCGTTTGGAACTGTGGAGACCACTCAGCTTCTGTGTCTCTCTTGCTGGGAACTGTGTTCTAGAGCTGCCTCTATTCAGTCATCTTGGAAAAACCCCCAGTTGTGTTTTCTTTTAACCATGTACAGCTGCATAGGGGCAGCCATGGAATAAGAGGGTGTGGTTTGCTCAGACAAATATCACAAAGAAAGGGGCATGGGAGTGAAGAAAGGCCCATGCAAGAGAGGGGTGATGATGGTTGGCCAGGGTTAAAGCTGAGGAGGGAAAGAAAGGGTGAAGTCAGGGGAATGAGGAAGGATGAATAATAATTGGCAGGATGATATAATCACTGAAGCTCCAGAGAGAGAGTGAGATAGAAAGTTAGCAGATGGCACTCAGAGACTGAAAGGTTAGAAATTGACATCATAGAGGGTTTACAGTTACTTGACTAGCAAGTTCAGGAGTTTGAATCCTGCTTTATATTCTACTTTTCATTTTTCTCTTTTTCTGCATGCTCCACTTTCTAAATGTAAAGTGTCCTTTCTGAGTTGGTAAATGCAGAATCTTACGTAAAAGAGTGCTGTGGGGAAGGGAAGGGTGTGGGTTTGTTGGAAACCTACAAAAAGAGCTGATAGAACATAGGATGGTGGGGATGTTGAACACGTTCCCTTGAGTATCTTTTTTAAGCCTTGAAAGTCATCTGTATTTGTAAAGAGAATGATTGATGATTATAGTTCAATAAAATAATCTTATGTCTATTTGTCTGCAGTACCATCAACCAGTTGAAAACTGAGAAAAATCTGTATAATCACCAATGATTTAGATAATGCAGTGCTCATGAGTAACTTTGTTCTTTTCCGCTACTGAATTGCCTGATTGTTTTGTTTTCCCTATTGGAAGGGCACATATAAACTTGAAGGCTCATATAGGCCCCCACATAGTCTGGTACCATAGCAAGGGGCCCATTTGTTCTACATCAAACTTTTGTTTGAAATTTTCTGAGAAGGCCATTATTAAATAGGAAAGAGATTTGGTATGAAAAGGAGTGGGGTGGGGAGGGAAGGAGAACTTTAGATTCTTTGGGGAAAGGTAAGGATGGAGTTATAAAACTACCAAGGGAGGATGCTGTCAAGGAGTTAGGAAAGCCTTAAAGTTTGTCAACTCATATGATGAACAGGCACATAATTTTGAAAGTAATTGCATGCTATATGTTCTAGAGTGGGATTATTAATGGTTATTGGTGACAAATGATTTGATTGACAGTATCTAACCACTAAATGAAGACAGCTTAACAAGCTAATAAATTTGTGTTTGATTTAAGAGCCA
>NW_022436951.1:24341262-24353728 GCF_009761245.1 Sapajus apella | reverse complement strand
AAAAATTTTATATAATATGTGTACAATTATACACTCATATAGTGCATGTTATATATAATATATATGTGTGTATAAAATGTATACATTAAATATATATATATATATATATATATATATATATATATCTCCCAATACTAAGTGACTATAGCCTATTGGTAATTAGGTTTTTAGTAAAATATTTTCCTCTGTAGCAATGTTATTTCTAAGCCAGAATCCTTGCAATGAAAGGCAATGAAGTTGGAAAAGAGAGTCTCACTCCCTGACCTGGGAGAATGTTTCAGAGCTCCCCACTTGCGTGGGGCTCTTCCAAGGCTCTGTTCCTACTTTTAAAATCACAGTTTCATGTTTTTTATATTGAAGATAGTCCCCAAAGTGATGAACTCAGGACTAAACATCCCAAGTCCACCCCTGCCTCAGAATGCTTTCAGCACAAAAGCGTTTAGTCTGTATGATAATTGCCTAATCCCAGTGTAGACTGGTATAATATCAAACCCCAAGGTCCAAATCAAGTGATGAAAGTTTCTAGAGGTCACTGTCTGTTTCTGTTGTCTTTACTCCCTTCCTCCTCCCGATGGCTTCTGTCCTTGGTGTGTCTAAAGCTGGGCTGAGGGGACAGCCACAAGTGGGAGGTGTAAGCAATCTGGTGTGGGTGCTTGCTGGGCACAGCAAATAGTCCCACATGGCCTCCTTTTCTTTTAGACAAGGCTTTGGTGGATTCCTTGGTGCCACTGTTTCCTGGAGACTGTTCAGCTGCTTCCCATCTGATGAGGTCAGTATCTTTCCCCGGCTGGCCACCCATGACTCTGACACTTCTGCGCCTGGGTTCCCATGGTCACTCTTGTTGGAGTCCATTTGCCTCTCCATGTAGACTTCTTCGTGGGATCTGTTTTAAGGTTTCCCTGTAATAGAGCTCATGTTTGGACTTTGAGAAACCTCTCTGGGGGTAAAAATGCAGCTTGACTCAGTGCATCCCCCTTTTTCTCTGGATCTCAAATTCCTTAAGTCTCTCTAAGTCACTTTTTCTCTTGGCTTCAGGTTGAGGGGAAGTGCCACCTCCCCTTCCTCCGGGATGTGTGTGGGTAGCAATATGGCTCACTGACAATTCATGCTACAGAAGACTTAGTTCTTCAGTCTTTTTTTCAGGCTGAGATCAGCAAATGGCTAATGCTGGAAAGACCAACTACTTTCTCTGAAATCTTTTTTTTTTTTTTTTTTTTTTTTTTTTGAGATGGAGCCTCACTCTTGTCGCCTAGGCTGGAGTGCAGTGGCATGATCTCGGCTCACTGCAACCTTCACCTCCCAGGTTCAAGTGATTCAACTGCCTCAGCCTCCTGAGTAGCCGGGATTACAGGTGCCCACCGCCACGCCTGGCTAATTTTTGTACTTTTAGTAGAGGTGGGGTTTAGTAGCCATGTTAGCCAGGCTGGTCTCGAACTCCTGACCTCAGGTGACCAGCCCACCTCGGCCTCCTAAAGTGCTGAGATCACAGGTGTGAGTCACTGTACCCAGCCCCTGCAATCTTTTTGAATATCTTGAAGGAATGGTTTAGACTAGCATCTCTCACCCAATAGAGGTGGCCTTGGGGCTCACTGTTTTGTGCTTTACTTTAGAGCAATTACATTGAAGCAGGAAAAGGGGCATTTATTAACCTATTACACCCCCAAATTGGAGAATCCGGGAAAATGCAGATAAAACAAGTCTAGAAGAATAGTTTGGCAAATGGAGCCAAAGATGAAAATGGTAGGAAAATCCTGTGGCGTGAGACACTGGCTAGTCATGTGGGGGCAGCTTGGGCAGTGTACTCAGAATAAGACCGTTCCATTTCTGACTTGGCGGATCAGGCACATTTTTCTTTAAAGTGTTCTATAATTTCCTTTTCTCATCTAGGTTTTGACCTGTAGGTGTGACACTTAAAGAGAAAGAGGGTATGAAAATGCAAAATCGGAGAACTAGTGAACACTTTTTTCACATTTGCAAATGGGTCCACAACAAGAAGCATCTACCCCGGCTCCCTGCAATTTTATACTCTGATATTTCCTTGGTTCTGTGGATCCAATTTTACCATAAAATCCTCAGGCCTCTGTCATAGCCTGGAAACATTTATAATTCAAGCTCCCAGTGGGTAAAGTTCCAGCCTAAGCTGGCTCTCATGAAGAAATACAGTTTTATTCCTTTCCGTATATTGTGCTTGAAATGGAAACGAAAATTTTAGTTCAAAAGATTCTACTGGGCCTTCAGGATAAAATGATTACTGGTTAATCATTGATAAATGATTATCAATGGCAAACTCTTGCAAAACATATGATTCCTGGTTATCTGTATCGTACTGGTGGCATTTAGTTGGGAATTCTCTTGGATTTCAGGTATGGACTTGTTTGGGAAGAAGGACAACAAAGCCCTCATATTCGTTAACCGTGGTCTGTATTCCTACACTCATCTGCCAGAAAACCTGCATTAAAATTAATAATTTGCTAGAAACTTTTCAGGTTGGCCTGGCTTGACATGGAGTCATTAAGTTTTCATATATGCATAAAAAACATAGGTAAAAACTATCAAAAACAATTTAAAAGAGCATAATTTTATAATTTGTATCAAGGATGGAAAATAAGATAATTAGAAACATTTAGTTCCTCAGGGTGTCTTAAATTTGCTTCAGGATATTAACCTTTCACATTTGGCCTCAGTATGCATGCGGTTTTCATATCCGCAGAAATCTCAGTGCATTCCCATTAACAATTATTTGATTGGGGTGGACACGAATTAAGTCATCTATACTTATCTTAATGTTTAGTTGTCATCAGTTCATGCCCAAGAGGGCAAAGCAGTTGAAAAGTGTACATGGTCACAGCAAAAAAAAAAAATTCTTTGGTTGGAGGTCACTTGTCCCCTTCTTTTTGTATGCATTAAGTGGTTGTGTAAATGCAATAGACTTGATTACTTTATAGCGTGTGGTCTTGTGGCATCTTAGCATGGCTAATTGGGGCAGAATTTTAAGAGACTGGTTTTTTGGCTTTGTCTTTGTATATCTTGGAATTAAAGATCTGTTTAAATGGAGGAACCATGCAACATGAAATGCTTTTCACTTGAGAGTGGTAATTGTTCAGCTATACCTAGTATTTTCCGTATCTGCAGCTGCCTTTATGTGATTGTATAAGGTGGAAGTTAGCTAATAGGTTATCGTTAAATGTGACCTTCTTTCCAGAAATTCAGGTCATTCTCACCCTTCAGTGATTGTTAACATTAGTGAAGTTGTTCTCACTCGTTATGGCCAATTTCAACTCACCTCAAACTTCTAGACACTCCACTGATAATGCAAATGACTAAATGCTCTCAGTATAATCTGGTATTTATGTTAGAATTTTCTGTTTCATGGGAGCCTTGCAATAAACTCTTACAACACACTGAAGACTTCTTTCTTGGATGACATAATCAATAGTCATGAAATCTATTATTTAAGTTAACATATAGTTTTATTTCCATAAAGATGCATTTACAAATCATTATTTGTTTTATTTATTTATTTATTAATATTATTTTTTCTAAATGGAGTTTCACTCTGTCACCCAGACTGGAGTGCAGTGGTATGATATCTGCTCACTGCAACCTCTACCTCCCGGGTTCAACCTCGGGTTCAAGCAGTTCTCCTGACTCAGCCTCCTGAGTAGTTGGGACTACAGATGTATGCTACCATACCCGGCTAATTTTTGCAGTTTTAGTAGAGACGAGATTTTCCCATGTTGGCCAGGCTGGTCTTGAACTCCTGACCTAAAGTGGTTTGTCTGCCTCGACCTCCTAAAGTGCTGGGATTACAGGCAGAAGCCACCATACCTGGCCTACAAATCACAATTTTAGACCTGAGACAGTGTTATTAAATCAATTGTCAATACTAGTGTAATTGATCATTTTTTCTACTAGCTAATGTCATGCTCTAATTTTAAAATTTCAGTAGTTAGACCAGCCTGACCAACATAGAGAAATCCTGTTTGTATAAAAACCCAAAAAATTAGCTGGTTGTGATGGTGCATGCCTGTAATCCCAGCTACTCAGGAGGCTGAAGCAGGAGAATTGCTTGAACCCGGGAGGCGGAGGTTACTCTTGAGGTGAGATCACGCCATTGCACCCCAGCCTGAGCAACAAGAGCAAAACTCTGTCTCAAAAAAAAAAAAATTCAGTAGTTCTCACAACATGCTTCCTTTGGTAAGAGGTTATATTAGAATGTATACATTGAAATGCGTTATGGAACACTGATATGCATTACACAACATTGAGGACTGCCGCATGCTGAGGTCTCCACAGAACAGACCCTGAGGTGAAGTTCTGTGTGCATCGGTTGATTGAGGAGTTAAAGAAGCTGAATTAGGCAGAGGGAGAAATTACAGGGCAGTGCAGTTATACTGGAAACCTTAGCAGAGACCTCAGGGAGTGCTGGAGCTGGGATGTCCAAGCCAAGTTGTCCCACATGGAAGCAAGAGGGCTGGGTCCACATGCGTCTGCAGTGAACAGTCGTTTCTTACAGGCTTTCCCTGGGGAAGGGCTGTGCTCTTAGACTGGGTACCTCTGTTCCCACAATGGCAATTCCTGGAAAAAGGCTCATTTGAGAACCTTTGTCTACCAATACCCTAAGGAGCCGGCAGAGTGACTGCTTCAGTTCCTGAAGAGGGTGGATCTGGGCGGACCACCTCCGCAGCTGCTATAAGGGTTTACCAAGAGCAGGTGGATCCCAAGAATAACAAGTGTGAGACACTTCACTAGCTTACTCTCTGCTGGGGGTCTATGCTGTCTTAATATGCCATTCCAAGGTTATCAGGAAGTGCCTCATTCATAGTTATATGAGCTTCCTCTAATGTGAGTTAATTCCAGAGAGTAGCCTTGGTTAAGCTGAGTCAGTGGTGAAATGAAAATAGGAAGTAAAGACTGCTAAATGTTTGCGACAGGATTTTTCCCAGGTCTCAGGCTGGAAACGGGCGATTGTTCAGTGTTTCATGTATTCATTCCAAGCATCCACTGAGCTTCTGTAAGGTTCCAGGCATTGCAAGAAATGACACAGAAACATCTGTCTCCACTTCTATAAACTTCTGCAGGAGAAAAAAGACAAGTAAATAGTCATCACCCAGTATGATACTCGGGACAAGCAGTAAGAAAGGACAGATGATCCATGAAGAATGACCCACAGTGTGCTAGCACCGGCTCCTACTGGTTCACAGGAGCCAGTTTGATTTTCAGAAATGTTGTCACCTTGTTTCTGTTAAAAATCAAATGATATGAACTTATCATTAAATTTTATTAAAAACAAGGTTAACACATACTAAAAACTCATTACTTCCTAATTACTTTACTGTTATTTATGCTCTTAAGCTTTGTTCTATCGTGCCTTTCTGGTAGTAATATCATATAATGGTGTGCAGCTGTGCATAGATTCCCATTTCTGTGTTCAGATGTTACCTTGGAGGCTTGGAATTGGTCACTATGGGAGCATTCACACCACGGAATGGGCAAATGCTTCCTCTCTCGCTTCACTCCTGAAGGGTTTGATTTACTGTTTCGTTGACTATCTAGACTTAAGAAAGTGATGGAGAAAACGCCAATAACATGGATGAAACTTACACATGTAATTTCTGTAGCCATTACATTGTGAAGGGTACAAAAAATTGAGGAACTATTCTGCCTCTATTTGCAAATCATCTGGTTCAGCAAGAGTTCCTCATGTCATTGACATATGAATAAACTTTGCATAGACATCTTCATTTTTTCCTTTTTTACTCATTAATGTAAATGAGAATATTAATACTAACTAGTTATGTCAGAGCTATAGGATTTTGTCGATGATATGGGAAATTTCTGAATTGGAAAATAATCAAAAGTTTATCCAGTCTAACTTTATGAAATTATAGCTGACTTGCAATCATTGTTTGGCTAAAGATACCAGAGTTCAGAAAATCAAGGTAAGTGTTTTGTGAGGATCAATTGGCTGTTTATAATGAAGAGTAGTATATATTTTATTATTTTTGTGAATTGCTTGCTACACATTCCATTTTCATCAGTTAAAATTATAATAAAATAAATAAAATAAAATTATGTGCATATGTACACCCATGCATTTTTCCCGCTAGAGAGCAGATTGTTAAAACTTTATCAGCATACAACTGGATAAAGCAGAGCTAATACAGAACTTTGCATAGTTACCATATGAGCCACGGAGGGGTTGGGGGTTACATGACTCATTCTGAAAAGATTGAGTGAGGGGAAGCAGGAAAAGGGAAGGCTGAGCTTACATCATCAGTAGACTTCTGGTTCCTCCTCTTTCTCCTACATTGCATTCTGCTTTACAGCAGACCAGGAAGAAGATAAAATTCCTAGGCTCTCTTTCATTCTGGCATTAGCATTTCTGACTACAAATGTACCAAATATTTTCTGGACTAAATGAAGGTACCTAAATACAGCACTTCTTATAGCTATTCGCATTTCTGCCACAAACACATTTTTGTGACAACCCATTAGCGCCGTTAAAATTATTTGTGCTTTCCCTCAGGAGATACTTCTGGGCAGTTTGGCTCTGTGTGGATTCGCTCTGTAGCACTCACTATAGGACCATTTCTCTGAGATTTTTTTTGGGACACTCAGACCTTCCCCTCACCGTTGGGAAGCACCGTCCATCCATTATCCCAAAATGGCAAGGCCACTTCCTTTAGGTCCTGGTGTCCCTATTGGGCGTGATGATGCTCACCTTCTTCCAGAGAGCATGATGGAATGCTTTGCTTAGTTCGCCACTGGAAAGCATCTATTTAGGTGAGTTTCTGTTCTCAACCCTCCTCAAGTCATTTTTTCCCAGGTCCTGGGTCTCAGACCTGATTTCTCCATGTCTGTTTTGCTATTTTCCTCATATAGATATGCTGTATTTAATCTTTATAGAATTCATAAGATTGAATACGTGACAGATTAGAAATATGTTTAAAGTATTATTTTTCCATTTACAACCATTTTTAGAATTCTTTAGGTCTTTTTAAGGGCAAATTTCAAAAATGATTTTTTAAAGACAACACAACAGTGGTGGCTCATGCCTGTAATTCCAGCCCTTTGAGAGGCTGAGGAGGGCAGATCACAAAGTCAGGAGTTTGAGACCAGCCTGACCAACATGGTGAAACCCCATCTCTACTAAAAATACAAAGATTATCTGGGCGTGGTGGTGGGTGCCTATAATCCCAGCTACTCGGGTGGCTGAGGCAGGAGAATGGCTTGAATCTGGGAGGTAGATGTTGCGCTAAGCTGAGATCGTGCCATGGCACTCCAGCCTGGGCAACAAGAGCGAAACTCCATCTCAAAAAAAAAAAAAAAAGCTGATAGTTGATTGCATAGGACACTCCTCTCCCTAGACTTTAAACTCCTTAATGGAAGAAAGTAAATTTCATCTCATTATCCTGTAGGACTAGTCCAGTGTCTGTCATATACCTGGATGAATACACAAATGAGTATTTCAAAATCATTTCTTTAAAACCTGGTTATATACATGAAATTCTAAACATTTCTCTTTGTGTGTGATGAATATGTCCTGAATCAAATTATTGTAAACAGAAGTCAATGAATGGTTTTTAAGATGTATTGATGCTAGCAAGGCCACTGTAAGTCCAGTCTTCTCTGCCTTTCTCTCCCATAGCCATCCTAACTCCACACGTTTAAAAAATCTATTCATTAATTTATTCATCTATTATCTATCTATCTATCTATCTATCTATCTATCTTTCCACCCAGTTAGTCAACCAGTCACTTATTCTGCAGATATTCAGTTGTATCCTTGTTATATAATGGTGAGCAAGGTAGAAATGGTCCTGCTTTCATTGGAGAAGAGAATATTAAGCCCATCACTTACAGTGCAGTAAGTACTGTGATAGAAAAAATACATCTCTCATGCATCTCAGCATTGACTCTCTCAGGTAAGAAATGAAGATCTAAAAAAGCAGGGGGGAGAAATGAAAATTATTCTGAGACTTCACAGGTGTGGAAAGGTTAACCAAGAAATGAGGAGAGGGGATGGTGTTTAGACAATATCTGCAGATCTACACCAGAGAACATGGTGTGTTCTAAGACCAGAAAGAATGCAGTATTTCTAAAGCTTGGATTACCAAGTAGGGACTAAGGAATGATGAGGATACCAGTACCAACAGGGGTTAGAATTTGAAAGGCTCCATGAATTGCTGAGAGTTTGAAGTTCTCATCTTGGCTGAAGAATAGAGAATGAGTGGCCAGGTGAGAATCTGGGGCAAGAGTAGAGACTGGGAAGCCAGTTAAGAAGATGATGCAGGGAAGAGGAAGAGGGTGATCACCTGACCTCAGGTAGTGGCTGTGAGGTTGTGAAAAATGGCACCATTCAAGTCAACTCTCTTAGTTACAAGGAACTGGCAGAACATGAAAGGATCGAAATGAATAAATCCTGGCAATTGGAAGATACAGGTAAATCATCTCTCTCTAAGTCCGTCTGTTGCTTCATCTTTGAGAAAGCGGTAATTTCTGATCATTTGATTTTGAGAGCTATTGTTTAGTCTTCCCTTTTAGCAAAACGGATTAACCTTTGCTATAGATGAGGAGATAGAAGAAACAAAGAAGAGAATTTAAATAGAGGACATATTTATTCTGGCATCTTGTAAATTTGTTATTTAACTTCAGGGCAAAATCAAAATGAGATGTCAAGTTGTGCTTAAGGTACATGCCTGTCTCTGAGGCTATAAACATAGCATGACTGAGCAGACTACATGTGGTACCAGAGTCTTCTGTGGTCTTTCTTGAAGGGAATAAAGACTATGAATAAGGACAGGAAATCTGGAAGGATATATCAAGTCTGGAGATTCTGTCCCCTTGACTGAAAAAGGCATTAAGGCATTAGGGACATTAATTTAGAAGAAGACAAATATAGTAAACAGTAATTGTTGCATGAAGACATGACATTATTGGTTTTTAAAAGCCCATTCAAAGTTTTAAAAACCATAGCTATATTCCTATAATTTCTTTTTAGTATCACATAGTGTGACGTTTGAAGGATCTCTATGAGTAAATGTCATTTTTATTCAATATTTGAGCATAATTAGTGAAGTTGTTTTTTGGTGTAGCTCATTTGCTCATGTTATCTCTGTTGGTTACTGTTTTTATAAACTTCAAATTGTTCATTTTTAAAGATAATTTTATTTACTTGAAGATGAAGAGGAACTTCGATTGTAGGAGATTGCCTGCAGTGGCGTTAATAGTCAAAGAGATGGTTTAGTTCTTTTGGAAAAGGAAATGTGACCCTAGGATTATGCCCTTGAGAGATGATACTTCAATTCAAATTGTGATTCACAGAGTGATTGCAGCCTGTGGTAATGCATCTTCAACATCTCAAAATAGCTGTTAGACGGCAGAGCTTTTCCCTTGAGGAAGGCAGTGTTCAGGAGATGTCTTTTGTCTCTTTGAAACGAGCAGAGCAGACTTTGAGCAATGAAAAGAAACAATGTATAATATTTTCTGGAGTGATTTCAAAATTAACTGAGAACAAAAATATCCTCACCTGTTTTGTACTGTGCTACAAATAAAAAAATAAATAACACAAATAAACAGAATAATATCTGGAAGGTCGCTATGCCTGGGTTAATTTCGAGGCTTGTACAGGGAATATAAAATTTGGACCTGGAGCTCTCAGTGTACGAGCAAGCAACTGAACACATTCTTAATGTCATGCATCGTTAAATCCATTGTACTCTTTACAGAGAAACATGCAAATAATAAAAATATATTACTATATTTTTCTATCTTTGTTGGTAAACAGTGGCTGATAGCGAACAGTGAGATAATTCTTTATTCTAATTGCATAAATCGAATTGATGGTTTTCTTAAATATACAGTGAATGGGGCTATTTGACTACTTTTTTTTCTTTGTCAGGATTTTTACAGCAAGTAACCAATAGGATTTATTTTTTAAAGAAGTCGTCGGAAGAGCCTTCCAGTCACATTGAAGGTTGTAAAGCACAGAAACATGTCAAGATGAAGTGGATCATGGCAGGCGGGATAAGGCAGGCTCTCCCTGGAATAGCTAACAGGTAAGAGGCTGCAGGGGACAGCACAGAAGGTGCACGGGTTCCTTTTTCATGTCCAAAACTGATGGTTGGCTGCTCCCAGCGAAGACTGTAGGGAGAGGAAGACAGAGGTTGAGTTGAGAAAGCCTGGCTGTGAGGGTGACTATGAAAATGATTCCTCAAAGACCTAGAAATAGAAATTCCATTTGACCCAGCAATCCCATTACTGGGTATATATCCAAAGGATTATAAATCATTCTACTATAAGGACACATGCACACGAATGTTCATTGGAGCACTGTTTACAATAGCAAAGACCTGGAACCAACCCAAATGCCCATCAATGATAGACTGGACAGGGAAAATGTGGCACATATACACCATGGAATATTATGCAGGCATCAAAAATGATGAGTTCGTGTCCTTTGTAGGGACATGGATGAACCTGGAAACCATCATTCTCAGCAAACTGACACAAGAGCAGAAAATCAAACACCGCATGTTTTCACTCATAGGCGGGTGTTGAACAATGAGAACACATGGACACAGGGAGGGGAGCACTACACACTGGGGTCAGTTGGGGGAAATAGGGGAGGGACAGTGGGGGGTGGGGAGTTAGGGAGAGATAGCATGGGGAGAAATGCCAGATATAGGTGAAGGGGAGGAAGGCAGCAAATCACACTGCCACGTGTGTACCTATGCAACAATCTTGCATGTTCTTCTCATGTACCCCAAACCCAAAATGCAATAAAAAAAAAAAAGAAAATGCAAACCCCAGAGGGAAAGATGAAAGTCAGGTTAAGAAAGAAAATGAGATGGCTGAGAATAACAAGAGAATGGATTTTATGTCAAACAGAACAAAATAAGAATGTAAATGACAGACAAGTAGCAAGGTTGGGTGATCAGGAACATGGGACAGACAATATGACAAGGAACAAGGTGTGCTGCAGGTTGAGCTGATCAGTTCAGGAACTAAATCTGTACGTGCTGAGAGGCAGCTTGGCAGTTGATCTAAAAATTCTTAAACACAATGGCAGTTACTTAAAGAAAAATATTGGGGTCCAACAGACTACAGACAGGGACTTGGCATCAAGACTAAACTATCAAGGATTTCAGCTAGATAGGCTGTCCAGAGTTTATAAAAGTAGAGACTGAGAGACCTGCAGATGCTGTGACAACAGTGGTGTAAGCCAGGAAATGTCAATGTCAGCACAGCTCTAGCAACTGAGGAGTAGGCTAGATTCATTCAAAAACCAGGCTAAGAGCACTCATCATGTGGCGAGTACAATAGATATGTTACAAGGAGTTATCAGGGCTGATTCCTGTCCTCAGGAATACGACAATCTGGTAGTGATACCACCAGTAACCACTCCTTCCCCAACCCCACCCAACCAAACCAATGAAACATCTTGCAACACTCAGTAATACACTACTACATTTATTTTGCTTTATGGCAGGTGGTCTTCAGGCCCCAGTCAGCCTGACATGTAGGCTGGTATGTGGCAAGGCCTGCAACGGTTCTGAGAGAAGTCATTGCTGAGAGATTAGAAAATAGGCTGCGGTATTTTCTTGGCATCCTTCCTAATTAATCTCCTAGGCTTGTACCCATCAGATGCTCAGCAGCACAGTAGTTTTTGGACCCTCTCCTTAGCCACAGCAAGCACTAGACCCAAGATGAAATTGCAGGACAGGTTTTTGGTGTGGTTTTATTGATAGAAGAAACAGAGTTTAATTTGCTAGGAAGGTATGAGTTTTACTTTTTGAAGGAATCTTCTTCAAAAATAAGGATGCATATACTTTGAAGAGTCCTTCCTGGCCCTGAGGTGACTTTGAAGCAGCCTGTTTACTGTGGTTCTAAGTCGTTGTGAGTCACTTGGAAACACAAGTCTGGTAGGCAGGAGGTCTGTGTTATTCATATTTTTTCCTAACTCTGACTTTAGACACATCATCCCACCTCTTTGCACTTGAGTTCTGTTGTTGTCTGAATGTGTCCTTCAAAGTGCGTGTACTGAAGTTTAATCCCCAATGAAACAATGTTAGGAAGTGGGGCACAGTAATAGGTGATTAAGTCATGAGGGCTCTGTCCTCATGCACAGTTGCATGTTATTATTGTGGAGTGGATTAGTGATTTTGAGAATGAGCTTGTTTTAAACGTGAGTTCTGTCCTTTGCTTGCTCCCTTTCTCTTCCTCCCACTCTCTTTTTCATCCATTTTCTATCATGGGATAATGCAGCAAGAAGGCCCTCACCAGATGCCAGACCCTCAGCCTTGGACTTGGACTTCTAAACTCCCAGAATGGTGAGAAGTAAATTTCTCTTTTCTTTTCTCTTTCTTTTCTTTTTTCTTTCTTTCTTTCCTTCTTTCTTTTCTTTTCTTTTCTTTTCTTTCTTTCTTTCTTTCTTTCTTTCTTTCTTTCTTTCTTTCTTTCT
>NW_022436951.1:24325554-24341252 GCF_009761245.1 Sapajus apella | reverse complement strand
TCTTTCTTTCTTTCTTTCTTTCTTTCTTTCTTTCTTTCTTTCTTTCTTTCTTTCTTTCTTTCTTTCTTTCTTTTTCTTTCCTCCCTCCCTCCCTCCCTTCCTTCCTTCCTTCTCTCTCTCTCTCTTTCTTTCTTTCTCTCTCTCCTCTCTCTTTTTTTCATTCTCATTACCCGGTCGGTGGTATTTTCTTATACAACGCAAGATGGACTAAGACAAGCTTCTTGTTCATAGCCATATCCTGGGATCAAACATATATGGATATAGCTCCTGGGGTGGCAAATTTTTGGCTGAATAGTCAGGTCTCACCATGGGACCTTTAAGGCTGAACCTAAAGTCACCTTCCCTATCTCCACTTCAGTGTTCCCAACTTGTTCATTCATATTCTCTTTCTCTTTCTCTCCCTCTAAACAAATGCAGACATATTCTTGAAATCGGCAAAAATTTTTATGAGAAGCAGTCTAATTTTTTGAAGAGATATGAGAATTAGGAAAAATGTGCTTCCTTAAAACTAAAAAATGTGACTGTTGGTAGAATAAACACGGGCGTTATCACTGAGACTGAATGAGTGCTCAAGTTGATCATTACAAAATGGAGTGTGTCATGCTTCTAGTACATGCAGAGATTACCTGTAGCATGTAACATCAAGGGTGCTCTATGGGGTATCTCCTTCTGTGAATCTTGACTTTACCTAGGAGATCCTATTCCCAGTGAGAAACACTCATTAAAGATAGAACCTTGTGTTTAAGGAGTGGGTAGGAGAGATCGAAGAGAAGGTTGTGAGGTGAAAGTAAGTGAACTCCAAAGTGAAATCATATTTTGCTTAGGGCAAAGATGGCAACAGTCGCTTTAGTCATGAAGCAATCTGGGTTCAATTGTTCAAATTTGAGAAGAAAAACTGCATTGTTTAGTATTAACTGTGACCTATTTGAGTTTTCTTTGTTTGGTATTTGGCTACACATGGATTTAGCCTAAGTCAATACCTAGAGTAAATAAAAAAGGCCCATAACACATGTATACTACCATGTTTATCCTGTTGAGCTCTTAGTGGTTTCATAGGACATATGTGCAATAAGTCAGACTCTCCCTGGAATGGCTAACATCATATCCATGCTGTGAGTTCAGAGTACAGCAATTTGTCTGATGCGCAGACATTAGAAATGTACAGCCAACCTCCTAATGTTCTGCTAAAATCAATTTCTTTTCTTTCTTATTAGCATTTTTTTTTGTTTAACAGAATAAAAGTATTTCCATTTTTACATAAAAATAGGGACAAAGAGCACATGTTAAATATACTGGTGAGTATAAAAATCTGAGTACAAATTTTAAAAAACAGTATTATACTTTGGGTAATAAATAATAATGACACTATTTTTTGTATCTCTTTCCCTACAGTTAGCACTGTCAGTTCCTGTTCCAGCATATTAAAAGTGTGGAAATTCTAGATTTTCCTAAGCATCAACAATATAAAATGACTTGTGAAGAAATCAGAGAAATGTCAGAAGAGATGTAGGGAGAAAGAAAGCACAAGGAAACATGAGGTCTCTTTCTTGGAAGATTTTTCAGGGCAGGCTTTCTGTAGAGACTGATTCAGCTAGTTCAGCCTTTTTGTTAGGGTCCCTGTCTTCTTCTCTCACCTCCATATCCAGCTCATAAGGAAATACCATAGGTTCTACTTTTAGAATACATCTCAAATTTGATAGCATCTCACTGTTTTCTTAGCTCCATCATGTATCGCAGGAGCAATTGCAGTAGCTTCTTGTGGTCTTCCTATTTCCACAGTCACCCTCTGCATCTATCTCTTCTCCATATAACCATCAGGTCCCGAGTTGAAGATCAGATCATGTCAGTTCCCTGATTGAAGCTTCCAATGTCTCCTAATCACTGGGTTGTTGTTGGTGGTGGTGGTGTTTGTTTGTTTGTTTGTTTTTGGCCATGTTTGAGACATGGTCTCACTGTGTTGCTCAGGGTGGAGTACACTGATGTCATCATGGCTCACTGCAGCCTTAACCTCCCAGGCTCAAGTGATCCTTCAACTTCAGCTCTTCAAGTAGTTGGGACTGCGGGGGTATGCCATTATACCTGACTAATATTTTTGTGGAAATGGGATTTCATTGTGCTGCCAAGGCTCGTCTCAAACTTCTAGACTCAAGTGATCCTCCTGCCTTGACTTCCTAAAGTGCTGGGATTACAGACTTGTGCCACCACACCTGACCTCCCAATCATGGTTAAGGCAAAAGTCCAACTATCCATGGGCCATGTGACCTTTACTGGGTACACCTAAGATGTACCCCAGTGATCACTGCCTCGTCTTACTCACGTTCCTGTGTATTTCCCACCTGCAGTGTTTGGGTTAGACCTCCTCATGCGCTTTAACAAGCAGAATAAGGAAGAAGTGATGGCACTTCACTACTAAGATCAGGATACAAAAGCTCACAACTTCTCTCTTGCTAGAGGCCTCTGTACTTCTTCATTGGCTCACTCTGATGAAGTAAGCTGTCATACTGGAGAGGCCCGCAAGACAAGGAACCGGGGGTCTCCTCTGGGAAGCAAAAAACTGAAACCCTTAGTCTAACAGCCCCCAAGAATTTGAATCTTGGTAACAAAACTTGAAAGTGGATCCTCTGGAATTGAGTTGAGCCTTTGGATGATCCAGCCCTGGCCATTACCTTAATTGCAGGGTTAGAAGGAGGGGCGGAGGGCAGAAAAACAGAAGAGGCAGCAGATCCGTGAAGCAGGATCCAGCCCAGCTGTACCAGATTTGCGAACCACAGCAACTGTGAGAGAATTAATGGTGTTTCAAGCCACGCAGGGGTAGTTTGTTTTGCAGCAATAGGTAACTAATCCATGGCCTTTTAGGAACTGACCCTCGGCTACTTCTCAGACCTCACCTCCCTTCACCTCCCACTTTCTACTTTTCTCCAGCATCTCTGCTCTTATTTCTCCTTGGACATTCCAAGCTTGTTCTGACTCCATGGAATTTTGCTTGCTGTTTAGAATGCGCTTGAATGCTCTTACATGGGACCTTTGCATGGCTGATTCATTCCCATATCCAGGACTTCTTTCGATTCTCACTTTTGCAGAGAAGCTTTCTTTGGCCTCCCTCCATGGAAAAGTTACAACAACTGCTTCCAGCTACTTCTTTTTTGCGCTCATCCTTTTCTCTGTCTCATTGTCCTGCGTTATTTTTCTTCCTACCCTATGTCTTTCTTGTTTGTACTTTATTGCATGTTCCTGTATTCTGTTTTAAGCTCCATGAGGGTTGGGGTTTGGTCTGTTCTCAGTTTCTAGAATACATAGGTGGTAACTTCATATTGATTGAACAAGTGGGTACGTTTTACCGTCATAGGCTGGCACTTCCTCATTTGCAAGATAATGGTGTTAGAACAAATGTCATTAAATTTGCCTCTATATCGAAACTTACTGTTCTATGACTAATACGGCAAAGAGATTAAAGACAGGAAATCAAAATTAGAACAGAATAAGAATCACACAAGGGGGCTTTTAGAGTGGAAAACATGGGGTATGTAAGACACTGTGGATGAAGAGGAGGTACTGTCATTTGACAAGAACCGTCTGGTCCAGGGTTGTCCCATAGAACCCTGTGATGATAGGAATATTCTGATGAAGTAAGCTGTCATACTGCACTGCCCAGCACAGGAGCCATAGCCTCCTATGGCTATTAAGCCCTTAAAATGTGGCTAGTGAGACTGGATAAATTTCAAATTTTATTTTTATTTTATTATAGAGACAGAGTCTTGCTCTGTCATCCAGGCTGGAGTGCAGTGGTATGATCTTAGCTCACTGAAGCCTCAACCTGAGCTCAAGCCATCCTCCCACCTTAGCCTCCTGAGCAGCGGGTACAGGTGCAAGCCACTATGCCCAGAAAATTTATTTTTTATTTTTAGAGATGGGGTCTTGCTATGCTGCCCAGGCCAGTCTTGAATTCCTGGCCTCACATAATCCTCCCACCTTGGCCTCCCCAAGTGCTGGGATGATGGTTACAGGCATGAGCTATTGCTCCCTGTCTCGAATTTTATTAATTTAAATTTAAAGAGCCCTTTTAGATTCTAAATCATGTAATTCTTTGTTGGCACTGTGATTGTACTTTCACAAGCTTATCCACCATGAAAGATCAGGGCATATTAGGCTGGCACAGCCGTACAGTTAGTGCTACTTCAGAGACAGCTGATGGACAGGAGACGGGACATTCTCACCATAGATTTATGACTAAAATGCAAACTACAAAAATTTTTTTTTCATAGAACCAAAAATATGCTATGGAATACACTGCTCAGTACTAATTAAGTGTCTTCTATAATAATGACAGTTTTCTATGGGGTTGATTTGTTTTTCCTCTTCCCCCTCATTTTATTTTATTTTTTTGCTTTTCATTTCTGTCTAGGTGGTTTTGAAAGTAAACAGAAAAAGCAAAAATAAACAAAAAGTCAGTGCTCGATAATTTTGCCACTTTTAGTAGAAGTGTGGATTACTGCCTAAAGACATCTCTGTTGGTGATTACGGACATGAAATAAATCAATCGGTTGCCATTTTCTTTGGGTCTATGATGTCTCTCGTCATCTGGAATTTAAGCATCTGAGCCTCCCAATTTCTTCTTCACTCTTCTTAATTATTATCCCTTTTGCTTCCACAGACAGAATCTGAACTATCTTTTAACACGGGCAAATGCAATGTATTATCAACAGTCGCAGCTGCTCTTTATAATGAAGAGAATTCCCCTCCACCCATGTCCTTGGCTATAATACCTGGTGTTAGAAAGAACCAAAATGCCTTTTTTTTCCCTCTTTTTTTCATGTTAAATGACATGTTTATTTTCCTGGATAATAAAAATAATGACTCAAGAAAGACCTACAAATGTTTGTTTTTCCTTAACACATGAATGCCTTGGCATCTGTGAAAGGTTATGTGTTGCGTAGGCTTTGAGACAAGACCCAGGTTAAATCAGTGCTGTGTTAAGTATTTATACGTGACACAGAAAATTGCTAAACATCTCTGTTTTGCTTCCTTTCTCTCACAGGCAAAACAGACGTGATAATAGGCATGTCTCAAGGTTGCTGTGTGGACCAGCTGAAACGCTATGTGTGAAAGCACTTCACACACAGAAGGCGGTAATGTGAGATTCAATTTTTTTTTCCATTTATTTATTTTATTGCATTTTAGGTTTTGGGGTACATGTGAAGAACATGCAAAATTGTTGCATAGGTACACACATGGCAGTGTGATTTGCTGCCTTCCTCCCCATCACCTACATCTGGCATTTCTCCCCTTGCTATCTCTCCCCAGCTTCCCACCCCCCACCGTCCCTCCCCTATTTCCCCCCAACTGACCCCAGTGTGTAGTGCTCCCCTCCCTGTGTCCATGTGTTCTCATTGTTCAACACCCACCTATGAGTGAAAACATGTTCATTCTAGTTTTGGGACATGGCTTTGTACTTGTTCTGCCTTGGGATGTTAATCAGCTCTTTCTCCATTATAACTGCCCCCACCCCGCCTTAACAAATGGGCTCACCTCAGATGTCACTTCTCAGAGATGATCTTGACCACTCTCTGCCTATATAAAATTTTCCTACTTTACGTATAGCTCTTATTAGTGTCTTAAATGATCAGATCTATTGGTTTCTATGTATATTAGCTGCCCTTTTCCCCGCACCTATGAGAATGTAAATTTTGTAAGGATAGGTACACTCACTACTTTGTTTACTTCAATATCCCCAGTGCTGAGAACATCGTCTGAGCATAGTAAATGCTCCATAAATGATTGTTGACTGATAACCCCCAGGGACACTCAAACTAGTCAGAAGCCAGCTGCGTTTTTCCATAACAGGTCATATTTCCTGAATTTATGAGCCTTCCCACTCGTCAATTATAGGAGCGTGGCTGCTGTGGAAGCCATATTTCCTTCTAGAGCCATTAGGGGTGGCTGTGGGAAATACAGATAGTTTGTCACCCTGAATCTAGGTTAAATATTTTGAAAAAGATTTCTTCAGCTTGCCACAAGGCTGCAAAATTCCTCATTGGCAGTCCTCAGAGTCTACAGTTTGTTAAGATATCTAGATGCATTTCTATATCCAAAGAAGAAATTTAGATTTTTATTAGTGTCTATACGCTAAACTTTTATAACATACTCCTAAGTGGTATTATTTGGCTGCACAGTGTGTAAAATTCATAAAGTAATTTTGAATTGCATTCAACTAATACACACACACACACTCACACATATTTTCACTTTTATTTTTTGAGATCGAGTCTCAGTTGTTCTGTTGCCCAGGCTAGAGTGCAGTGGCACAATCACGGCTAACTGCAACCTCCACCTTCTGGGTTCAAATGATTCTCCTGCCTCAGCCTTCTGGGTAGCTGGAATTACAGGCGTGTGCCGTCATGCCCAGCTAATTTTTTGTATTTTTAGTAGAGACGGGATTTTGCCATGTTAGCCAGATGGTCTCGATCTCCTGACCTTGTGATCAGCCTACCTCAGCCTCCCAGAATGCTGGGATTACAGGCGTGAGTCACCATGCTTGGCTAATATTTTTATTATGTGATCTTTGCTGGCATGAGTGGAAATACTGGCTCATAGCAAAATTTTCTGGAAGTTTCCTTTTGCCCTTTGCTAGTGCCCCAGCCAGAAGACTCTTTGCTCAGATGGGCAACTCAGCAAAGAGTCTTCTGGCTGGGGCACTAGCAAAGGCAAAAGCAACTCAGGGATCTCTTGGTGTCCCTAATGTGTCACTTTGGTAGAAAGTGTCTACAATTTCCTGCTTAAAATACTAAGTGCACAAATAAAAAGATATTCAAATAATGTAGTGACTTGATAACAGAAGAATTACCAGAATTGTTCCCCTATTTGGGGCCAGACTGCTGATGTCATGACATTAACTGATGAATTCAAAGAGTTTCCTCATGACAGAAATATTTATTATTCCTAGAAGACCTGGAAGCTACCCAAATTCCTCCAAGTTACATGTCACATTAATTTTAGAGAAAACAGAAGGATTTTTTGCATTCTAAAAATTTGAAGGGAGAAGTCGTAAACCTTCCTATTCATAAATTAGCTGAGAGTGTTAATTACACTGCTTGGAAGTTCATTTTTGGGGGCCCTCTGATGGCTAATTCATGAACCACCAGGTTAAATAAGAATCAGAAATGATTTTTTTGCCACATGTCTGCAAGTGACAGTGGCATCCTGCAGCAGGCACATCTATTTTGAATTATTTGGATTTAAGAAAGAATTAAAATAGAAGAGTGGTATTTTTATGGCATATTTATAATAGTTTCTATAACAGCTGGACTAAAATTGTCTTGGTGAATGATATCATCAGCTAATAAAAAAATCTTAGATGTATAGTGAAGACAGTCCTGAATGCAAAGTTAGACTCACTGGTTATGAATCAAAAACTTACCAATTTTATATAGCATTAGAGAAGTCATACTTTCTTTAAGTTTGTTTCATTTTTTTTTTTTTTTTTGTATCTAGAAGGAAGGGAGGTGAGGAGTGACACAGTTTTTAACGTAAAGGATCCTATTTACTGTGTAGTAAGAAAGTAACACTATGAGAAAGGGAAGTACATATCAGACAAAGGCCTGGTGGCCTTGTTGCCTAATGCTTAGCAGCACATCAGGCTGATCGATGCCTCCTTTTGTATAGGCTGTCTTGACATATTTGGGGGACTTGATCTGTACACTTGTAGGTAGTCTGCACGGCAAAGTCTGCTTGATAGGAAAAAAGCTATATACTTGAGATAAGCCAAAGGAGGAACACTGACTTTGTTACTTATGAGCCCACTGCCGCCCTTCCAGCCTGGTTTTCAATTCTCAGTCTCAAAAATAATATAACTTGGAGGCTGGGGACTTTAATTACAGAAAAATCCAATGGATGGATACATGTTGCCTGAAAAAGAAGGTAACTTCAAGATATCCCTTATTAATTTAGCTCTCATCTCCTATCGCAGGGACAGTACTTGTTTCATATTACTTGCTAGAGAACGCTGTAATTTCTGGAACACTGGGAGGGATTTATTTCATCACACCCCAGCATGGGACCTAATTTTTAGTTTAATCAAGTAGTTCCTCTCCTTTGTCATAAAGATTGATTTAGAAAACCCAGGCTAAATCAATCAGCATAAGGCACTTTCTTAGCCCTGGGATTGCTTTAGAAATGGGCATAGAACCAAATTTGGCCCAATAAAATACAGCAGAAGGTTTATTTGTAGATTTTGGGAAATAAGTGTTCTCAATTCTAAAATAAAACCATCGAGAGAAGTTCTATTTATTTCTCTTAAGATTGATGCATTTGGGAGACCCAGAAATGTGGATTCTATCTTTCTATGAGCCCAAGGATAAAGGAGAACAAAAGATCAATAGCAGAAAAATGCAGCTGGACCACAGATGGTGCAGTCTGACCTCTGCTGTGCCTTTCCCTTTGTCTGTAATTTTCAGAAGTTTGACCATGATGTATCTTGGTGTGAATTTCTTTGGGTTTCTCCTGTTTGTGGTTCCCTCAGCTTCTTGAATCTATATACTTATGTCTTTTGCCAAACTGGGAAGATTTCAGCCACTATATCTTTGAATATTTTCTCTGATTTTCTTCAATGACTCAGATGATATGAATTTAGATCTTTTGTTATTTAGTCCCATAGGTCCCTGAGACTATGTTTATTTATTTTCTAATCTACTTGGAAAATAGATTTTCTCTGTTCCAGATCCACTAATTTGTAGCAAATTAGCAAATTGCTTTATCTTTCAGTTCATTGTCTCTTTCCCCTGCCCCTTTCATTCTTCCTCGGAGCTCATCCACTGAGATTTTTATTTCAGTTACAGTATTGTATGCTTTTGTTTTAAAGTTCCTATTTGGTTCTTCTTCTTTATATATTTATATCTTTCTTTAGACTATTTTTCATTCGTTGTGAATATGTTTGTAAATAGCCTTCCCAGCTAGTTGCATCATGGCTGTCACATTGGTGCTGGGGCTCTTTGACTCTGCTGCGTGATGGTTGGGTTCTAGTTCCCCAGTAGCTCTCCATTGATACCTCTCTGGCTGGGAGGGGTAGAAATAACTCATGACTGCTGCCCACATAACCTCCACTGACACCACAGAGTGAGGAGGTGGCTTCATTACCACTGCTAGTGCTGGAAGCCCGGGTCCTCCGTTGGGTCTCCTCCCATACCACCCTGGTACAGATGGGGAGTGGCGGCTTGCTATTGCCAGCTGTGTATGGACAGCCAGTCTTCCCAGGAGCCTGATTTGTAGTTTCATCCCTTACCGCCTTCCCACCCTTTCCCCCTGAGTCCCCAAAGTCCATTGTATCATACTTATGCCTTTGCATCCTCGTCGCTTATCTCCCACTTACGAGTGAGAAAATAGGATGTTTGGTTTTCCATTCCTGAGTGACTTCACTTAGAATCACAGTCTCAAATGTTTATGTTTTCAGTATAAAATTACTGACAACCAAGAGAATGCAGGCTGGACAAAGAGAATAAAGGGTGAAAATGAGGTACTGCATGGATGGACCTGGAACACCCCTGTGTGTTGTCAGAGAGGATGGTTATTGGTGATGAAGTGAGAGGCTCTGAGAGGCATTCTCTCTACTTCTCCCAAGCCCTGGGCCCATCCTGCACACCTCCACCTCGAGCTGATAGTTCCATCATCCATTTTTCCTTTTCCCACTCACACTCACTTCAGTTCAACCCACCCTGGGCTCAGAGAATCACTGAGTGTCAACTTTGGGCATAGTAAGCTGTATTATTTACTGAATACTAATTAGTGCCATTCCCTACATCTAAAAAGTTTTCTTAACTGTTTTTACGAATTATTTAAATATCTCCTGTCAAGGTGTCCGTGATCAATCTAACTAGACATGCTCCGTCCTGTAGTTCATGGCACTACTGTTGCCTTCATGCTGAGTAATGCTTTGTTTGGGTTCTCTTGTACCCACTAGTCAGTTTTTTTTTTTTTTTTAATTAGAGGGCTTAAATAAACATTTATTACAATATATCCTCAGTTGTGATAATGACTAAAGTCTTGCTGATTGAGCAAAACATTAAAACAATTTAAAATGTTTTCTTGAGTTTTACTCTTCCTTCCTTGACTGTAAACATACCTGTATCTGCGTCCTTACTTTTCTACTTTGCTCTGGATCCATAGACGGAAACGTCACGCCTCCGAAGCTCAGTGTTGGCCTTTGCTACACTCTTCCGCCTTTGGGTCCCCTTTTCTAGAATTTTCAGTCTTTTACTTTTTTTTTTTTTTTTTTTTTTACTAATTTTTGAATTTTTCTCTCAGCACCTTGCCTTCTCAACATTCTCTTATCTTGAAAAACAAAGCCAGAGGAAGAAACACAAACAGACCTTCCCCTCCAGTCTGTTTAATGGATTAGAGGGAGATGGGAAACCGTTATAGTAACCCTGGTCCCGAAAGAGGGAACCTGAACTAAGATCGCATCATTGCGGTTGCGGAAAAGCGAGTGGTTTCAAGACGTATTAAGCATTTTCCCTTGTAGCTGACAAGTCATCTATGAGTCTGCTCTCTTACTGTTACTTTATATATATATATATAATTTTTTAAAATTGTACTTTAGGTTCTGGGGTACATGTGCAGATTATGCAGGATTGTTGCATAGGTACACACATGGCAATGTGGTTTGTTGCCTCCATCCCCCATCACCTATATCTGGCATTTCTCCCCATGTTATCCCTCCCCGACCTCCCCATCCCCCCCGCTGTCCCTTCCTTTGTCCCCCAACAGACCCCAGTGTGTGATGCTCCCCTCTCTGTGTCCATGTGTTCTCATTGTTCAACACCCACCTTTGAGTGAGAACATGCGGTGTTTGTTTTTCTGTTCTTGGGTCAGTTCACTGAGAATGATAGTTTCCAGATTCATCCATGTTCCTTCAAAGGACATGACCTTATCATTTTTTATGGCTGCATAGTATTCCATGGTGTATATATACCACATTTTCCTTGTCCTTTCTATCATCGATGAGCATTTGGGTTGGTTCCAGGTCTTTGCTATTGTAAACAGTGCCACTATGAACATACATGTGCATGTGTCTTTATAATAGAATGATTTATAATCCTTTGGGTATATACCCAGTCCATTTCCCTCGATGCTCTGTCTGTCTCCTTTGTTTTCTTCTTCACATCCAGGTTAATGAGAAAGTTTACCACCATCTACCTTATGAGTTCCATTTCCCTTGTCCTCTTATTCTCTGCATGTGGTGAACACTTGCCCTGTCCACCATTGTGTTTGCTTCCATTTCTTCTTTGTAACCTGACTGCTGGACATTTTGCAGTATCTTCTCTGCTGCATTGGACTCTGTTTTTGAACCAAACATGTTGAGAATGTTTACTTGATTTCCAGAGCCTTTCTCTCGCAGTGTCTCTTTCTGCTGTTTCTTATCAGTCTCCTGTGAACATTTCTTCCTCTACTCTCTCTTTAAATGGCAGAATTCCTCATGGGTGTGCCCGTGTTCTTCTTATCACGCCAAAACACTTGGGAGATCTTATCCCTTCCTATGATTTTACACTCCTTTACTCTGATGACTCTCAAGTTTATGTTTCTAGCTTTTGTCTTTCCCTACGTGAGACCATCGCAGTCACTAAACTATAACAAATGCAAACAGAATTCACTTCCGCCCCTGTCCTGCCTTTCCTCCTGAACTTCCCCATCTTGAGGAATTAAGATGACTGAGCCATCAACATCAGGATCCCTCTGGATTTATTTCTTTCTCTTACCCTGATATTTGGTCTCTTATCAAGTCCTCAGTGTGTTGCTGTCTCAAGCTCTGTCTCTCCATCCTCACTGCTACCATCTTTGTTCAGGTTTTTTATGATTGTATTCTGAATTATTGCTAGTATCTAACTCATTTTCCATAATATGTGAGCATGGCCTTTCTAGAATGTATTTCTGCCTTGAGAAAAGCCCTTGCTTCCTAGAAGAAAGAGAAGCACTGGGAACTCTTTGAGCATTTGGTACCTGCCACCTTCTCTCCCTGATGCCTGCCACCTCTTCTGAGCTCTGGGTTCTGTGCATTTGTCCCCGTCTTTCACTGGTTGGGCTTCCTATCCACTTCCAACAGTATTCATTCCCTACAGCCATCTTTTGTCGTGGATATTTTTATTTGTTCTTTAAGGCTTTAATCAGATCTCCTGACTTCTGCGAAATCCTTCCTATATCTCTTCCCTACCCATCTCACCCCAGACTAGTTTAAGGGCTTGTATGTGCTCCTCTGCTCACTGGGAATGTATGTTTCTATCACTGTTCTTACCAAACTGCATTGTAAATGCCTGTTTATTCATATTTTTTTAACTTACAAAGATTCTTAAGTGCTCTGAGGAAAGTAACTGTTTCTTGCCATTTTTTGTATTCTTTAAACTTAGCACATGGCTTTTTAAAATGAATAAAGAAAACTCAGCAGAGGTTTGGTGATAGAACTAGATTAGGGTATCTAATCAGATCTAATCTAATCTAAACATCAAATATTTTAATCCAATTGTTTTAATCTGAATTTTCTTCCAATCATTGTTCCTATGAAAACATTTTATAGCGTTTCATTTATCTTAACCTTATGTAATATGGATTCATAGTTTTCACATTTTTTTATTATACTTTAAGTTCTGGGGCACATGTGCAGAGTGTGCAGGTTTGTTACATAGGTATACATGTGCCATGGTGGTTTGCTGTACCCATCAAGCTGTCGTCTATGTTAGATATTTCTCCTAATGCTATCCTTCCCCTAATCCCCCACCCCCCAACTGGTCCCGGTGTGTGATGTCCCTCTCCCTGTGTCCATGTGTTCTCATTATTCAACTCCCACTTACGAGTGAGAACATGTGGTGTTTGGTTTTCTGTTCTTGTGTTAATTTGTGGAGAATGATGGTTTCCAGCTTCATCCACAGTCTTCATATTTGTTTTAAGTGTAGGGATATTCCACTGAGTTTCTACGTTGCCATTTGTTTTCATGTTCCTCTTTTGCTAGCCACTTTACTTGTAAGCCTTTCTTTGTATTTATAAAGGAACTGATTTTACAGTTCTTACAGGGCATTTTTCCCTATTTTCTGTCAAGTGGGTGCTTAGCGGAAAACCAGGATCTTGCATAAGAGGATGCCATACTCAAACATGGTCTTTGTTTATCATTTCAATTTCTGTGTTTTATTATTTTATAATTTTAAATTTTAGAATTTAAAATTTTCTTTTTAGAATTATTAAGATCAAAGTTACACCAGAAACAAGGAATTAATGCTGACACATCATCTTGACACTGTTGGAGTGCATGGCTATTAAGCTTGGATTGGGAGATCCTGTTTCTTGTTGAAATCTGCACTGGATTTCATCTTGGAAGAAAGTGACACTCAGGCTCTACATTCATAACTCAAGCAAATACCTGTTCTGTTCTCTGCTCTGACTTTTCTCCCATTGAAGTAATTGCTAAGGGAAGGATGGATGTTGGCTGAGATGAGAGAGTTTTTTTTACCAAGAGAGGAGCTATGAAACCACATAAGGTGGAAGAAGATAGTGCCAGGCATTTTACGCATAGAAGATAATTTGATATTTTCCAAAGTTTTGAATATATATTGGAAATTCAACAATACCAGAAATAATTAATTAATGGACAAACAGGAAATAAACATTTCATTATCAACTGGGTATATCTTTGCTACAAGGTGATACTCAAGACTTTTCTCTAATATTTTTTATAGTATGTATTCCCACTATTCCATCTTTCTGGTTATTCATCTTTCAATAAGCTTCAGTATATTGGCAACTTTCTGAAAACAGAGCTCCTAAAGTATGTTATTCTAGATGTGGCTTGTTCAGCCCTGAGAAGTGAGCTTATGGTTTTCCTAACTCTGACATACATGCCTGTTAGTATAGTCAAAACTTGCATTTCCTGTTAGAAACCTCATCATTACTGAAAAATGCAGTTCGCCAATCATTCATGACAATGTTAACTCTATTCTTTTCAAGGTCATGCTCTGAGATTTTAAATTTGGGATGACAGGAACAAATCTGCTGGTTAGGGGTGAGAATTTCAGGCCCTGTGGGAATTTCAGAACCTGTAGGAATTTCAGGAAGGTGCCACGACTGGGCAGTGAGGGAGTAACTTTTGAATAAACAGGATTTCACCTCTCGCCTCACTCCATATGTTTCATTTACTCAGCCCAGGCAGGTAGCCAACCTTGATTAGCACAACTTGACCTCATGTTGGGCTTCCTAGTCTTTGCTGGAGAACATCTCATCTCCCTGTAGTAGTTACATGCCCAGTTGGCAATGAATTTTTTATTACTTGTTAATTAATTCATTATTTCTGGTATTAGTGCGTTTCCAATATGAATCCAAAATCTTTGGAAAGTATCTAGAAGCATTTAATATATTCCCTTATAATTAGACTGCACATCATAAAATGCTATACTGAATATAATCTAATGTCAAAATATATTTGGGGGGGTCTAGATAGGTTTGAATATCATGGCAGACATTTCTATCACCTACTGATATTTCTCATTCTCTTTTCCTTCCTGGATCCCTAGAGGGTTATATGCCTCTGTCATTTAAAATTAGGGATGGTCAAACTCCTTCCTTCACCAACAAAGTATGAACAGAGACTCACTGTCAGAGAAACAAAATGTTTAAGAGTCGTTTGATTCTCGTGGTCTGAACCCTGCCTCAGGAAATTGAAAGTTTCTTGTTGAAAGGTCGGCATTACCGGCAGGCAGACTCTACAGCCTCCTATGTCCTTGAATGATTACAATGAGCAGAGTCCCAGTGCGACCATAGTTGAACAAGTAGCCCTCATGAGATTCATAGTAGGTATGCATTGAATATTTTTGGGCAAAACTATGCATACATAAATGAGTGTTCCCTAAGAAAATAATGTAATTTTTTTTTTGGTGGGAAGAGCATATTGGAATTTTGGCCCTCATATTGGCAGAGTCTGTATTTCTTTTCTGTAGGGCTAACTTTCTTAACACTTTCAAGACCTTTCACTATGCCTGCTCTGTGAAAAATAAGCAGAAGTTTGAGAAAATTGTAATTTGTCTTAAAAAAAAAAACAAACTTCATTTTCAATGTCCACGACCTTCTTGCTTATGTAGATTATCCCAGAATGAGATGGATGTGAACTGATCCAATTTTGCTTCAAATTATTTTAGAGCAAATTCTTTACAACTTATTTTTGAGAATAAAATAAGACTTTTTTCTATTTAAATATGTGTTGTCCTGCTAACAATTTTATATGATGCATTGATTAAAACTTTGCCTGAAATATATGTTTTAATACACTTTAGATAAATAAGGATGAATTTTGCTGTAAATAAATCACAGAATCTGAGAGTGGGCAGAGAACCTGGGCATGGTGCACTTTCTTTGTTCCTTGTATAAAGTGGAGAATTTAGGCCGGGCGCGGTGGCTCAAGCCTGTAATCCCAGCACTTTGGGAGGCTGAGGCGGGTGGATCATGAGGTCAAGAGATCAAGACCATCCTGGTCAACATGGTGAAACCCCGTCTTTACAAAAAAAATACAAAACATTAGCTGGGCATGGTGGTACGTGCCTGTAATGCCAGCTACTCAGGAGGTTGAGGCAGGAGAATTGCCTGAACCCAGGAGGCAGAGGTTGCCATGAGCTGAGATCGCGCCATTGCACTCCAGCATGGGTAACAAGAGTGAAACTCCGTCTCAAAAAATAAAA
>NW_022436951.1:24268310-24325454 GCF_009761245.1 Sapajus apella | reverse complement strand
AAAATAAAATAAAATAAAATAAAATAAAATAAAATAAAAAAGTGGAGGATTTAAGAGGCTTAGCCAAAGTGTCAGAAAGTTCCTAGTTTTCAGGAGATTGCTGAAAATTTAATTGGTGAAATTTTTGACTCAAAAATTATTAACATGAAATATTTAATTGGTTAAATTTTTTGACATGAAAATGATTAGCATGAAAGAGCTTACAATTTAATGAAAAAGTTTTTAGCATGTTAAAGTGATATCGTCCATTACAGATTTTACTGATGAGGAGTCCTTTAATTGCCACGTTCACATTTACTACCTCCAACAATAGAGAAGAGGTGAAGACAGCTGCTGCCTCATTCGTTATTTCTTGATCAATGTATGTCAGAGAAATAAATGAATTTTAAATAACGAACATGGGCTTTCTAGCTAAACGTGAAAAAAAGGAGCAAACGTGATTTCTCTTTTGAATTTTCTACCATGTTAGTAAATGAAAGCGAGTGATGCATCTGTTCTGATTCTATTAATGTCACCTTATTCTCACCATGTCACTAACTGCAGCTGTGACTGGCATCTGGCTCTCCCTGGGACCATTCCAGTCAGAGGTGTAGTCCAAAGAAAACTTCCTGGCTAGAAATATCAGAATATTGTTTGAACAAATAATTACTAAGAGTCGCTGTATGCCTGCCTCAAATAGTGCCAGGCATATAGCAGACTCTCGGTAATTATTGTTAAAATGACACTTGAGTGTATCTTTAAAACTTGTCATATAGAAAAGCAATGGTCTGCAGAGTATTAATTTATTTGCAAAGTTACAAGCTACGGAAGGCAAAAAGTTATACTTCAAGAGCATGTAGAATGTAAAGGGAAGGAGATCCTTATACCCTGAAGGAAGGGCACAGAGGAATAGAAGCAAGAGTGGCAGTTGAAGACATTTCTTGTTATACTTTATAAATTAGCTTAATTCTGCAATTAGCAGTTGAGTGGGTGATCCTTCCTTTTTCTCTTAGTTTGATTGACAAGTTTGTACTTGAGCGTAGCTGAGTTAGCATTATTTCCAAATGTGTATTAAAAAAAAAGTAAAACTTTTTCCCCCTTTCATTAGTGTCAGTAAAAACTTATTTTGAAAATCCCAAGAAACTAAACCACTTGAGCAAAATGAAGATTGTGTAAAGAGCCCTTTGATAAACTAATCAACACCTATTCTCTGTTCTTCCACATTGCAAATCCATTCTTTCATCATTTTATCATGTGTACGGAAATGAGATATGAATAGAAAGCTCAGTTTCATTTTGTTTTCTGTTGTTTTAATAGGACACTATGAAGTTAGTGCTTATGAAGCATCTATTTAAGCATTCACCATGGACTCTCTGGCATCTTTGATAAAGCATTGTCAAGAGGCTGACATTTGGTGTGCTTAGTGGGCATGCATTTCTGCAGTTAACTTGCATTCATGAAAGAAAACAAAGCATAAAGCTTTCAAAAACCTATATCTGAAATAAGAGATCTTCAAAAGAAAGGAATATTTTAATTTTTATTAAAATTACAAAAATTCACAGCCAGGTCAGTTTCATGCAAGGAGACATACCTGTGCCGTGTAAAGGTCACTGCACAGATATGCTTATGAAACGTGGAGGTGGTGTATAGCAGCTACAAGTTCTGTGTTAGGCAAAGTGGCAGGTTGAAAGAAGTGGATGTTGACAGAGGCCATCGACTCCAATGTTACATGAAGAATTGTAGATGCCTTCCATATCTCTTCTGCCATGTTTACACACAAAATAGATACTGCTCGTGGAAACCGCTCTCCAATTTTACAGATAGAGAATTTTAAGTGTGCTGACAATTATTTCATTATATTAGAACGTAGTTTTTTGTTACCCGTTGTTGCATCTTTATGCTATTTTTAATAAATGAAAATATTTTATATAGCCAAAGTGAATCATTAGATCCCATTATCATTATGTACATCTTTTAATATTTAACAAATTCTCTCAAAGAAAGATACCTGCAGACATAATTAGGACTTTCAAAAATTATAGGGCAAATTTGTTAGTAGGGAAACTATTTAGCACTTATGGGTTTAATAAAATAAAATTCTAAATTTTAAATAATCAGATGGTAAAATAAATTGGAGTAGGAAGTAATATATCTACAGTAAATTCGAAAATTTTAAATTGTTATCTGTTTGAATAAAATGTTCAAATTTATTACATTTTATAATAAATATTCTTCTTTTTAGGGCCTATAAATTTGAGAACTATTCCAGCATATTCTGGTGGGTTCACCTTCTCTCTGGTCATCCACCACTGGTCACTGTTTTTGTATTTATGTACAAATGTATTTATGCAGGTGTGTGTGTGCATTCTTATGCACAAAGAAAGCTTGGCAATCTACTTGTCACATTAAAATACACAGAATTTACGGTTTATATTGTGAAGAACACAAATATTAAAAAGAGTAATCCGTGAGTGCTAGCATGAAATAGAAAAATAATTTATTAGAAAATTATCTGATGGTAAAAGGGGTGAAGATAATGCAAATTGTAGACTTCAGTTTTTCAAAGTTAAAAAATGGTTTAAAAATTGCCCTATTTAATAGGCTGAATAGGCTAAAAATGACATTCTTCTGAACCGTCAACATTCTCTCGATTTAAAATGTCTTCCCTCCGTCTTCTCGTTTTTTCATCTCTATTCCCATCACCATGTCACTGAAGTTGTACATCATTCAGTCATTTATACTCACCTATTTAGAATAAAAACCTCATCATACCAAGCAGAAGAAAAATGAGTCTTATGCTTTTAAGAGAGTGCCAAATGCCTGGTCAGCATCAAAAGAGGAGCAGGGTAAGATTTAATTGTTACCTTAGTGCATTTTGAAATATTAGCAGGTCAAAGAGGAAGACAGGGAGATAATTCAGGACAGAGAACCTACTACGTTGCTAATATATTTCAAAGAGCACCAAGAGGAGTGTGATGTGTTTTGAAAATACTGATGAGGTTTTACTGTGGGTCCCCGCATGTCTGTGCTACATTTTCATTCCTAATGACAGAGAAGTATGCTTATTGTCCTACATATTCTCACTGTTCAGTAAAATGAAGAACTACCTTTAGATGTCACTAAATTACTCAGTTGCTTGTACATTTTAGTTGTTTTAGACGTGGGTGCCTTCGTGTCTCTCACATCAGTGGTGACTTTGAACACCTTTTGAATATAAAACTCATAGATTATAAATAAAAAATGGTGGTAGGTTCGCATTCAAATATATTAGGGATATATTATAAGACAGGCATTACAAAAGGACTGGAGTTCTACTTTTCCCCGACATTTGTGTATTTCGGTAATCCTAATTACCGAAAATACAGAGTGCGGTGATAGAGGTGGAGGCGTAGTTTAAAAAGAGCTTTTTAACTTATTCTTACAAATGGTTGTTGCTGTTAAGTAGAAGATTCTAAGTGAACTGAGCTCATATTTTCCCTAAGCCAGAATAATGAATTTTCTCAATTATGCACGTTTTGCAGTTTATAATTTTAGTTCTTTGTATTTTAGACCTCTGAAGAAATACTAGTGAAAAATAAGAATTATCATATTAAGAGATGGTAAGTCAAAACAAAAATCAAGTAAGCTTCGTGAGAATGTTGTAAAAGTTTCTAAGGGAAATATCATGAATTTTAGGAATAAAACATATTTGATCATGAATCTGTTATGGATTTCCTAATTTGGCCTCTAGCGTAGTAGGACACCTTGAGAAGCAAATAGTTCTACAATTGTATCAGAGATCCGAAGGTGCCAGCCAAGAGATTCCCTCATAGAGTGTGAAGTCAAGGAATGAAGCAAGGTCTAGGGAAGCATGGTTTTCTCTGTGTGTGATGGTTATAGCAATGATA
Organism: Sapajus apella; assembly: GCF_009761245.1. Classification (NCBI taxonomy): domain Eukaryota; kingdom Metazoa; phylum Chordata; class Mammalia; order Primates; family Cebidae; genus Sapajus; species Sapajus apella. The sequence goes on along the minus strand of NW_022436951.1, from coordinate 24,321,588 downwards.
TAGCAATTTGTGGATGAAGTGTTTCCTGATCCTATTTACTTCCATATGATTATTTGATTATTTCAGTAACCACACACTCGGTCACCATTCATTCACATGCTCCTAGAAGAAACATCTCAGGAGCCACATCAAATTACATTTCAAACATTTTATTTCTGCATTAAAGATTGGATTACTATGTAGCATCTCTGGACTCTTCACTTTTATGACATTTATAGCTTTTGTAACGTGCCACATATGCCATGAGGGTGGAGTGGGAGGAGAAGCAGAGAGCAGTCGAATTGTTCGGCATTCCTCCAAAAAGCACACCATCAAAAGGGGTGAAGGACCAGGTCTTGAATATGTTCATTGAAGACTTTTGTCAATCAAAGAAATCGAGATTGCGGAGAGGCTTATTCTCGGGGACATGGGTCACCCCCAAAGCTGCATCCTGCTGGTGATTCCAGACTGCATCGCCCAATCTTGATGTGCCTTCAGCTCAAAAGGCTCATGGTTTCCTCAGCCCTGCTGCTTATTTCTCTCCCTTATTACATGCTTTGTATCTCTACTCTCTCATACTTTTCCTCCTCACGACTGATTTTTAATAGACTCTGTGTTTCTCCTTTTGAGGCTGCATGTGAGTGACCAAATTCAGGTAAGAAACATATTTCTTCCATTGCTGACTTCTGTTTCCTCAAATCCTCCTCTCATGTTTACAACTTAGCTGAAATTTCCTGTCTCCATTCTCTTTTCTTGCCTTTGAATACTTCTCCTCCGCTGCGCCCCTCCCCAGTAAAATCCAGCTTTGAAATGCTGCCCTACAGTAATCGTTGAACTGATTTTCTCCCAATTTTCATATAGTTTACTAGAAAGCCTTTGTTGAGTGGTGACAAAAATTTATAAAGCACATTATGCTAAAAGACATCTGCATAACTTGGTATCCATCAATATTTCAAAGGCTGATATAAAGCTAAACATAGGCTTACCACATGACCTAACATTTGTGCTTCTAGGTATTCATCCAATGGATTTGAAAAATTATGCTCACACAAAAGCCTACACATGAATGTTCATAGCAGTTCTCTTCATATTTACCAAAACCTGTGAGGAATCAAGAAGTCCTTCAAAAGGTGAGTGGAGAAACATTTGTGGTACATCCATACCATGAAATACTATTCAGCAATAGAAAGAAGTGCACTATCAAGCCATGTGAAGGTATGAACGAATCTTAAATGAATATTGCTAAATGCAAGAACTTGGTCTTATGAAGCTACATACCATGTAATTCCATTTATATTACATTCTGGAAAAGAAAAAAAAAAAACAACTAGAAGCCAAATCAGTGATTGGCAGAGTTTTGGGGAGGAAGATGGGTTGATTAGATAAAGCACAGGAAATTTTTTTTCAAGTCCATAAAACCATTCTGTACAAGATGTAGTTGTGGATACATGACATTATTATTATTTTTTTCAAGTTCATAAAACAATTCTGTACAGGACTATAGTGCTGGATACATGACATTATTAATATGTCAAATCCCATATAACTTTATAGTGCAAAGAATTAACTGTAATATAGGCACATTAAAAAAAATCAACCAGAAGGTCAGGAAATCTCAGAATGCAATGCAGACTGTGACTAAAGAATCTGATCATATTACAAATATATGAAATATATATATCCCTACCTCACTGAAGAGGGTAGGGATAAAGAAATGCCAATGTAATTAACATCAGTCATTGGGTACAGTGTACACTGCTTGGGTGGCAGGTGCACCAACATCTCAGAAATTAGCACTAAGGAACTTATCCATGTAATAAAAAACGAACTGTTCTCCAAAAACTATTGAAATTTTAAAAAAATTAAAGAAAAATATTATGTAAAAAAAACTTTGGAATGACTGTAAGACTAATGAAAAACTATTAAGCTATGTAATTATTGTACTTTAATTGATAGTTATTTCTTATAGGTGTATGACTTCATAATTATGAAAGCTCTGTACATGTCTACTAAGATTAAACAAATAAATGGATGGTGGATGATGGGAGCTAGGTTTTTTATTGTTGGAATGGAGTTAACACATGTTAAATAAAATAGGGCAGAAAGCCATTGGCCTTGTATATTGAGTTCCAAATAATAAACCACAACCTAACTTAGAAGTATACATTTTGTAACAGATAGCTAGGTCTTAGCCAATCATAAGCAGTCAAGCTTCAGCCAATCACAGGTGGCCAATTGACCAGACCATGTCCAAATAAGACAAATGCAACCAATCAAGCTGTCTCTGTGCTTTATTTCTGTGTTCAGCCTATGAAAGCTCATTGCCCAAACTGTAGAACAGTGCTCTCTGAATTATCTTCTGAAAACTATCTGATCCCCCAAAACCACTGAAATTAAAAAAGAAAAGAAAAATAATTATTATGAATTGATATGGTTTGGCTTTGTCTTCACCCAAAATCTCATCCTGAATTGTAATATCCATAATCCCAATGTGTTAAGAGAAGGGCCACATGGAGGTAATTGGACCATGAAGATGGGCTCCCTCATGGTATTCTTGTGATAGTGAGTGAATGTCAGGAGATCTGATGGTTTTATAAATGTCTGGCATTTCCTCTGCTTAAACTCACTCCATCGTCCTGCCCTGTGGAGAAGGTACCTCCTTCTCCTTTGCCTTCCATCATGATTGTAAGTTTCCTGAGGCCTCCCTAGCCATGTGGAACTGTGAGTCAAGCCTCTTTCCTTTATAAATTACCCAATCTTGGGTATTTCTTCAAAGCAGTGCGAGAATGGCCTAATACACATATTTAAAAAAAATTAACTTTGAAGATGAGTGTAAGACTAATGACAAATTAAACTATTAAACTGTATATGAGTATTATACTCTAGAGTGCTGTCCAATTCATGAATTATTCTTTGCTCAGATAAACTCTTATTTAATTTGTCTAAAGCTTTTATGTCAACACATATAAGAATGGGGAGAATCCTAGAATGAGCCTCATTATTCTGGATTAAGTTGGAAACATCATTATGAATTCATGTTTAGCTTAATGTAGATAGTGATGGATATGTGGATAAATAATTCAAAATAATGTGTGTGCAAAGGTTAAAAATAATAATGTGTGTGCAAAGGAGTTGAAAGTTGTGGCCAATGATGTTATCAGTTATGCTTATGTAATGAAGCCTCCATAAAAAGCCCCAAAGAGCAGGGTATGGAGAACTCTGGATTGCTGAGCACATGGAGCTTTCTAAAGCATGGTGTATCCAGAGAGGGCATGGAAGCGCCAAGCTACTTACATACCTTGCCCTTTGCATTTCTTTCCTCTCGTTGTTCATCAGTATCTTCTGTGATATTCTTTATTAATAAACCAGTAAAATGGAAGTAAGTGTTTCTGTGAATTCTATGGGCCATCATGGCAAATGAGTCAATTCAAGGAAAGGAGTTGTGGAAACCCTCAATTTATAGTCAGTCTTCAGGAGTTCCAGAGGTCCAAACTTACAACTGGTGACTCTGGTGTGGACAGTCGCAGTGTTATGGGCCTGAACCCTTAACTTGTGGGATCTGACACTAGCTCCAGGTAGATTGTGTCAGAATTGGGTTGAATTAGAGGACACCCAGTTGGGGTCTGCCTTCCACCCTCACATTTTGGTGACCAGAGATGAAGCATTCTGTGTAAGACAGGAAAATAAGAAACTCATTTTTTGTTTTTCCTATAACCTCACTCAACAGTGGTCATTTCATGGTTGATGTGGATCAATTCATTTGTGTCAGTCTATTAGGAGGTCATACACACAATGTCAGATTTAACCAGATGGTTAGGTTATTTGTTGGCCAGGTAACTAATCAAATATGGTGAATGAATAACAGGTAAAATTTTGGGAAGATAATAAATATATCTCTTTGTGATCTCCGAATTTAAATTATTAAAGATATCTTACTTTAAATAAAATTTGCATAATTTTCAATTAGTTAAGGACTGTTTTTGTCATTTTGAATGGCAGGCTCTTAAGTGGTTCCCAATGATCTTGCATCTTGGTATTCATACCTTTGTATAATTCTTTTCCCTTAAGTGTGTGTTATGCATAGTAACTGACTTGTGAATGAATAGAATATTGCAAAATCGATGCAATGTCACTTTCATGATTGGGTTACAGAATACTGTGACTTTCACTTCTGTCTCTGTCTGTTACCAACCTCTTGCTCTGGAGTATAATACAGCTACCTGCTGTATTGTGAGTGGTTTGCAGAGAGGCTTATGTGACATGGAGCTAATGTTACCAGCCCACAGCCAGCCAGGACTGGAGGGCTGCTGAGAGCTATGTGGATGAGTTTGGAATTAGGAATTCTCCTCATCATGTCTTGACATGATTGCAGCCATCGTTTACACCTTGATGGCAGCCTTGTAAGAGATGGTGAGCCGGAAGTCACAGCGAAGCTATGCTAGGAGGCCTGACCCTGAGAAACGGTAAAATGAAAACCTTTGTTTCTAGGTGGAAAATGTTGGGGTAATTAGTTATGCAGCATTACATGGCTAATCCAGTTATATACCTTTTATATTACATTAAAATCAAGTCACAGATGAGCTTTTGCCTTTAAATAAGGAAGGTAACATTAACATTCTGTGAAAGTATCTTTCACCTGGTTGAATACGTGTTAACAGAGTTACTTCTGTAAATAGGACCACCTGAAACTAGACAACAAGATTGCTATTTCTGGCGGGACACTGTGGCTCATGTCTGTAATCCCAGCACTTTGGGGGGCCTAGGTGTGTGGGTCACTTGAGGTCAGGAGTTCAAGACCAGCCTGGCCAATATGGTGAAACCCCATCTCTACTAAAAATATAGAAGTTAGTCAGGTGTGGTGGCACGTGCCTGCAGTCACAGATACTTGGGAGACTGAAGCAGGAGAATTGCTTGAACCCAGGAGGCAGAGGTTGCAGTGAGCCAAGGCTGGGCTACTACACTCCAGCCTGGGTGACAGAGCAAGATTCTGTCTCAAAAAAAAAAAAAAAAAAAAAAAAAAAAGATTGCTATTTCTTTTACCTTTTCAGAATAATCACCAGCGTGTAGTATATTTCAAAGACAGTTCCTTAACAGTTTCTTAAACAAACATGCATGAGTCATTGTATTGTGTTTTCATTAAATTGTCCCCCTAGTTAGCGTGGACTCATCAATCCTTAAGAGGAAAAGAAAAAAACTTGACTTTAGGCACAAATGGAAGAAAAAGAAATACTTGGTATTGCTTTCTGACTCCTCCTAAATGTGTCTACATTTTAACTCTTCAAAGGGAATAGGCTTCTTTTACCTGTTTTTGTTAATGAAATGGAAAGGAGGAAAGCGATGGTTCTAGATAAGTAAAAGGCCTCTGTTGAAGCTCGGGACTGGGGGTGAGGGGAATAAAAACAAAATGGAATCTAAGATAGTTTGCCCCACTATAATTTCTCTGGTTCTTCATTCTTATCATGTTCAAAATTGCTCCCTACACTTTTCTGTACAAATGTGGCCTATTTGCTGTACAGATATTTTATTTTTTATTCTCTTTGCTAATGTTCCTTATATGCACAGATCAAGCTTCACACCTTCTCACACTCACGTTGCTTCTTTTGGCATGTGCTCTGTTTGGCTGCCGTATGTAACTAAACTTGCAACATTTCCAGACCCAGTTTAAAGTCTGAATTATATTCTTCCCTACACTTTGTGTTTTTGCATCTTTGCAACTTGGCATAACTTCTTTCCATTAGAAACTGATTGATCTTCTTCTTATTTTTTTCTTTAGTTAATTTCAAAGAAGCATTGCCTCTACTTTTATCGCTTTTGGCCCAACTCTGAGTTCAGAGAACATAAAAATGTAGCAGTGTATCAGAAAAATGTCTTTGTAGTACTGTGGGTGCAATCCTAATAGACAGGTGAGTGTGTTCATAGGTCAACTGGATTAGATCAGAAAGTATTCATTTTTCAGCTGACTTTTTGTGGTTGAACCTTCCTCTGCTAAGGAAAGATACTGTATCAAGTGACCTTTTACTCATATAAGAATGAAGGTTTGTCAAATGTGAGATCTGATTTATATTGTAATTCATAGAAGTATTATAGTTGGAGATATTGTTCCAAAACTAAAGTCATGCTTCCTAATTTATCTGATGACTCTTTACAGACACAGGAAACTATTCCATAATAATTTATATTGACCACCAAGTCACACATAGACAAGTGCTTATACAATTGTTCCAGATTGAACCTTCTTTCTTCTGCTGGATACCTCCATTTTCTTCTTTTCCTTTTTCTTTTTTCTTTTTATTATACTTTAAGTTCTGGGGTACATGTGTGGAACGTGCAGGTTTGTTACATAGGTATACACGTGCCATGGTGGTTTGCTGCATCCATCACCCTATCATCTACATTAAGTATTTCTCCTAATGCTATCCCTCCCCTAGCCCCCATCCCCTGACAGGCCCCAGTGTGTGATGTTTCCCTTCCTATGTCCATGTGTTCTCATTGCTCAACACTTACTTATGAGTGAGATCATGCGGACAGCTCCATTTTCTAAGATCTAGGTCAAGTTTTACTCCCTTTACAAATCCTTCTCTGATTATACCCACATTGATCTTAAGGCATTAATTGTCTTTCTTACTTTACCTCTTAATTGTATATTCTTAAGTAGCTTGGAATGCTCTTCCTTCTTTCCATTGCCTGACAAACACATACTTGTTATTCAGGTCTCATGGAGAACATCACCTCCTCTTTGAAGTCATCCCTGACCACTCTCGCCCAAGAGAGCAGGTATTCCCTTGACACTGTTCCCATAGCATCACCTGGTGGGAGAATATAGAAGTATCCCTCCATTTGATAACGTACCTCTATCTACCTTCTCTCTCTCCCATGGCAGAGTGAGTTCCTCTCCAGCAAGAGGTTGATCATGTTCAATTCTGTCTCACTATTACCTATCCCTGTCTGGAAAATTAAAGAAGCTCATTATATATTTGTGCTTTTAAAATTCAACATATATTTGAGATTAATAAATAAATGAACACAAAGAATAAACAAATGAACATGTAAAGGAATGGATTATTGCAATTTATATGTATCAAGTAATGACAGACGCATATAAATTAGTTCATTATATGTATCAATACGTCAAGTATGTGCATGAATTAATCATTATGTATATCAATGTAAAAGTATCAAATTAATTACTCATACATATCAATTAATGGTTATATACGTATTTATTCTTTGCTGAATCAGTAGAAAAAAATGAGAACATAAAATACGTGAGCTCTTCTATTTAATCGAGGGAAGAGATTTTGTTTTATTCACATATGACATATTTTTACAAAGTGTTTTTATTAGAAATACAATTTACTCAACTTTAAGAAAGTTAGAATTTAGGGAAGAAAATAAGGAAGAAATTACCTGGAGAACAAACACCAATAAACCCAGTGTTTTAGCCATAGCACTTGTTATATTTTCTTTACATATTTTTCATGTAAAGAAGAAAATATAAGAATATAAGAATCAGGGTTTGTCAAATGTGAGATCTGATCTATATTGTAATTCACAGAAGTAGATATTCAATGTAGTTGTTGTCATGTCTTATACTCTTGCATGCTATCATTAGAATGGTTGGATGATACTCAATATAATAGAGGGTCACAGCTCAACCTATTGAAATCCACCAAATGAAGATTATAAAAACACAAATAAATGAAACAAAATGAGGTTTATTTCGCTTGCTGCTGCAAAGGAGAACACTCACTAGTGGAACCATGGAGGTTCCAGTAGGAGGATTTGGAGAAAGGCTTATAAAAGGATTTAGTCTCATCCAGGGTGATTCTAACAGGGCTCGAAGAGGAGGGGCCATTTATGACTTGGATGCTGTCAGAAAGCAGGGGCAATTTAGAGACTGGTTATATTGGCAATTACTCTCTAGAAGGTGGGAGGATCGAAACAACGCCGTGTTGTATTGGTAAATCAGCAGGCCACTAGTGTTAGTACAAAGAGAGGGCTGTTTAGTTGTTTTGTGGCTGCAGGATGTCCTTGTTGCTGACTCGTTTCAGGCACAGTCCCGAACACATCATGCTTAGGGCATCATTGCCATTTAGTGTCTGTTTTTTACAGCCTTCTCTTACTTCCCATTGCCAGGGCAAGTTTTCACTTTCTGAAACTACTTCTTATTGGATATTTAGCTTTTTTGTCGTATTTTCAATTTTGTGATGTAATGTCTTGAGCCCCATTGTAAATATAGTTTTCTTCTAAAACATAGAATCTCAAAGATGGCTATTAGTATCAAATATGTGGTCATTTTCCTTTGTTCTCCTTTATGGCCATATTTTCCTGACAAATTGCCCTGCATCACTATTAACAGTAATATATGATACCGTGCCTCCATCATTACTGTGAATTGTACATTTTAGAAATGGATTATTTTAATAGGTAAAGATGGAGTCTGATTTTTAACTTGAGTTTCTATAATTATTTGTGATGTTGATTTTTTTTTTTGCCTCTGCATTTACCCTTTGGAGTCTCTCTTTATGTTGTCTGTCAATTAGTCAGTTGGGGCCTTGTGTTTCTTATTCAATCCATGTTAACTCTTCAAGTAATTAAAAACACTTTTACAGTCTAGTAAAAATATGTTTTTTCCATACTAAAACTTTATGTAGTTCCGTAGGTCCATTTTTTTCCCTTTGTGCTTTCTACCATGCCTTTCTTATTTTCGTACATCCTTCCAATGGCCAAAACTAGATTCTACTAAGTTTAACTCTTTAATCCATCTGAAATTATTTAGGGGTATGGTGAGAAACGCAACTTAAAAGTATTAATGTGAAATATGTGATCAGATTCAGTTTCTCAACAACTACCTTATTCATTTTCTTATACTGAGTAGCATCTTTGGACAGATGAATATATTTGTTGATGCTGAAAGGAAATATTGGCTATTTTTGAAAATGGTGTTTGACTAGACAAAATATGCAGTAATTTCTTCAGGGCAGAAATGTCAACTATTGACAGAAATTACAAGGGATATTGTGAATAAATGAACGCTTAAAGAAGAAAGAAAGAAATGATAATGAGCATGCAGCAAAATGTTATGACAATATATTTGTGCTGCGTGATCTTCTATAAATTAAAATTTCAAAATGAGTGCATTTAAAATTTCAAAATGAGATAATTGTGTTTTGCTTTAAGTTGCTAAATTTGGGATGTTACTCAAGAATACTCATGTATTTTTTTTACCATTTTCCCAAATAAATTTGGTTGGAAGTTTATTTGAGAAACAAAGGCCACTTCCTGAAAGAAAATGTGTCAGTCAATAATGTTTGAGTCTGAATTTTTGTTGTATGTAATCTTGGTTTTAAGTCAGAGTGATAAAGTTCTATAAACTCAGTATAATCTTATAAATACCTATTGGAGGCTGGGTGCAGTGGCTCACACCTGTAATCCCAGCACTTTGGGAGGTAGAGGCGGGTGGATCACCTAAGTCAGGAGTTCGAGACCAGCTTGGCCAACCTAGTGATACCCCCATCTCTACTAAAAATATAAAAAATTAGGCCTGGTGGTGGGTGCCTGTTATCCCAGCTGGGGGGAGGCTAAGGCAGGAGAATCGCGTCAACTCAGGAAGTGGAGGTTGTCACTTCCTGAATGAGTGAGCTGAGATCATGCCTCTGCACTCCTGGGTGACAAGAGTGAGACTCCATCTCAAAAAACAAACAAAAATACCTATTGATGACAAAATCCATAGGTAAATGAGAATTTCTGAATGTTAATCTTTCAGTTCTACAGAATTTTCCAGATTGACTTATGAAATTAGGTGAATATTAATAAAACATTCATAAAATAACTTCAAATATATTCCTTTGTTCAGGTATTGTATACTAACTTTTATATCTGATTAGAGCTTTGAGGTAGGAAGGAAATGTACTCAATAATAAAATATATATTTTAAATGGTTGCTGTTTGAGTTTAAATATTTTAAGAATTCTCTGAGAATTGAGACTAGTAAATATTGAAGCCAAATGCCGTGAAGGATCTATACCAACACACATGTATATTTTATAAGTATAAATACGATTTCCTATATTAAACATATTTAACTGTAAAAGCTGGGATACTTTCAGAAATGTAAACAATTGCTTTTCTTTGTTCCAGACTCAACCTCACTAGGACTCTCGGCTCTGAATACGACATGCTTTCTTCATGTATGACAGTCTTACCGCATCAATCATGTCCTGCAGCCATTGTGTTGCTCGGTGCTCTCCCTGTAATTATTTTCCAGAGTACTTCATAAAACATTTTAATGCCACTATATGGAAACAGATATAAATTGATTTCATTTCCAAGGGCTTTTAAGAAATGTAGCTTTATTTTAGGTTGCAGCTAATTTTGAATTGTTCCTTTTAGCAGAAGCTTAAAACATAGTTTTTTTAAAAATTAAAGATCAGAGTTTCAATGTTGCAATCTAGGGAAAAATCACAGTGTAACAGTGAAGCATTTTCCCTTTTTCTTTTTCTTTACTTTTTTTTCTTTTTTTGGTCATGGATAGTGGGGAAATGCAATCAACACCAACACTCCCTCTGCCATATGCTTCAACTTTCATGTCTGTTTTGCCATCATCTATTCCATTAACATTATGATTAATGAAACCTCACTAGAATTTCAAATATATTGAAAAGTAGCCAATGACAGCTCTTTGGAGGCTACATTGAAAATAAATAACAATAAAAACAGGGCGACTTAGGCTTTTGAAGTCTTTAAAGAAACCATGACTATGATCTTTACTACTGCTGCAGAAAAGAGGACAGCACTCCACATTTCTGGCATTGTAAATGACAACACTGCAACTGAAAGAAAGCTTGAATTTCTGCAAGTAGCTTTAGGATACAGGACTCCTGCTGAGCTCACCAGTTCCTTGCTCTACACAGCTGCTTTCTCAGCTGGGGTTTTGAAATTAGCACTGTGAGAAAAGACAGAAATGACCAGGATGCATCTTCCTCACTACGAGAAAAAGGTAATGTTTAATTAACGTGTCAGCCTTCTGGTTTCCAACTTATTCCTGTATTTGTTTGTATGTGTTGCTTGGGATCTTTTTTTGATGCTCTTGTTTCTTTTCATTTCATGGAATACAATGCCTAGCCAAAAATGTCTTTGTGCTTGTACTTATGTGAGAAGGATTCTGTACTTCTGGGTTCACTGAAATTAACGAGAGCAGTCTGCACATTTATACTCACAAGATATTAACATGGCTCATGCTCACTTAGCTAAGCTTGTGTGTGACATAGTAAAAATGCCATAAGTGAGAGAGCCTGTTTTAAAAATATTTCAACAAATACAGCATCTGACTTGTTGAAAATTCATGTATTTACTTTATCTGTTGCTCTGCTGTAAAATTGTACATGATGTGAACGATGAGTTCTACCTTAAGGCTGGATTGAGTAGTAAGTAAAAAATTAGTCACTTTGAATAAATATTGCTTCAAATCTTCCAGCCATAAAAAATCATATTATCTCCATTTTAACTTGTTACAAATTGTACTTGGATTGCATAGATAAAAATTAATAAAAAACATGATTTTAAAGAATTCTATTCTCTGTAGCTTTATTTAGTTCTGCTTCTTAGAGAAAAACCCAATGGGGTTCTTAATAGTATCCTTTTCATCTCTTTGATAACAGAATTAACTCTTGAACAACACATGGGTTAGGGGCTCCAACCTCTATGTAGTTGAAAATCTGCATGTAACTTTTTACTTCCCCAAAACTTAACTACTAATTGCCTACTGTTGAGTGGAAGCCTTACCAATAACATAAATAGTCAATTAACACGTATTTTGTATGTGTTATGTACCATATCTTATAATAAAGCAAGCTAGAGAAAAGAAAATGTTAAGAAAATCATAAGGAAGAAAAAACATTTTGTATTGATTAATTGGAAGTAGATAAGTATAAAGGTCTTCATCCTCATTGTCTTCATGTTGAGTAGGGTGAGAAGGAGGAGGAAGAGGAGGGGCTGGTCTTGTCTCGGGGTGCAGAGGTGGAAAAAATCCATTTATAAGTGGACATTCACAGCTTGAATTTGTATTGTTTAAGGGCAATGGTTATTTATTTCACTAACCCAGAATGATCTGCATAAAAAGTGCTCCATGTGGTATGCATGTAGGTGTGCATGTATAAATGTATACTTCACTTCGACTTTGCTATTATGAATTACTTCTGTGATTTTCATTAGTTTTCTGGCTGGAAAGTTGAATACTTTAGCACTTGAGTAATGTTCTTAGGAGTAAAGTTTAGAGGTTGGATGTTTATTGGAAACATGTCAACTTGGTTTTATTTTAGTGGTTTAAACTAAAATGTTGATTGCCAACACATCAGTAATCACTCAATATAAAAACTGGTCAGCAATTGATTTAATAAACATTTATTATGTGTCAGTCTTTGGGCTTGGCAAGGAAGACAGAAGATAAGTACGTGGCTCTTACTCTCAAGATCCTTCTAGTTTCATCCTTTGGCTCAATAAGCTGTATTTTGAGGAGGGATCTGATGTTTAACTCTATTGCTGTACAACTTATGTTGCAGTGGGGTTCTGCAGAACTTATTGAATTCCAACTCCAAGTAAAATAATATTTGCCTAGTAGGCAATTGGTCTTAACTGGTTTAAGTTTTACCTACTCATGCTACAACTATTTATTGAATAAGTATGTTGTATCAAGCAGTGCTGTAAACACTACAGATATAGTAGAAATCAAGACAAACAGAACCTCCAACCTCAGGGAGCTTACATCCTAGCAGGGACTGGGGAGGAGGAGGTAGCATGCATTTTCACACTTTTTTATTTAGTAAGACAATGAGGCAAAGGTGCCCTAGAAGTTGAAGCTTCTGACTTGATACTTAGTTAATATGGCCTACTTGCTTTCTATATTGTATGGCACTGACCCAATGGAAAAGGAAGAGCTTCTACAATACTTGTAAGTAATTTCCTAATACTTGCAAGTGATTTTAAAGTCAAACAGCAAACAACTTGAAATAATATAATCCTTCCAAATTATGTGTTAAGAATAGTATACAAAAAACATTTACAATATTCATACAAGGTAGTGATTTTAAGTTTTGAGCATTCAGAAGTGGTTAAAATTTCTTAGTAATAGTTTACCTGGAGCTTTCCCTTGACTGACAACTGGCAAAACTCACAGGTTCTTAATGCCTGCTGAAACTGCCGTCCACTCTCTGTGGGTCTGCTTTGGTTACTAGTGACAATGTCCACAACAAAAGGAACTTGAAAAACATTTATATGTGGCTTATATTGCCTCTCTTTTCATTTTGAATAATTCATTTTTCCTGTTTTAAGATTGCAGTGGAATACATGTTTTCTATTTTCTTTCTCGATCTCTTATTTGGTTTCTTTCTTGATTTGTTTCTGTTTACTCTGTCTATTTTCACATAAGCATCTAATATTTTCAGCTCATACTAAAGTATTTTAAACCAATTTCTCCATTATCATTTCTGCCATAACAGTTGTATAATCCTAAGTTCTTTTTTTTTTTTTTTTTTTTTGATAGAGACTGGGTTTCACCATATTGGCCAGGCTGGTCTTGAACTCCTGATCTCGTGATCCACCCATCTCGGCCTCCCAAAGTGCTGGGATTACAGGCGTGAGCCACCGTGCCCGGCAGTAAAAACCTAAGTTCTTATGTCCTCAGTCTCTTTTGCAGTGAGAGCAGCCATATGCTTTAGTTCTGGAAACTAAAACATGGCATGAACTTGCTAAGAGCTCTAGAAAGGATTTTGTATCTCCTTATGTAAGGACATGTTATAAGGCATTACCTGATATAATCCCTGACATGGCTCCTTCTCTCTTCTTTCTTGAAGTCAGACTGGAATGCTGAAAGCTACTGCAGTCATCTTGTAACCAGGAAGCAAACATGAGAAATCCCGAGAGAATTTCAGAAACTGTCAAACCACGGAACCAATGCTAGCTGCTTCCTTCAAGACTACTTGTTATGCCAGAAAAATTATCCAATATTTATTAAGCCACCCACTCTATATAGTGTTTCCTGTTATTTTCAGCTGGAAGCGTTCCTAATGGATGATGCTATACACATAACATGCATAAACAATTGTTAGTAATTACCGAAAGCTGAGCATTAAGGTATAAATTAAAACATGACAATGAAGGCAAAATGCAATTTTTATCTTGAAGAAAATTATGGTGAACATTTTTTATGTTAAGCCAATACAAATCGAAAGCTCTTCTGATATTAGCTGAAGGTCTGCAACTAATCTGGACTGGTATGTTTCTGACTGATTCTTGGCATTTGTTTTCTCATATATAAAACAAGGGATTGAATTATTTCCCAGGTCTATTGCAGATGTAAATTTCCAAGTTTGTTAATATAAAATGTATTTTAAATCCATGGACTTATAACACTACCTGCCGAATGGTATTTTAACATTTGTATTCCATGGATACTTTGGATGTAAAAGAAGCTTTTGCACATTTCCTGTTTATGCTCAGGATTCTGTGCATACTACATTGAAAAAACTCAGCTATGAGTTTGAGCATTTTGATATGCCATTGTAAAATTTAATTTACGTAGCATTCTAAAAGTCTAACTTATTTATTTACCTACTGAACTTAGTATAAATAGAATACCTGGAAATACTTTTTTAGAAGAATTTTTCCCAAGAAAATCCTATACAACTTCAGTACTTTTTTTTCCTTTTTATGAGCACACAATTCAGACAAAAATAATTACATTAACACAGAGGTATGGCTGATGCACTAGGGTTTCCAGCGCTTTTGTGATATGACTGCACCATTGTATGAAATTGCTAGAAAGAATAAACAACATGAATTTCAGTCTGTTATATGTTCCCATCTTCTTTTGCAATAGCAAGGGGTTATGTGTACTGACCAAGTGACAGTTGCTTCAACCAAGCCTTGTTTTTTTTTTTTTTTTTTTTCTGGCCATGATATGTTGATGCTTAATTCTAACTTGTGATTTGGCTGATATTGGAAACAGATATACAAAGAAGCCATCAATACTGGAACTAGAAATGGAGTAAAATATAAAAGAGAGAATTGATAGCAGCACAAAAATTTAAGACAAATTAAAAAAAAAGCCAAAAAGAAGAAAGAATGGTGTGTGTGTGTGTGTGTGTGTGTAGGCAGACATGTGGAGTAATTAGGCAGGGAGAATAAAGTACATCAGTGTAGAGGTTGTGTCCTTTTTATGGAATGAGGAAGTTATTTCTGGACAATTATCATTACTTCTTGTTTTCCAGAGTAATATGCAGTCCACGAGCTGGAGAGCCAATCTGGTACTTAGAAAGGAAAGATTCTTGCTTTCTTGAAGCAACATAGCATCTCAAGGTGGTGCTTGAGTACCACAAAAACAGAGATGCATGTTCTCTACATGCCGGAAGCAGTCATCCTGTTGCTAAGGAAACAGCCTCACTCAGCAAGGGTCACCTTTGGAAACAACTGCAAGACTTCAAAGCAGATTAATAGAGAAATACCAAGACCCGAACTTCCTAGCTAATGTTGTCTTCTATTTTAAATACCCTTTTCAACAAAGGTTTGCTTATGTGATTTCTGTTTGGTGGGCAGTAGCAAGGCAAAATTGAATATGTAGTAAGTCGAGCCCAGTATCTTTCAAGCTCTGGCTCTTGGAGATCTGTGGCTTTTGGTAGACGCTTTGAGTGTGGGATTGTGCAGGAACAGCAGGATGGAGACGGACTGACATCAGGTTTACAAAGAGACGCTGAATTTATGACTTTGTTTGAGGGAAAGCTTCCACTCATTAAAAGATGTAGCGTCTTTACTCATACAAGCATATGCCGTTACTCATTTGTCCACATTGGTGAGATTTTCTAATTTGTGAAAAGTCTTGTCATATCTTAGGTTTATGCACATTTTTGTATTACTGAAGCGGATTTCATTCATGCATCCATTTATTCATTTATTTGTGACATATCTTTGATTTCCTACCATTTCAGGTACCCTGGGGATAAGAAGTGAATAGAACATATTTAAGGTCTGGGGGACTCAATCTGAAGAAGAAAGCAGATATGGAAACAAAACAGTGGAATCACTTGCAGAGGGGACACAAGGAGATGCTTATAATTTTGTCCTGGGGAGGTGAGGGAAGGCATTTGGGGAAAGAAAATGCCTGATCTCATCCTTGAAGGATGGATTAGAATTGAACAGGGAATCTGGTCCTTGAAGTCCCAAGACAGAGACAACAGCAAATACTAAGTGCAGAGATGTGAGGAAGAGATTTCATTGGGCTTCTGTTGGTGAAGTTTAGGACATATTACGAAATGCGTTTGGACAGGAGACCAGAAAATGAAACTGGGACTGGATCATAAAAGCTCTTACTTAATATAAAAATAAGTATATACTTTACTGCTAGTTTTTCAGATTTTTTTTAAGTTTAATGTTACAATAAATAGAGCCTATCTTGGTAGAATTCCTCCCTTACCTCTTTGACAATATAAAATTTGTTACAGATGCCTAAATGCTTTCAGATGGCTTAAAGAACTGGAATTTCAGTGGCTATTTATCATCTAAAGCAAGAACTGTAAAATTTAATGATAAATTCTTGCTATTAATACTCATTAAAATATTTGATTTATTAAAAGGTGAATGATGGATTTTT
This sequence comes from Sapajus apella, assembly GCF_009761245.1. Taxonomy (NCBI): domain Eukaryota; kingdom Metazoa; phylum Chordata; class Mammalia; order Primates; family Cebidae; genus Sapajus; species Sapajus apella. Next base: position 24,304,967 of record NW_022436951.1, on the reverse strand, counting down.
ATAACTGAGATTAGGACAATTTCTACTTCCAAGATAACTAGTAAAATTAAGATGTTGGTTTCAACCATTTCTTGAAATTATATACCTTTTTATTGGTAGAAAATTCAAGTGACAAATACAGATAACTGTTCTGTCACCTAAAGTGTTATAAGCCACACTGAAATGCACCTGGTTAACTCCTCCTTTATAAGGGATAAGAATGAAACTTGTGTACAAGAAAATGTGGTGGGCACCCATGTTTGGGAGCTAGAGCTTGTTGACATCATCTAAGGTAGCCACCTGTTCTAGCCTGCATTTGCTGAATAAATTAGATGCTCTTGGGAGAGTGTATGCAGCTGACTGGGTTGCCTTGTTACCAAGGCAACAGTTTTTCTTCTGCTCTATGACTCTGAAAGGTTTCATAACTCATTAGTGCTCCTCTGGGCATCAACATGGCAAAATTCCTTTTTTTTTCTTGTCTTTGTTAAGTTCCTGGTCACGATGATGAGATTAGTGACAACTAATAAATACTCTTACCATATTTGTTTACTCATATAGAATATTTTCCAAATGTATGAAAAACTTAGGTCTAAACCTTAAAGGCACAAATGTGACAATTCGATGGAGGGATGTGTACAATAATGAATAAAAAAAGGAAAATATTTTCAATTTCAGATATTTTCAGAAATCAAAAACATTTTCAAAGCGGAGTTTATCTAAGGCAAAATATTTAAAAACATAGATTCTCTAAGACAGTGGATGAAAGCTTGTTTTTATAGTTATTCCAGCTGTTATTGCTATCAGGCCTTTTTACTCAGTCTGATATAGCACAAGAAAGAGCACAATTTAGCAAAGCTGTTATCAGATCCATAAAACCAGAAATTCAGGGGCTAAGTGATCATTTTCAGAATGCCACAGGGCCCAAGGAGTCGTGGAGGGATGGCCGAGCCTACATGATGGGAGCACCATCAGAAATCCATGCTGGTTTTTAATCCCCAGGTGACATTTAGACCCTAGGATATTTGTTTTCTTCTATTTTGTGATCCATGTTTGTTGTCTTTCCTCTTCTCCTTTATATGTTGTCTTTTTTTTTTTTTTTTTTTTTTTTTGAGACAGAGTCTCACTCTGTTGCCAGGCGCCAGGCTGGAGTGCAGTGGCACAATCTCGGCTCACTGCAACCTCCACCTCCCTCAGGCAATTCTCCTGCCTCAGCCTCCTGAATAGCTGGGACTACAGGCACACTCCGCCACGCAAAGCTAATTTTTATATTTTTAGTAGAGACAGGGTTTCACCATGTTGGCCAGGATGGTCTCTATCTCTTGATCTCGTGATCTGCCTGCCTTGGCCTCCCAAAGTGCTGGGATTACAGGCTTAAGCCACCGCACCCGGCCATATGTTGTCTTTTTTGATTTCACATCTTCATGCATTAGAAGAAATCAGTAAGCTTCCCACGCTGGTAAATTTCTTAAATAGTTACCTTATACTAGGAATTCTACATGTTATCTCACTTGTGTCATTTCTCATATTAACTTGACGAGGTGGATATCATTTACCTCATTTTACAAGTGAGAAGACTGAGGCTGAAGGTAGCAGAGCTGGTGTTTAGATTGAGTTGTAGCTCATTTCAAAGCCGTATTTTCCCACTATGCTGTGGTATCTCTAAAGTTCTGTAATAATGATGTATATAACCTTTCAGAATATTTGAATATTAGAAAGAAAAGAAAACAGATGATATATTCAAACGTTAAAATTAAGCCTCTAAGAGGGCTCTTGTTCTACAGGAAGAATGCAACTCCAAGGCTCTGCCAAATTCACTGTAGTGCTGAAGCTTTTGTACAGATTTATTATGGGGAATAGCTTTATCATACATGGCAATTTCTTTGACACTGCTTTGTATTATCCTTCTATAAGTACTAGAGAAACTGATTGAAACTGAATCTTAAACTCCCATTTTGTACCAATCTTACTTGTTGTTTGCAATTGAAGAATAGCATCCTGCTGATATCCACTGCAGGACTGCAAGGACCTCTGGTAGAGATTAAGCTCACGTTTTGATTGTAGACAAAATTTAGTGCAATTAGATTTACCATAATTTCTTATTTTCTACTGATTTTACAACCTGAGATTTCAAAGATGGAATCGATATTTTCAAATAAATAGTTCATTGATAGATACAGGGATGTTTTAAGATATGACCACACCATGAATAGACAGTTTTTAAAGAGTACAGTTAGTGTCCAATAAAGCAGTGCAAATATTTTTCATGGTGTGAAGGCAGGGGGATTATTATTATTATTTTTTGTTGTTAAGTACATTGTGATTGATACCTGCTGTAAAGATTAACACTTCACTAGACATCATAAACATGCAGGAGGAGCACAAAGATGTGATTCTCCTAGAATGCAGAGATTTGACAAAAAAAGAAAACACATACTTCTGTTTGCTACAAGCATGATGAATTTGCTTTTATTCTCTCCTATTTCCAGAATCAATGTAATGTCTGAAAGTCACTCAGAAGAATATGGCAATTATTTGCAATCTGAAAAATAATGTTATGCAAAGGCATTCCATCTGCATTTTGAGAGACACCTTTATTTTCATTATTTGCTTCTGCCATTCTCTTCAACATTTATCTAGATTAGATTAAAATACTACTTTTGTGCTCCGAATAGTGTTCTGATGTCCTTGTTTATTCAGTGTGCTTTCAGCCACTATTTATGGTCTTCCTTGTATGAGGTACTCTGCTAAGTGCTGGGCACCCAGAGATGAACATGCAGTCTCTCTGTACCACGAGCTCAGCTTTGTGGAGGAGACTTACAAGGCAGCCAGTGGTCTCCGTAGGTTAAGTCCTGTCATGGAGTATAATGCACTTGTGGGTTGAAGGATCTATTCGAAAGTATTTTCAGTGGAGAGATTCTTCCAGCATCTACTCACACTCAGTTTCAATCACCTCAGTGCTTTGTACGACAGACCATTGTCCCTATCACTTGCCCAAACATGCCCTGCCCTCAAATAATGGCACTCCCCCTGGATGTCTGCTAATCTCTGTTGAGTATTTCTGCAATACCTATGATAAAGTTGCATGATGACCACCAGAGGCCACAGCACCAACCAGGAGGTGGCCAGTTTACAGGCATGAAGTCTGCAGGCACTTCCCACCAACATTGGAAAGCCACATATTGTTCAGGCCAGGATTTATTCTGTCGTTGTTTTAAATCTAAATTTTAAGCACTTCTCTGCTTTCACAGAAATCATATTAAACATATTGATCTCTAACTTGATTCGTTCTCAAATAATTTGAAGACCCTTTGTTGTACTCAGGTCACAAAAGATATTCGGTGGCGGATCTTGGACCATCCAAACCGGTCCTCCAGAGGGAAGCAACCAAGGCTGTTCTGGGGAGGCCAGAGCAGCAATTCATTAAGTCATTTCCATGGTGGACTCTGAATTATTTCCATGATGCCTCTTGCCTCTGGTTGTCCCTGCTCTACTTTATTCATTCCTAAGAGGGAGAATTTTTATCTAGCTTGGATCACATGTCTCTACACTAGACTCAGTCAACCATGGCCAAAGAAACTGGTAGAAGTGACCACTGGAAGAGTCACTATGACCTTTCCAGCCTCCTCAGCTTGTGTTCTGCAATTACACTGGCCTTTCCGTCATTTCCTTGGAAGGAGCCAATTTCTAAACAAAAGCAACTCGCCGGCATTGACTTTCAATTTATCGTCTCAAGTTTGAACTACTAGGCAAGACCTGTTTTTTGAACTTTATTTCTTCTTGCTTCATGTTATCAGGATCACTCTTTTTTTGGTGTGTATATATATATATACACACACACCCCCCCACCCCCCCACACATATACATATTTTTGTGTATATATACACACACATATATATAGTGATCCTGATAACATGAAGGATATGTGTATAAAATATATATAAATAGAGACAGGATCTCACTCTCACTGTATTGCCCAGCCTGGTTTTGAACTCATGAGCTCAAGCAATCCTCCTGCCTATTTGTATATCTATTTATATATATATTTATAAATATATGTTATCTACCTATTTATAAATATTTACATATTATGTATAATATTTATATATCTATAAATACACATTATATATAATATTTATGTATCTATTTTGTTATATATTTATACATAGAGACAGGATCTCACTCTCACTATGTTGCACAGCCTGGTTTTGAACTCATGAGCTCAAGCAATCCTCCTGCCTCGGCTTCTCAAAGCACTGGGATTACAGGCATGCACTATCAAGCACAGCTCCAGGACCACCATTAACTTCTATCATTTTTTTTCTTCATGAGTAATATGTTTGGCCATAAACTTCCATGTGGCTTTACTGATCTTGATTTTATTCGAAAACGATTCCTGTCTTCCACATGATTACTTACCCTCCAGCTTCCTATATGGTGACTCTCCTACTACGGAGTTGACTTCTGTGTGAGGAATTCTTAGCTAATTTTCCATTGGCTCTGGAGTGGGTCTTTACTAAGCTGAATCTTGACAGCAGAAGGATGAACAAATGAATGGAGGCAAAAGGAAGTACAAACCTTTTAGGAGACATAGGAGCGCAGTCTATGTGTGGATGTAAGGATAGCTGAGTCTGGAAAGGTAAGAGCAGGCCATGAAGAATTTGAAAGCAAGGAAAATCTCATGAAGAATTTTAAACAGAGGCATGATGTGATTAGATATGCATATCAGAAGGGAAGTTAGCTTGATATAAGACTTGGTGGCCATTGAAGGTCTAGTGAAATAACCTAAAAAAATATAAATAAAGTTGAAACCAAGGTAGTGGCAGTCAGTGAAGATGGAAGGTGGAGAACAAATATGTGAAATGTCTAGGAGGGAGAATTTATAGTATAGGTGAAGTGATAGGGGAGAGAGTTGAGACTGACCCTGAAGGCTTGGGGGATGTTGATGCTGTGACTTTGGAACGACTAAATCGAGAAAATTAACATATGCTTTACCTTACATACTTATCATTTTTTTTGTGGTAAAATCTACTCATTTGGCAAGTTTTAAATTTACAATGCATTGTTATTGACTATAGTTACCATGTTGTACAATAACTTTCCTGAAATACTGCTCTTATCCAATTAAAATTTTGTATCATTTGCCCCAAATTTTCCTAATCTCCATCTTGCACTCCTAGCCCCTGGAAACCATCATTCTAATTTCTACTTCTATAAGTTTCATTTTTTAGAGTCAACATATAAGTGAGATCATGTAGTACTTGTCTTTTTGTACCTGGCTTAGTTTACTTAGCATAATGTCCACCAGGTTGATCCATGTTCCTGCAAAAAGGATGTTCTCCATTTTCAATGCTGAATAATATTTCATTGTGGACATACATTACATTGTCTTTAACCATTCATCCATTGATGAACACTTAAGTGGATTTCATATTGTGACTATGGTGAATAATGCTGCAATAAACATAAGAGTGTGGATCTGTCTTCAACAATATGCCCAGAAGTAGAATTGCCAGATCATATGGTAGTTTTTTTTTTTTTGAGGAATTCCATACTATTTTCCATAATGGCTGTACTAATTTACATTCCCACTAACAATGTACAAATCTCCCTTCTCCACATCCTTGCTAATGCTTATCATCTCATCTTTTTCACAGTAACTATTCTAATAGGTGTGAGGTGATATCTCATTGTGATTTTAATTGGCATTTATCTGATGATTAGTGAGACTCAACTTTTTTTATATATCTGTAGACCATTTATATGTCTTCTTTTGAAAAATGTCTTCAGGTTCTTTGCCCATTTTAAAATTGGGTTATTTTGTTTCATTGTTACTGAATTGTTTGAGTTTCTTAGATATTTTGAATATTAACCCATTATCACTCGTGTAGTTTGCAAATTTTCACTCCTATTCATTGGTGGTCTCTTCATTCTGTTTGTTTCCTTTGCTGTGCTGTAGCCTTTTAGTTTAATCCAATCCTGTTTTTCTGTTTTTAGTTTAGTTGCCTGTGCTTGTGAAGTTCTGTGAAATTCTTAACCTCACAATCCTATTGCTGATTCCTAACTGATGGGGCACTCAGGATTTCTAAACTTTTCCTTGTTTCCGACCTTTGATAATCACTGAAAAATTAATACAGCCATTATGAAAATATCTGAAATTTCAGCCTGTTAAGAATTAACAAAACAGGAATAGTCATTTCATTTCTTTTAGTGATAAAATGTTACATATTTATTAAAATTTTAAAGAAAATATAGAAATACAAAATGAAGAAATATAGAAATACATATTGAAAGATACAAAGTATCTGAAGAATAAATGCCCTACCCAGTGATAATTATTGCTAATCTTTCATTATACATCTTTTACTTTTCCTTTCTTTCTTCCCTCCGATTAGATTTTTTTTTTTTTTTTTTTTTTAGAAATAGCCTTGCTCTGTCGCAGTGGTGCAATCATAGCTCACTGCAGCACTGATCTCCTGGGATCAAGTGATCCTCCCACTTCAGCCTCCCAAGTAGCTGGGACTACTGGTGCTGTCCACCACACCTGGCCAATTTAAAAAACTTTTAATAGAGACCAGGTCTTCCTAGGTTTCCCAGGCTGATCTCAAACTCCTTGCCTAAAGTGATCCTCCTGACTTCACCTCCCAAATTGTTGGATTACAGATATGAGCCACCACACTCAGTCTATTATATATTCTTTAATATTTAAATTGATGCCCTCTGGAGATTTTTCTGTTTACTGTTCATACTATCTAGTACCAGAATTTTTACTTGACTATAAAAATCTACATATTTTCGTGTACACAATAGGTTAAGATTTTCATCATACTCTTTGATGGTCGCCTGGTTTTCTCCTGTCTCTTCCATAATTTATGTAAATAATCTTTTCCTTATGGTCACTGATGTATTTACAGTTTTAAAAATTATATGTAACATTAAGATGAGTACATTTCTGCAAGTATCTTTGCCCGTTTGCTAATTATTTCCTTAGCATGCATTCTCAGACATGAACTTTCTGGTCAAAAATAGGAATGTTAACATTTGAATGTATGTTGCCACGTTTCTGCCATTAGTTTCCTAGATTATTTCTTTTCTTCTGTACTGTTGCCAAAAATCCCTTTAAAGTGTCTGCTAACTTGATAGGCAATCAGAGTCCTACCATCGCCTGGCTCTCCAGGTCCTTATCCATATCTTGGAATTGCATGCTACAGTTGCCATGAATAACGAAGACTTCAGAAATCTATCATCTCTCTAAAGGCGGTTTTCTTAGTATTGAAAAAAATTTGGGTTTTCCTGCTTAGGTTAATTACTTGGTAGTCACTCTTTTATCACTGCTAGATGAACCCTTTCTTTAAGGGATACCTCTACTACTAAAATGCTTAGCCAGATCTCTTCGAGGACATGACGTTTCCTGCAAGAACCAATTTCCTCTTTCACTCTTGCCTTAGATATGCTTTTCCAAAAAAAAAAAAAAAAAATTGAACCCTTCTTTCAAATATATCAACAATATTTGTTTTTATTAACTTTTTTTTTTTTTCAATTGGCAAGTTGTTCATGTTTGGCCAGAACCGCATGGATAATACAGTCTACAATTTGGACCACCATGGCAAAACACCCCCGCCAAGTGATGATGATAATGGTGCCAATTGCTTCAAAAGCAGACTTGTTGGACAAGGCATGTGACCAGATTCTGTGGCTTCACTTCTGACCTCCAAAGATCTACTCACACTTGGGACTTTCTTCCCGTATGAATCACACTGACCAGCATTTTGTTGAGAGAACACACGCAATATGGGTATGGTTTCTGTCCCATCTTTAGCTTTTGATATAGAAACTTCTTTGCTATAAAATTGAACTGTGTAACATTGGTTAAGATCACTCAGGGGCACACTATATCACAACAAATGGTTAAGGCAATTCCAACACTACTGTGTTTCATGGTTCCTGCCTCCTCATTCCGCTGGGGCTGACACCTGGCAACCTCTAGCTCCACTTCTCTATCAAAGGTTTAATCATGCAGATACTTTCACGACCAATTTTTTTTCTCACTTCTTCACCAGAATGTGAGTTATTTAAGGTCACAGAATCTTTGTAAATGATCTAAGTATTCCCCACACACCTATCTTGCCAAAGGATTTATTTAGGATTCAAGAGATACTGAATGAATTAACTTTTAACTATGAGTCATGTTTCTAGGGAGGAATGCAGACATATCAAAGGCATAATAAATTCCGAAGCTTTTTCCCCTTTTACTGCAACCAAGTTGATTCAGGCTACCTCTGTTCGTTCACATCTCAAAGATTTCCCAAGCACCATAGAAGAGATAAATGGCTAATCTTGGCGGTGATTACTCATGGTATTAATCTATGTCACATCCAAGGAATTTAGTACTACTCAGAATGCATCTAGTGTCTAGTGATTCAAAGGTTGTCATTCTGTCTTTTATCTTGGAAGTGTTCTGATTCTTTGCTCATGGTCTTACCATGCCCTGATGCTGGTTTGTTTAAAAGATTTGGTCTCTCCCATCTTTTGGAGGAAAATCTGTAACAGCACTATGTGATGGATTGCTTTTTGGAATATTGTCTGGGAATATTGTCTTTAAAAGCCACTGTTTACATTACTTGGAAAGTAATGTACCCAGCACTTCCTTAAATCATCTATGTTTACAGTCATTTTCAAAAAAAGTGGGTCAAGATGAACTCTATCCTTACGACTATGCCGTCGCTTTTGAATCAGGATGACAAATCCATTTGAGGGGATATATTCATGTTGGGATCCAGGACTATGAGCAAACAAAAAAATCGAAGTCTGGGTTTATTTTTATTTTTCTGCATCTGATGGTATAGCTTTCATTGGAATACTTATATTTCTAACGATTTCTTTGAGTCGTATAACAGTTATGGACAGATCTAGTCTTCATCTTGAACTTGTGGAATTCTTAGCAAAGAGAAAAGATAACAATTCATGACATTTGATCTACAGGAAACCTATTATTTAGGAAAGATGAGAGAAAGATAAATGGAGGAAAATATTTTTCTGGACCAAATGCAGCATTTTTGAACTTTTAATCTGGCTGTTGGTCCAAGTCAGTGTTTCCCAAACTTTGCTGCACATTAGAAGTCTCTGGGGCATTTTAATAATAATAACAACAATGTTAATAAATGATAAATAAAGGCAAAGGTCTTATCTCGAGTACTCAAATTCACATTTGGGGTTTGTGTCTGATGGTTTTGATTTGTAAAGCCCTTAAGTAATTCTAATATGCAGCCCCAATGAAAACCACTGGTCTGTGTAGAAACACCCCGTGATATTCTGATATTGCCCTTTAATATTTTCTTAACAATTTTTTTCATAGTTTTCTTAGTTGCTCACAGTGTTTGCAACATTCTTCTGGCATCTCTCAAATATCCTTCATGTTAAAATAAGAAAAAATATGCTTTTTATAAAGAAGAGACTTCATTGTTGATGTATAATTTCTCTCACAATGTGTTTTCATGACATGGAATGAGCGTGACTCAGATACGCAGGGATGGGAATGATTTCTTTGGCTTTGGCTTCTCTGGTCTTATCAGGACTTTGTACCAGGGCACTCATTTGTGGTAGAACTTATCATCAATCTGTTAATAAATCCATATTGTTCTATACTAGAAAATTCTGAATGATTTGCTTTCAGTCAGTTAGAAACAAAATTTATGCCTCATTGAGATGAGTTCCTCCTAACCAGATGCTCTTCAAAGTAAATCACCTCTTGTGTGACCTAATCACTTTTTCCTTCTCTGTCACCATTGGCTGCAGGTCTACAGGAAGGCTGCATGACACTTCTGCTCTGTAAAAATAAATGAGATAATAAATGACAAGGGCTCCTGAAGACACCTTTTCAATTTCAGGGTCAATGAACTATTATTTAAATAAACACTTTAGCAGACCACCAAAAGTCATTTAGATACAACAGCAAGGAGAATAGTCTTAATTTCTTCTGTAATTTTATTTGTTGAGCTAATTATAGCCAAATACAATTGTTATGAGGGGACATGGCCTCCTAGCATGTTCACATACATACAGTATTCCATTAAAAATATTCTACTGAGGTCTAAGGCCTGATGCTGGCTGCCATAGGGACTATACACTTTTATCAGACATAATCACTAAAGAAATTTAATCTATCATCAGAGAGCTAAGATAGGTACACAAAGATGTAAAATACAAGGTGACAAGTGACAAGGGCTATGAGATTGGTACACAAGAAATCCTAGTATTTAGAGTGAGTCTTTTCACCAGCGAAAGATGTGAAGAAGATCGTTTTTGAATGAGAGCCTAGGCAAAATCATGAAGATGAGAAAATTTTGAATGCTATGTTTTAAGAAATTAGGGCAGCTCTGGATAAATCCTTCATTCTGGCTTCCAAATTTCTAAATCAAGTACATTTTTCATCCTAAATCAAGGCTGAATGTATTAATTTGTCCCTGTTTCTTCCGCCTTCTGGTCTAAGCTATCCCCATTTTTCCACTGAACAACTGAAAAATCTCCTTGACTCTTCTCCTAATATCCATTCTTGGTCATTGCAATGACTGTAATCAGATTAAAAATATAGACTTTTAAAATAATTGTAGGTTTACACACAGTTGTAAGAAATACCGCAAAGAGATCCTTTGTACTCTTTAGCCAGCTTCATCCAATAGTAATATCTTGCAAAAGTATAACACAATTTCAGAAGCAAGATATTGACATTGATACAATCTACCAATCCGTTTTAGATTTTTCCAATTTGACTTCTGCTCCTGTGTGTGTGTGCACACGTGTTTGTGTGTATGTGTGTATAATTGTGTGTATTTATTTCTATGCGGTTTTGTCACATGTGTACGCTTCCGTATCTACCACCACAGTCAAATTACAGACCAGCCCCATCAACACAATGATCTCTCTTTTTGTCTTTTTATAACTACCCACCTCTTTCCCATTACCCACTTCTCCCCATCCCTAAACCCTAGCAACCACTAATCTGTCTTACTTTTCTGTAATTTTTTCATTTCAAGAAAATTATGTAAATGGAATAATTTTGGAATTGACTTTTATTATTCAGCATAATTTTCTTGAGATTCATTCAAGTAGTTGTGTGTCTCAATAGCTCACATTTTTTAAATTACTGACTAGTATCCCATCGTATTTCACGACATGGATGCATCAGTTTGTTTAACCAGTAACCCATCGAGGACCACTTGGGTTGTTTTCTGTTTTGAGGTTTTACGGATAAATTTGCTATCAATGTTTACATACAGGTTTTTGTGTGACTAAACTTTCCTATCTCTGGGATTAAATTCTCAAATGTGCATTGTGTAATATAGTAATTGCACAAATAAACTCTTATAAATGCAATCTGATTGGGTCACTCTCCTGTTTAAATCTTTTCAATGAACTCCCATTACTCTTAACGTCAAGCCAGCCGGCCTAGGAAGCCTTGAAATACCTGGAGTCTGCTCTTCTTATCCAATGCCTTGCCCTCCCTCTTCCTCTGCTTCTCTCCTTCAGACATGTGGGCTTTCCTTCCATTTCTTAACTGTATCATGCTTTTATCCTACCATAGAGCTTTGGAACATACAGTTCACTTTTAGAATTTTTCACTTTTCGCTCCTCTATGCTTTTTCATTAAATTCACTCTCTTCTTTCATATTTCAGCTCAAATCTTATCCTTATGGGGGATATCTTCAATGCTACCAGACAGCTCCATCAATTACATGTCCTGATAACACTATTCTTTCCTTCTGTAGCAACAGTTTGCATGATGTGCTTATTCATTTGAATATTTGCTTCATGGCCATTTCATTTAATTGAATCACTACTCTGTGTATCTCACTGTCATTAGTGAAAACTCCTTGGTAGAATCTAGACTTGCAACAGACCAACAGAATATGACAAAGGTGATGAGATGCCACTTCGGTGATTCCATTCCTGTGACTCCATGATTGTGTTACATTATTCTCACTTAGCAACCAAGAGAGGTAAAAAGGGAGTCTCTCTCTCTCGCTCTCTCTCTCACACACACACACACACACACACACAGAGAGAGAGAGAGAGAGAGAGAGAGAGAGAGAGAGAGAGAGGATTTGTCTTGTTGGCTTTTATGAATTAATCAACCATGTTGAGAAAGTCCATCTGACAAGGTACTGCAGGTGGCTTCTAGAACCTGTGAGCAGACTCTAGCTGATGGCCAGGAAAAAAAATGTTGGGTCTTCAGTCATACATCCTTAAGGAAATGAATTCTGGTACAAATGAGAGAGCTTTGAAGCAGATTCTGACTCAGTTGAGTTTCCAGATGAAAATGGAGTCTAGGTGAAACTTTTATCTCAGCCTTGTGAGATTCTGAACAGAGGACCCAGTTAAGTCATGCCTAGACTCCTGATTCCCAAAAATTGTGAGACAGAAGCTAATACACTAGCTTTCATTACAACATTGTGGTCAGGAGTTCTGGTCAATGTCATGGGGACTGAACTGTTACATATAGCACCTCTGGGCTGGCTCATAAAAACTTTCTGCAAGATCCTCCCCAATTTTTTCTGCAGTTGATTATCCCAGCTTTGAGCAGAGATCCAAGTACTGTAGACTGTAGGGAATCTGGGATCTTAATTGTTGCATTGGAGGTTGCTCACTAAATGTGTACAATAAACAGTTGTTTATTTATTGTAATGTATCACTATGAATTTGGCGACTTTTGTTAGATTAGCTGATATTATGTAGTTTAGCCAAAAACTTATATTCTTGAGATATATAAATAATATCTGACAGTAGGATCAGGGCTTGATAACTTAACAATGGAAGCTGGAAAAATATCAGATGGTAGGATGGCAAAACAACCAGAGTATCTTTAAAAATCTCCCTTATATGTAAAGGAATGAGATTTAGATGTTCTTATTCTATTACTAAGTCACTTAGTAATAATTTATACAAAAATTGCTGTTTCTCACACCGTCAAAACATTTTTCCTTGAAAATAACTTCAGGCCATGAGGATAAATTTGCCGGACCTTCAGAGTGCCCTTCTTGGGAATGCTTCTCTTCTTTGCTTGTTCTACCATATTTTTACAAATAACAAGAAGTATCAGGTGAGCTAACCAATAGACCATTGCATTTCACGTTCACTCTCAAATCACTAAGTAGAACAAGTGGTTCCTTCTGTAGCCTCATCAGTGCTTGCCATAACATAATCTCCCATCCTTATATATAGCAAAAACAGTCTCTTTCAGCTGTTTGATTTTTAATTGCATTGAGTTCTTCAGCTAATTTAGCAATCACTGCATGAATAGAATATTTCCATGCAACCCAAAACAACGTCATAAAGAAACTGCAAAAGACAAAGTAAACCTACAATGACAAGGGAAGTGATGATTTTTTTTTTAATTATAGGAGATGTACTTTACATCAAGTTAGTAGAAAACTAATGTGATGATTGGTCTACAACTGATTAGACTTTCTATGAATTCTTTTACCCTGTCATCCAGTTCATAATTCTCATGCTCTTTATCTCAAATTTAGTCATCGTAATAAAGCTCATGGCACTATGTCCGTGGGAGTACGTATTTCTCTCACCTTCATCACTATATCATCTCAAACGATAACATTTCCTAGCAAGCCAACTTTCTTACAAGTTAATATGTGTTGTTGACTTAATCTGAATTTGTGCTTATATGTTTTGATGGGTCAATTCTATTTCCTTAGTGGCAAAAAGTTTGTTGTTATTCAATTTGATTTAATATTCTATTGACATTAAGTAATTTTACTAATATGGAGACATCTGTCCAATGTTATAATGGTGGATTATTTTTACAACAAAAATGCATGGCTAATTTGTTTTTTTAAATAAAAACCAATATAATAAAGTCTAAAATAAACAAGAAGTCTAATATGAAATGATGAAGAGATTTATTAGCTTTCATTATGGTCCCAAAATGTGGTCTAATTAACAGCACTAAACTCAGTCAATGCTACAGTCATAGAGGCTAAAATAGAATAAACAAATGAACAAATGATTATGCTGTTTCTTGGCATCAATTATCATGCTATATATATATTTCACATCCATTTGGACTCTGTCCCCAAAATTAAGTTTTATGTTGAATGAAATGTAAACTCAGCCTTTAAAATTAAGACATTACCACTGACTCCACAGAAGTACACACAGACACACACACACACGCACACACACAGTGACTATTATGAACACCTCCATGCACACAAACTAGAAAATTTAGAAGAAATGGATAAATTCCTGGACATATTTAACCTCTGAAGATTGGACCAGGAAGAAATTGAATCCTGAACTCAGAAATAAGTTCTGAACTTGAATGAGTAATAAAAAGCCCATCAGCCACAAAAAGCCCAAGACTAGATGGATTCACAGCCAAATTCTACCAGAGGTATAAAGAAGAGCTGGTACCAACCTTGCTGAACTGTTCCAAAAAATTGAGGAAGAAAGACTTCTCATTAACTCATTCTATGAGGCTAGTATCATCCTGATATCAGAACCTGGCAGAGACACAGCAGAAAAAGAAAACTTCAGGCCAATATTTTTGATGAACATAGATGCAAAAATCCTCAACAAAATACAAGCAAACTGAATCCAGCAGTGCATAAAAAAGCTAATCCACCACAATCAAGTAGGCTTTATCCCCAGAATATGAGGTTGGTTCAACATATGCAAATCAATAAATGTGATTCAGTATATCAACGGAGCTAAAGACAAAAACTACAGTTACTCAATAGATGCAGAAAGGTTTTCAATAAAATTCAACATTCCTTCATATTAGAAACCCTTTACAAACCAGGCACTGAAAGAACATATTTCAAAATAATAAGAGTCATCTATGATGAACCCACAGCCAACATTACACTGAAAGGAGAAAAATTGGAAGTATTCCCCTTGAAAACTGACACTAGACAAGGTTGCCCTCTCTCATCACTTCTGTTCAACATAATATTGAAAATCTTAGGCAGAGAAATCAGACAAGAGAAATAAATAATGGACATCCAAATAAAAGAAGTCAGAGCATCCCTGTTTGCAGACAACATGCTTCTATATCTAGAAAACCCCATAGTCTCTGCCCAAAAGCTCCTTGGGCTGATAAACTACTTCATAAGTTTCAGAATACAAAATCTACATACAAAAATCAGTAGCATTTCTATACCCCAACAACATCCAAATAGAGAGCCATATCAGCAACACAATCAGATTCACAACTGCCAAAATAAATAAATAAAATACCTGGGAATGCAGCTAACCAGGGAGGTGAAAGAGCTCTACAACAAGAATTACAAAATACTGCCGAAAGAAATCAGAGATGACACAAACAAATTGAAAAACATTCCATGCTCATGGATAGGAAGAGTCAATATTGTTAAAATGGTTATTCTACCCAAAGCAAATTACAGATTCAATGCTATTCCTCTTAAACTACCAATGACATTGTATTAGTCTGTTCTCACACTGCTATGAAGAAATGCCCAAGACTAGGTAATTTTTAAAGGAAAGAGGTTTCATTGACTCACAGTTCTACATTTCTGGGGAGGCCCCAGGAAACTTACAATCATGGTGGAAGGCAAAGGAGAAACAGGCACCTTCTTCACAAGGTGGCAGGATGGAAAAATGCTGAGTGAAGGGGCAAGAGCCCCTTATAAAACCATCAGATCTCATGAGAACCTCATTCACTATCATGAGAACAGCATGAGGAAAACTGACACCATGATCCAATTACCTCCACCTGGCCCCACTCTTGACACCTGGGGATTATGGGATTATGGAAATTACAATTCAAGATGAGATTTGGGTGGGGAGACAAAGACTAATCATATTGAACATTCTTCACAGAATTAGAAAAAAATTTTTTTTTAAATTTTCATGGAACCAAAAAGAGCCTGAATAGCCAAGGCAATCCTAAGCAAAAAGAACAAAGCGGGAGGCATCATGCAATTTTACTTCAAGCTACTGTAGGGATACAGCAACCAAAACATCATGGATACTAGAAAAGGAACAATAGACACTGGGGCCCACTTGAAGCTGGAAGGTGGGAAGAGGGGGAGGGTCAGAAAAAATACCTATCAGGTACTATGCTTATTACCCAGGTGATGAAATTATCTGTATACCAAACCCCCGTGACACAAAGTTTACCTGTATAACAACTTTGAACATGTGCCCCTGAAAATAAAATGAGTTAAAATAAAAGGACTAACAACCAAAAAAGTTTGCTAGCTTTTTTTCTTCAATTTTACATCTTAGCTTTTTTATTTTTCAGCTTTCCTAGTTTACCTCCTCTTCTTTCTGATTTCTGCATTAAGAAGAGATTAGAACAAGTCATTTCAATGTTTTGTTTTGTGTTGTTTTGTTTTGTTTTGTTTTGTTTCATTCCAGGAATTAGGCAAAGGATCTCAGAATTATCTCTAAAGAGAAAAAGTTAGACAATGGTATATTTGACTTTCATTTAAGACCTGCAAACTGATGAAATAGGAAAAAAGAAGTTACATTTAAGAAACAACTGAAAGTGTGAATTCTTTGTATTGGTAACTGTGATTTTTAAAAGCAGCATTCTTTTTATGCGATTCAGGCTTTCAATGAAAACAAAACTTCTTGTGGCATTTAAATTATCTAGGGTAGGATATTCAATTACTATGTTTCAATGCATAACACCTTTGGAAAGGTAAATATGATTAACTCTAGCAAAGAACGGTGAGAAAAAGAGGAATTTAATCTATAAGTCACAGATAATTTATTATGCTTCACAGAGTACTTTTCTGTACATTAATATAAAAAAGCATAATTTAATTTACATGACTTGCTGAATTTCCAAGGCACTGATGCTGGATCATCAAAGGAACAAGAATATATGCATGTAAAGAGTTAATCTGAAGCTCAGCAGTCCTAATCATACACACTGAAATACAATTTTTTTTGCCAGCAATAGAGGTTTTCAGTTCTGAGTATCTACTTACTTTGAAACATCATTAAATTATTCCCAGTTTCATTAATTCCTTAATTCATTCATTTAACCAATTTGTATTATATACCTAACATTCACCTGATGCTGTGTCAGGTGCAGAGATACATTAAAAAGCAAAAAACAGGAACGGTTTCAAGGAAAGAGTGTGGCAGAAGACTATTAAGCGTGTTATTTCATGTTGATGAAAGTGCTCAGAAGGAAGCACTTTCATGACTCTTTGTAAGTTATGACAAAGGCGTGGTTTAGGGTAGGGGGTTCCATGTAGGTTTCTTGAGGAAGTGAAGCTTTAGGTTGGACCTGAAGGGCAAATTGAGGTTAAGAGGGAAAGTAAGAGGAGGAACCAGTCAGAAGGAGCACTCAGGCAGGGTCACAGCACATGCAAATCCCATTTAGGAGAAAATATGTCACAAATAAGACACAAAGAAAGCAATTGTATAGTTGGAATGTCAGGACCCAATGGAGAGTCCTGTGGGTTGGAGGTGGAAATGTACCCAGAAACAAGACCGAGCATTACAGACCATTTCAATGATTTCTGCCCAACAAACCTATTTTTCTTATTGCAAGTTAGTATCAACATTGTATGTGAGCACAGATAGTTAATTTTGGAAGAAAAGACAACAAATATAATGTGAAATTTGGAAAACCAGACATTAGGTATCATGTGACCTATCATAGGAAGTAAATGGAATATATTTTACCAACTAAGTTTCTAACATAATACTCCATGATGATTTTTCATCTAATAAATATTTTGGTGATTTGGAAGAGGAGATAGGATCTCTGTATCAGAAATGCTTCTGGCTGTAAAAAACAAAACTCCTAATTAACAGTGCCTTTAACCATATGGATATTTACTGTTTACCTAACAAGAAATGTAGGAAAATATTTTCAAAATAACCAAGGATAAAGTTCCTTTCTTTTCTGCCACACCTAATGTCTTGGCCTCTCATGATTATGAGATGTTTGATATACCTCCAGAAAAAAAGAAAAATAAATGAAAACCTATGTTCAAAGCAGAAAGAAAGGAGAAGAGGGAGTGCAAATTATGATTTCCTACCTATAATTTTAATCAGGAAAGCAAAACACTTTCCCAGCAAAACCAAGGCAGTCCTTCACTTATGTCTCATTGGCCAAAATACAATAATATTGCCTCTACTCCTACTTGGAAGGGAGCCGTGAACATGAGAATCTGGCATTTCTCAGACCCTCTGTTGAAAGCAGGAAAAGGAGAAAGCAGAGGCAGTGATGCCTGGTTATTCAATCAACAGTGCAAATGCCTGAAAAGACTGGGTTATGAAAACACTTGCCCTGGAAACCAAGACAGGAAAAATTTATTTTGGACATAATTATGCACCATGCTTCTGTTTCTCCAATTGGGGTTTGCAAATATTCTACAATAGTTTCTGTGTTTTCTGTTTTGATTTTTATGATCACAGAGACTTGATGTTGGATCATACAATCATGTTGGATCACATGGGTGACTGGACTAGAACATATCCCTATATTTGCTTGATGTTTAGATCACATTGACACCAATAGTACATCTTTGATGGTGATCAGCTAATGAAAAGATAGTAGAACATGATAAAGAAAGCACACCTTTCTGGCTGGGCACAGTGCCTCACGCCTATAATCCCAGCACTTTGGGAGGCCAAGGAGGGCGGATCACAAGGTCAGGAGTTCGAGACCAGACTGAATAACATGGTGAAACCCCATCTCTACTAAAAATACAACAACAACAAAAAATTTAGCTGGATGTGGTGGTGCACAACTGTAATCCCAGCTATTTAGGAGGCTGAGGCAGAAGAATCGCTTGAACCTGGGAGATAAAGGTTGCAGTGAGTTAAGAATGTGCCACTGCACTGGGTAATGCAGACTCTGTCTCAAAAAAAATAAAAATAAAAAAATAAATAAAGAAAACATACCATTCTTTCCCAGAAGTGAAGGCCAAATGATATCATGAAGCACTGTGCAAATAAAGGTTTCACGTGAGTTTGGGTAGAGAAAAGTGGTAAATGAATTGAGTTATGAGATGGCACGCAGTAGCACAGGTATGCTAAATGCTTTCAAAACCATGATGCGGCAGTCAGTGTGATATTCAAATTTCAAACAGATTAAGATTCAACATGTCAAGATGATTCATCATATTAAATTAAAAACATTAATTTTAATTTTATTGCAGTGATAGTTTGGTCTATAACTTGCAAATTTGTTTCTTACAGCTAAGTCCTGTGAACATAAGATGTTTATACCTAGTTTTATATTTATAAGCATTTAAGAATATAATGAAAGTAATTATACTCTTAAGTATAATGAAAGCCAACACTGAATATATGAATGAATACTTTTTCTTTAAAAATATTCTATTCAAATTTTAACAACACTGTATTAGAGGGCCCTTCAAGTTAGTCATGAAAGACCTTAAATTACCCTTGTCTGCCCCCATGTCAAGAGTAACTAAAAACATCTATTTCAAATTGTAGAAGAAATATAATAATTATTAATCAAGAAAAAAAAACAAAAAACATCTATTTCTTCCCTATGCTGTCTTTTGCTAGTCCACATTTTAAAAAGCAATGAATATTCTCTTCCTGTGTGTCTTTTAGGCTTTGCCTGGGGATTTTATACTCCAACTCAAGAAACAGATCAAAAGACACTGAAGTTTCTGAGCAGTGTCTGCTAAAGTCTTTTATTCAGTGTATACAATAAAGTGTTTACATTAGAGTTTTAAAGCTGGTAGTAGTTATTAATAATTTGCTAAGAAAAAGTATTGGTGTTTATGCAGGAAGCGTTGTAAAGAAAACTTGATGAATCTCTAATAGAAATCTAATGGATTTGTTTAAACAGAACTTTGATTTTTGCTCACAGGAGGCAATAACCCATTTTCACGGAATGACAGAGTCAAAAGAAGTCTCGGAGGCCATCATGCTGTCTTCAGGAAACAGGCTTCCGGAGGCTAAGTGCCCTGTAAAGGCCATTTCATAAGCTTATAGAAACATAAAGCTTGGGACTCGGATATGCAGAAGATTATGAGTCTTTTTCCTAGTATCACATACTTAAAAAAAAGAAACTATTTGGGTTGGAAGTGGGGAGTGAAAGCATTTGTATTAAAACCTGGTTCACTTAGCAGTGGCCTACATGCCTCTCTCACTCACGTTCTCATTGCTGAATAATTGAATAAGTCGACACCCTACTCACAAATATGATAAAGGCTATCAATAGATCAATCTGAAGTGCACATTTAGGAAAATGATCCTCTAGTAAGTGCCCATCCTTTGTCATCAAGAAAACAGTACTAATGGCCATAACTGTTTTAAAGTCACTTACAAAAATTTCTAAAGTTGATTCCACAATGAAATATTTACCAGAAAATATTCAATGATTAAAAAAAAGCAGTCAGCACACACAGGACATTGAGAAATGTTTAGTCTTTAAACAAATGGATGAGGGCATCAATTACAAATAATTATGTTAGATAAAATAATGAAAGCTCTGAGGAGTTTGAATGTTTCATATGAAATCAGACCTCTGCACAAAGATTAAAAAATGGAGACATGATTAAAGAATCTGATTAAAGACTTTGGGGAAAAATTGATGCTTATTTTGAGAAAATCTTTCCTTAAAGTGGTCTTTCTAGTTAGCTGGTGTATCTTGACAGTCATTTGCGGTGGTTGCTTGTGTTTAAGTTGGGAGGCATATTTATGCTCAGCAATCATTACAACGTGCCAAGTTTTGAAATATATTGGGCATGACTTAAATAAATACCACCCCCAAAATTTCCACAATAGTAAGTTAGGAGATTCAGCTCTAAAACTCCAGATTTGCTAAATGACTCCCTAACACTGAATGCAGCAGCAGCTGAGCAGTTTTCCTCTCTCTGGTGCAATCTGTATGTGTACCTGGCGGCCATATTTTCTTTTATCAGATACTGTTGCTACGGCAACCACCTCCTTTGTAAGGGCTCAGGGTAGCTGCTTCTTTTTGGAAAGGGCTTCTGGGCTGGTTGCCAGATTTTCAATACCAAAATTCAGGATTCCACTGAAGCTTACTTAACCCTTTCACTGGCCTGAGAATAAATAGAGTGCAAAAGCTTTTTAAATTTATTTTATTTTTTTATGTTAAGTTCCAGGATACATGTGCAGAATGTGTAGGTTTTTTACATAGGTATACATGTGCCATGATGGTTTGCTGCACTTACCTACCTGGCAACTAGGTTTTAAGCCCTGGATGCATCAGGTATTTGCCCTAATGCTCTCCCTCCCTTTGCTTCCCAATCCCCGACAGGCCCCTGTGTGTTGTTCCCCTCCCTGTGTCCATGTGTTCTCATAGTTCAGCTCCCACTTATGAGAACATGAAATGTTTGGTTTTCTGTTTCTGTGTTAGTTTGTTGAGAATGATGGCTTCCATCTTCATTCATGTCCCTGCAAAGGACATGATCTCATTCTTCCAACCACTGCTCAAGGAAATAAGAGAAGACACAAACACATGGAAAAACATTCCATGCTCATAGATAGGAAGAATCAGTATCATGTAAATGGCCCTACTGTCCAAAGTAATTTACAGATTCAATGCTATTCTCATCAAGCTACTATTAACCTTCATCACAGAATTAGAAAAAGAACTACTTTAAATTTCATACGGGACCAGAAAAGAGCCTGTATAGCCAAGACAATCCTAAGCAAAAAGAACAAAGCTAGAGGCATCATGCTACCTGCTTCAAACTATACTACAAGGCTACAGTAACCAAAAAAGCTTTTATCCCCAAAGGGAAGCAGAAGCTATCAGAAGACAAATCTAGAAATACTCTTTTACAGGGACACATGCTGTGTTGAAAAGGAAAATAAAGGAGATTTTTGTTTAATAATTAAAGAGAAGACAATCATTGTTGATGTTTTTCAGGACAATTCACAAGGGTTATGATTTAAGTCCAATTTGTAGTTCTCTGATTCTAACCCCATACAGGGGAAAAATCAGTTCACATTAATAAAATGATTTTTAGTGTACCCTTACTTTTCCCTACTGAGACACAAAATGTAGCATGGTTACAAAAGAAAAAATAGAAGCTTCCTAATCCAGAGTCCTTATAATCATTTCCACAAACCATATTTCTTGAGCTCCTTCCATCCTTACTTCTTTTATTGCTAGTCTCACTAGACTTCAAGCTAGAGAAAGGGTCTCACAGGTCTGTCTACCTTCTGACTCTTTCCGATTCTGTTTATGAAAGTGTTCATTTTATCTTTGAACTTTAATAAATAGTTTTTATATTTTGATACAGTCTGAGTAAAACACATTTCTTTGTTCTACTTCTGTCCTTTGAAGTCATGTAGAAGGAATCTCAACCTTTATCCGTATTACAGCTCTTTAGAAAAATTAAAAATAGCCGTTATGTTTCCCAAGTATGGTGGTCATGGAGTTTTGACTTTAAAAGACCTTCCAGAGGAGTGAACCAGATTAACAGCCTCCAGTGCCTGCACCTTTGGATGCATAGGGCCATGGAAGCCAGGACAATTCTTCCGCTGGGTTGCTTCCACCTCATGACTGAATACAGCCGCAATTCTAGAACAAAGCCTTTCCTGTCCTATGGGAGATTCATCTAACAGCTAACTTTAGCTTGCCAACTTTCCATGGGTCTGGCCAAGATGATTTTTTTAGAACCGTGCTATGAGTTGAAGCTCTTCATATACAATTCTTCAATTCTTCTTTCCACAGGTGTCAGAGCTGTGCCAGAGCATTAAGACTCTTCCTATCTATTACTTCTCTCTCACTCTTGATCCTTGTATACATCACAGATATTTTTCCGATAAATCTCCTGTGCATCCAGTCCCATCTGGCTATCTGCTTCTTGGGGGACTCACACAGACACACCAAGTATGTTCTTTTTCAGGCTAAATATTCTTAAATCATCAGTCCTAATATATATGTAGTGCTTTGCAGACCTTTGTCTTCCAGATGCATTCCAGCCTCTTAATGTTCCTCTTAAATGAAGCACCATGTAGGAAAAACATTTCTTAGGACTGTTTGAACAACACAGAGCTGCACTCATTGTCCGTTCCTGTATTCTGAGCACAGTGTTTTCTTAATGTATTTCAAGATGACATTAACATTTTGGGCAGTTTTATCACTCTGTTGATTCATATGGAGCATGTAAAAAACCAAATGAAGAGTATGGATTTAGTCAAACAAAATCGAGAATATGTCTGCTGTCCTATTCAAGGTTTGTGGAATTTGAATCCACTAAGAGTTTTTCACATAGCCTATCTGTAATAAAATTCCTCCTGTTCTGTCCTATATAGGCAATTAACCTAGGCATAGCTAGCTATTCACATCTGTTCTAAGTTTATTCTATTTGATAACTTCAGTAATTTCTACCATCCATTATATTAGCATTAGGATAAGCTATGCCTTGTACTTCTGGCCACTTTGGAATTTCATAAGTATGACAGCAATATTTATATTACAACTATTGACCAAAATGCATAGCCACCACAAAGGAGAAGTCACAAGATATGTTCAATCAATCATTACCTTTGGGAAAGTCATTCATTCAACTACATATCTGTAAAATTTTATTGCCATTCATAGCATGTTTCTCCATCTTTTCCATAAGAAATTTTCAAATGTATCACACAAATACAAGTGGAACACCATTTTCTTAGCCTACAGAGTAACTATAACAAAATACTATATGACTTACTTTTAACCTATGTGAGTATTCAATGTTTATTAATGTCTTCGCTCCTTATGGCATAAATTAATATTTGAAGCTATTCTGAAATGTAAAAGGGATGGGATAATTTGTGAATATGTCTCATTATTATTAACAGAGTTTACTTTGATATTAGCCATGTAAAATGGTTAAAAATGTTTCAACTCATTGTGTAAAAGCAATTTAGTTGTGAGATTTTTTTTCTTAGTAAGATCCTTTTCAAAATGAGGTTCTTAAAAGGTAATTTGTCAGAGAATCATGACCAACCCCTTGCCTCCCCACCCCCACACAAAACAAAACCAAAAACCTCACTGAGAAGTGAAAAAGAATTCTAAGTGTTAAGAAAATTTCAGATAATATGATTAAAGCTCACTTAGGCAGAATTTCTAAAACCTTTTGGTGTCTGTCATTTACCATTGTTAAAGGATAAATGGAGATTTGTAATACAAGATTATTTAGTGCTTAGCAATATTGTGTCTCTCATTGATAGTCACACAGAATGTGGACTTAGGCTTTTGTGTTCTCCCTCCTTTACTTTTCAATAACACAAATCATTTGTGGATATTGGTCAAATACAAGTTTCCAAGTAAAATATTTAAAAAGAGAATTAAATGAACAGAAATACATGTATATAACGACCAGGAACGAGAACATGTTTGGAAAAAAACGTAGTGCTTCCATTTTTTCAAGAGTTATATATGTGTGTGTATATCTATATCTATTATCTATCTATCTATCTATCTATCTATCTATCTATCTATCTGTCTGTCTATCTATCTCTCTCTCTCTTAAGTTTGGTGCAAAAGTAATTGTGGTTTTTGCCATTACTTTTAAATGTTATTTGGAATTGTAAGTGACATGAAAGAAATTTTTGTGATAATGAAAACACATATATTGATTATAGGATTGTAGTGGTGATTGCACTGGTGTCTACATTTGTCGAAGTGCACACACACAGACACACACTTATCTATATATGAAACTTATCTATATACATGCAAAAAATTTTGTATAGGGCAAAATTATAGTAATTTAAATGGCATTTAAAATGTTACCAAATATTTGTCTGTTCATATCCTTTGTCCACTTTTTGGTGGGTTTGTTTTTTTTCTTGTAAATTTGCTTAAGCTCTTTGTAGATTCTGGTTATTAGCCCTTTGTCAGATAGGTAGATTGGAAAAATTTTTTCCTATTCTGTTGGTTGCTGGTTCACTCTAATGATAGTTTCTTTTGCTGTGCAGAAGCTCTTAAGTTTAATTAGATCCCATTAATCTATTTTAGCTTTTCTTGCCATTGCTATTGGTGTTTTAATCATGAAGTCTTTGACTATGCCTATGTCCTGAATGGTATTGCCTAGGTTTTCTTCCAGGGTTTTTATAGTGGTAGGTTTTATATTTAAATCTTTAATCCATCTAGAGTTAATTTTTGTGTAAGGTGTAAGGAAGGTATCCAGTTTCAGCTTTCTGCCTATGGCTAGTCAGTTTTCCCAACACCATTTATTAAATAGGGAATCCTTTCCCCATTGTTTGTTTTTGTCAGATTTCTTGGAGATCAAATGCTTGTAGGTATGTGGTCTTATTTCTGAGTTCTCCATTCTGTGTCATTGATCTATGTATCTATTTTTGTACCGGTACCATACTGTTTTGGTTACGGTAGTCTTGTGGTATAGCTTAAAGTCAGGCAGCACAATGCCTCCAGCTTTGTTCTTTCTGTTTAGGGTTGTCTTGGGTATTCAGGCTCTTTATTGTTTCCATATAAACTTTAAAATAGTTTCTTCTAATTCTGTGAAAAATTTCAATGATAGTTTAATGGGAATAGCATTGAATCTATACATTAATTTGTGCTATATGGTCATTTTCATGATATTGATTCCTCCTATCCATGAGCATGGAATGTTTTTCAATTTGTTTGTGTCCTCTCTGATTTCCTTGAGCAGTGGTTTGCAGTTCTCCTTGAAGAGGTTCTTCACTTCCATTTTTAGCTGTATTCCTAGGTATTTTATTCTTTTTGTGGCAATTGTGAATGGGAGTTCATTCATGATTTGGTTCTTAGCTTATCTGTTGTTGGTGTATAGGAATACTAGTAATTTCTGCACATTGATTTTGTATCCTGAGACTTTGCTGAATTTGCTTATCATCAGCTTAAGAAGCTTTTGGGCTGAGACAATGGGATTTTCTAGAAATATAGGATCATGTTATCTGCAAATATAATTTGACTTCCTCTCTCCCTATTTGAATACCTTAACTTTCTCTTGTCTGATTGCTCTGGCCAAAACTTCTAATATTATGTTGAATAGGCATGGTGAGAGAGGGTGCCCTTGTCTTGTGCCAATTTTCAAGGGGAATGTGGGTTTATCATATATGGCCTTTATTATTTTGAGGTATGTTTCTTCAGTACCCAGTTTATTGAGAGTTTTTAACATGAAGGAGGTTGAATTTTGTCAAAGGCCTTTTCTGCATCTGTTGAGATAATCTTATGGTTTTTGTCTTTAGTTCTATTTATGTGATGAATTACATTTATTGATTTGCATATGTTGAACCAACCTTGCATCCCAGGGATAAAGCCAACTTGGTCATGGTAGATAAGCTTTTTGATGTAATGCTGGATTTTGTTTGTTTGCCAGTATTTTATTGAGCATTTTTCCATTGATGTTTATCAGGGATGTTGGCTTGACGCTTTCTTTTTTGTTGCTATCTCTGCCAGATTTTGGTATCAAGATGATGCTGGCTTCATAAAATAAGTTAAGGAGGGGCCCCTCATTTTCAATTGTTTGGAATAGTTCCAGTCAAAATGGTATTCTCTTCTTTGTACCTCTGGTAGAAATCAGCTGTAAATCTGTCTGGTCTGGGTGTGATTGGTAGACTATTTATTATTGCCTCAATTTCAGAACTCATTATTGGTCTACTCAGGGATTTGATTTCTTCCTGGTTTAGACCTGGGAGAGTGTATGTGTCCAGAAATGTATCAATGTCTTCTAGATTTTCTAGTTTATGTGCATAGAGGTGTTTATGGTATTCTCTGATAGTTGTCTGTACTTCTGTGGGGTCAGTGTTGATATCCCCCTTATCATTTCTGATTGTGTCTATTTGAGTCTTCTCTCTTTTCTTCTTCATTAGTCTAGCTAGTGGTCTATGTATTTTATTTTATTTTTTCAAAAAACTAGCTCCTGGATTTGTTGATTTTTTTGAAGGGTTTTATGTGTCTCTATCTCCTTCAGTTCTACTCTGATCTTGGTTATTTCTTGTCTTCTGGTAACTTTACAGTTTGTTTTCTCTTGGTTCTCTAGTTCTTTTAGTTGTGTTGTTAGGTTGTTATTTGATATTTTCCTACCTTTTTGACATAAGCATTTAGTGCTATGAGTTTCCCTCTTAGCACTGCTTTAGTTGGTTCCAGAGATTCGGATACATTGTCTTTTTGTTCTCATTAGTTTCAAAGAACTTCTTGATTTCTGCCTTAATTTCATTATTTACTCAGGAGTCATTCAGGAGCCCGTTCTTCAATTTCCATGTAGTTGTGTGGTTTTGAGTAAATTTCTTAGCCTTAAATTCTAATTTGATTGCACTGTAATCTGAGAGACTGCTACAATTTCAGTTCTTTTGCATTTGCTGAAGAGTGTTTTACTTCCAATTATGTGATTAATATTAGAGTAAGTCCCAATGTGGTGATGAGAAGAATGCATATTCTGTTGTTTGTGGGTAAAGAGTTTTATAGATATCTATCAGTTTTGCTTGATCCAGAGCTGGGTTTAGGCCATGAATATATTTGTTAATTTTCTGTCTTAATGATCTGTCTAATATTGTCAGTGGGGTGTTAAAGTCTCTCACTATTATTGCGTGGGAGTCTAAATCTCTGCATATACATTTAGAATAGTTAGCTCTTTTTGTTGAATCAACCCCTTTACTGTTACCCTTCTTTGTCTCTTTTGATCTTTGTTGGTTTAAAGTCTGTTTTGACAGAAACTAGGATTGTGACCCCTGCTTTTTTCTGTTTTCCATTTGCGTGGTAAATTTTCCTCCATCTCTTTTTTTTTTTATTGAGCCTATGTGTATCTTTGCACATGAGATGGGTATCTTGAAGACTGCATACCAATGGGTATTAGCTCTATCCAACTTGCCACTCTGTGTTTTTTAATTGGAATGTTTAGCCCATTTACATTTAAGGTTAATATTGTTATGTGTGAATATGATTCTGTCATTGCGATGCTAGCTGTTATTTTGCAGACTTGTTTATGTGGTTGCTTCATAGTATCACTTGTCTGTCTACTTCAGTGTATTTTTGTAGTGGCTGGTACCAGTTTTTCCTTTCCATATTTAGTGCTTCCTTTAGCAGCTCTTGCAAGGCAGGCCTGGTGGTGACAATTCTTTCAGCATTTAGTTGTCTGAAAAGGATATTGTTTCTCCTTTGTTTATGAAGCTTAGTTTGGTCAGATATAAAACTCTGGGGGACCAGGTGCGGTGGCGCATGCCTTTAATCCCAGCACTTTGGGAAGCTGAGGCGGACAGATCGCAAAGTCAAGAGATCGATACCATCCTGGCCAACATCGTGAAACCCAGTCTCTACTAAAAATACAAAAATTAGCTGAGCGTGGTAGTGTGTACCTGTAGTCCCAGCTACTTGGGAGCCTGAGGCAGGGGAATTGCTTCAACCCAGGAGGCAGAGGTTGCAGTGAGCCGAGATTGCGTTACTGCACTCTAGCTTGGGTGACAGAGTGAGACTCCATCTCAAAAACAAGAAAAAACAAAAACAAACAAACAAAAAACCTCTGGGTTGGAAATTCTTTTCTTAAGAATGTTGGATATTGACCCCAAAACTCTTTTTTGCTTTTAGAGTTTCCTCTGAGAAGTCCACTGTTAGTTTGATGGTTTGATGGATTTTCCTTTGTAGGTGATCTGGCCTTTCTCTCTGGCTGCCCTAACTTTTTTTTTTCTTCTCAACCTCAGATTATGTGTCTTGATGATTCTGTGTCTTGGGGTTGATACTTCTTGTGGAGTATCTTACTGGGGCTCTCTGGGTTTCCTGGATCTGAATGTTGGCCTGTCTTGCTAGGTTGTGGAAGTTCTCTTGGATGATATCCTGAAGTGTGTTTCCCAGCTTGGTTCCATTCTCCCCCTCTCTTTCAGGTACCACAGTCAGTTGTAGGTTTGGTCTTTTTACATAGTTCCATATTTCTCAGAGGTTTTATTTGTTCCCTTTCATTTCTTTTTTGCTGTTCTTGTTGGCTTGATTTGTTTCAGAAAGATAGTCTTCAAGCTCTGAGATTCTTTCCCCTACTTGGTCTATTCTGTTTTTAATACTTGTGTTTACATTGTGAATTTCTCATGTGTTTTTCAGCTCCATCAGGTCAGTTATGCTCCTCTCTAAACCGGCTATTCTGGTTATCATCTCCTGTGTTGTTTTATCATGGTTCTTAGCTTCTTTGCACATTGAGTTACAACATGGTCCTTTAGCTCAGTGCAGTTCATTATCATCCATCTTCTGAAGCCTGCTTCTGTCAATTAATCCATCTCAGCCTTAGCCCAATTTTGTGCCCTGCTGGACAGGTATTGTAGTCATTTGGATGAGAAGAGTCACTCTGGCTTTTTGAGTGTTTAGCATTTTTGTGATTTTGTATTTAGCATTTTGTGATTCTTTCTCATCTTTGTGGGATTATCTACCTTCAATTTTTGTGTTTGCTGACCTTTGAATGGGGATTTTGTGGGCTTTTGTTGTTGCTTTTTTGTTTCTTTGTCTTTTAATAGGTCACGCTTTCGTAGGGCTTCTGTGGTTTGTTCGGGGTCTACTCCATACCCAATTGCCTCAGCTTTTCCCTTACCTAGAGGTATCACCAGTGAAGGCAGCAAAACAGCAAAGATGGCAGCCTTCTCCTACCTCGGGGAGCTCCATCTCAAGCAGGTACTGACCTGTTGCTGGCCTGGAAGCTCCTGTAGAAGGTGTTTGGAGACCCCTGTTGGGAGGTCTCACCCTTCTTTCCACTGAAAGAAGCAGTCTAGCTGTTTTTTAGTAGAGCAGGTTTACTGCACTGGGGGGAACCCTTTCCTTCCTTGTCCAGAGAGCCTGGACTCTCTGGAGCCAGCAAGCTGGAAAGGCCGAGTCAGCTGAACCACAAGACATTGACCACCCCTACCCCAGTCCCCAGGGATCTCTGTCCCAGAGAGAGATCAGAGTTCTGTCCATATAACCCTGGCTGGAATTTCTCACATTCCCACAGGGAGACCCCACCCAGTGAGGAGGAATAGATTATGGTCCCACTTAAAGAAGCAGCCTGGGCATGATGTGACACAGCAGCTGTGCTGTGACTTTGGGTCTGCTCTTCATCAGGACTATCTGGACTCCCTGAAGTCTGCAGGCTAAAACAGGTGAGTTGACCTAACCACAGAAATAGTAGCTGCCCCTCCGCCAGGAACTCCTCTGTCTCAGGCAGTCTCCAGCCTGTTGCACTGGCTGGTTAGAATTCCAAGCCAGTGGCTCTTAATTTGTGAGATGACTTAGAAGTGGGGAGGTGGGACCCACAGAACAATGCTACTTGGCTCCCTGGATTCAGCCCCCTTCCTAAGGGAAATGGATCTCCTGTTCAGATGGATCTCCTGCCTTGCTAAGATTCTCAGGGCCAGAATGTGTAAAACTCCCGGGTCTCTGTGAGGAGACTCTGCACAGCTCTGTGTATCAAATCCAAGGCCCTGGTGGCATGGTCTTATGTGTGGATCTCCTGATCCCTAGGGAGAAGCATGGTTTCCTGGGCAG
Source organism: Sapajus apella (assembly GCF_009761245.1). Classification (NCBI taxonomy): domain Eukaryota; kingdom Metazoa; phylum Chordata; class Mammalia; order Primates; family Cebidae; genus Sapajus; species Sapajus apella. Next base: position 24,274,564 of record NW_022436951.1, on the reverse strand, counting down.
GGTTGCACAGTCACTCAGGGCTGCCTGTGGCTGGGGGTGGAGATTCCTTTGGCTCCATGCCATTCCTGTGTGGGCTGTTGCCCCAGCCTGCTTTTCTTTGTTCTCTGCGGGTCGAGTTGTCCTCCTAGTCAGTTTCAATGTGAGAACCTGGATATTTCTGTTGAAAGCTTTGAATTCACTGCCACTTGCATTCCTCTCCATGAAGGCTGCGAACTGCAGCCACTTCTATCTGGCCATCTTGGCCTTTCCTATTCAGTTACTTTTTACTTCCTTTGAATGAATAGTAATTTTTATTCATTTACATGTTGATAGTCATTTGGATTATTTCTAAATTTTGGCCAATATGAAAAAAGCCCATGTATAATTTTATGCCATATGCTTTCATTTATTTTAGTAAGTAGCAGTAAAAATGCTTCGTCATATAACAAGTGTATGTTTATCTTTATAAAACTATGTCTAGTTGTTTTCCAAAGTGGTCAGATTATTTTACATTTCCACTAATAATAATTCTAGGAGCTCTACACCCTCATCATCACTTAGATTGGTCAGCCTTTTCCATTTGCCTATTCTACGGGATGCGTAGGGTATTTCACTGAGGTTTTAATTTTCATTTTCTTGATCATTAATAAAATTAAACATGCTTTTTATGTGCTATTTATATTGGCTATTCTTGAATATATTCTTTTTTGAAGTATCTGTTCAAATTGTTTTTCTATTTTTAATAGGATTGTCTTCTCATTATATTGTGAATGTTTGAAAAATATTCCAGAGACAGGCGTTGATATGTGTATGAGTTTTCTTTCATTCCATGGCTTGTCTCTTCTTATTCTCAAAGTAGTCTTTTGAATGACAGAAGTTTTCAATTTTATGAAGTATAATTTGTTAATTGTTTTATTGGTGCTTTTTGTGTTTAAACAATCTTTGCCTTACTCAACATCACAAGGATTTTTCTGGTTTTTATTTTAGAAGTTTTACAGTTTTGGCTTTTATGCTTTGGTCTATGATTGTTGTATATGGTGTGTGTACATGAGCTAGAGTTGTCTTTTCTCCAATATGAACATCTAGTTCTAGCAGAATTTACTTAAAAATACTGTCTTTTCCCCATTGAGTTAACTTGGTAAAGATCAGTTGGCCTTATTTATCTCAGTCTATTCCTGTACTTTATTCTTTTTCATTAATCTGTAAGTGTAGTCTTACCTGAATTACATACTCTCCAAATTCCTGCAGCTATGAAGGTATAATCTTAAAATCAGGTAGTGTAAATCCTCCAATTTTATTCTTTTTAAAAATAGTTTTGGCTGTTTTATGTTGCTTTCTCCAGTAGATTTTAGAGTTATCTTTTCCATTACTGCACAATATGCAGGAATTTGGATTGGAAAATTCATTATTGTCAATTGACATGATAAAAATATTGAGTTTTTCAATCTTTAGATATGGTATATCACTCCACTTATTTGGATCTTTAATATCTCTTAGAAATATCTTGAAATTTTTGCTATATAGATTTTGTACACATTTTGTTACATTTATGCCTAAACAGCTCATGTTTTTGTGTGTAATAGTAAATGGTGTTCTTTGAATTTTATTTTCTGATTGTTCATTGCTAGTTTATAAAAATTTCTTGTATATTTCCTAGGCTGCTGAAAACTTGCTAATTAAGTTTAGTTCTAGTAGCTTCTTTGTAAATTTTAAAAGATTTTCTATGTATATGATCAGTATATCTGTGATAGCCATGTTTATGTCTTCATTTTGAAGCTGTGCCTACTTTTTCTTTCTTTTCGCACTGGTGATACAATCCTGAACAAAAGTGATGAAAGCAAGAACTTTGCCTTGCTTCCATTCTTAGAGGAGAAGTTTTCAGTCTTTCATCATTAAATATTATCGTTGCTGTGGGATTTTTAGAGGTACTTTTTATTAAGTTGTGGACATTTCCTTTAATCAATATTTTGATATAATTTTTAAATCAAAAGAGGTTTCAAATTTTTTGAAATGTTTGTTCTATATCTATTGAGATGATTATATAAAATGCCCACCTTCTTCGGTTAATGGCATGAATTACACATCAACTTTGTACTCCTGGGATAAACAAATTTCACTTTTTCATGTTGCATTTTCCTGATGTTGTTGAATGTGAATTCTAAGTATTGTATTAAGAATACTGCTTGTCAATAAAAAGAATATTATTAATTTTCTTATTAGTAATATTCTTCTTAATAGTAAGAACATTACTCCTTAATACCACGTTTATGGTTGTCTGAATAATGGCTCCCCCAAATATGTCCACATCCCAATCTCCTTTATGTGTGAATATGCTACATTACATGGAAAAAGGAACTTTGAAAATGTGATTCAAGTGAGAAACCATGAGATGGGGAGATTATTCTGCATTATCAGAGCGAGGCCAGTCTAATCACAAGGGTCTTTAAAAGCAGATAAATTTTCCTGGTGGTGGTCAGGGACATGTGTCAACAGAAGCAAGGTCAAAGAGAGGTGGTGTTGCCAGCTTTGAAAATGCAAGAAAACAGCTATAAACCAAAAAATGTGAGTGGCCTTTAGAGATGAGAAAAGGGAAAGAAAAGAAATGAATACTGTACTAGAGCACCAAGGAAGAAATGCAACCCTTGATTTTATTCCAGTGCTTCGGATTTCTGACCTACAGATCTATACGATAATAAATCAGTGTTAAGCTACTAAGTTTGTGGAAATTTGTTCCAGTAACAACAACAACAAAAAAACTAATACAATGTTCATGAAAGATATTTGTTGGTAGGTTTCTTGTAGTTTCCTTCTTATTTATTATCTAGGTAATACTAGCCTTATAAAATGAGCTAGTTCTCTCTAGTTAAACTTTCTAAAATGATTTGTGTAATTTTGCATTGCTTCCTCCAGCAGCGTTCAATAGATTTTTACCAATGAAACTACCTTAACTGTCCTTTTTTTTGTGAGCAGATTCTAAATTAAAACTTGCATTATTTAATGATTACAGAGCATTTCACAGTTCTTAATTTCTCTTGTCTGTTTCTACACTTTATATACTTGTTTATTTTATTTAAAACTTTGAATTAAAATAAGATTCACTTAAGATTTTTTAATGTCTATAGGATCTATAGTAATATTTCCTCTTTCATTCTTAAAACTATTGTTTCCCATCCTCTCACAGTTTACTTGACTATTGCAGCTAGAAGTTAATCAATTAATCTGCATTTTCAAATTAGCAGCTTTTAGATTTTAGATTTTTTATTTTCCTGTTTGCCAGATTTTTATGTTACTGATTTCTGCTCAGATTTTATTATATTCTTTCTTCTATATACATTGGACTTGCTTGCTTGTTTCTTAAAATGGAAACTTAGACCATTTTCTTAGTCCTTTTCTAATATAAGTATTTATAGCTAGAGAGTTTTTTACTTACTCTTTTATCTCCACTTTCAAAATTCTGGTGTTATAATTTCATTTTCCTTCAGTTAAAATGATCTCAGTTTTCTTCTTTGACTCATGGGGTATTTAGAAGTGTGATTATTAATTTCCAAATATTTGCCAGTTTTCCAGACATTGCTGTTTCACTCATATTGTGTTTTATTTCTAATTTAGTTTTATTATAGTCAAAGAACATACTCTGTACAGTGTCAATACTTTAAAATTTATTGGGAATTGTATTATAATCCAGAATGGTATAACTGTGACATTTTCATGTGCATTTGAACAGACTGTATTATGCAGTAAAAGAATGTAGTATTTTAAAAATATGAATTATGTCAAGTGTGTCAGTAGTGTTCAGATGTTCTGTATATTTAGCGATTTTAATATTTACTTGAAATTACTCAAAGAAGAATGTTGAAATCTCCAAATATAATTGGAAAGTCTCTACTTTTCTTTGAAGTGTGCCTGTTTTGCTTTACTTCTTTAGCAGCTCTGTTATTAAATGCATACATACTTGGGATTATTAAGTCTCTTTGACAAATTGAACTTTTTTTGTGTTGTGGCTGACCCTTTTTTCTTTTGGTAATATTTCTTCTTATGAGGATTACTTTCTCAAATGTTACTATAGACATTTCAGCTTTCTTATAATTGATGATTGTGTGATATAAGTTTTTCCATTCTTTGGCATTTAAACTCTTATTTATAAATAAGTGGGAAGAGAAATTGATTAATGGGTTCAAATAATAGAGTTTCATAGAAGAAAGAAGATCTAGCATTTGATAGAGCAGTAGGATGAGTATACACTAATCAATTGTATTTCAAAATAGCTAGAGGAGAATAATTAGAATAATTAGCATAAAGAAAAGCAAATATTTAAGATGATGAATATCCCAATTACATTGATTTAATTTTTACCAATTATGTGAATATACTAAATTGTCACATGCATCCTGAAAATATATACATTTATTATGTATCAATAAAAAAATTTTAAAGTGACGTACAGATAGCACGTATTTGCTTACAGACAATGTATAGTTGGGAACTGTTTATTTGGTTCCTCTCTCTTTTTTTCTTTATCAGTCTAGCTGGTGATCTATCTGTTTTGTTAATCTTTTCGAAAAACCTATTCCTGAATTCACTGATATTTTGAATGGTTTTTCATGTCAGGATTTCATTCAGTTCAAGTCTGATTTTGGCTATTTCTTGTCTTCTGCTGGCTTTGAGGTTGATTTGTTCTTCGTTCTCTAGTTCTTTCTGTTGTAATGTTAGGTTGTTAATCTGAGATCATTCCAACTTTTGGATGTGGGTATTTAGTGTTAGGAATTTCTCTCTTAATATTGCCTTAGCTGTGTCCAAAAATTCTGGGGCGTTTTGTCTTTGCTCTCATTAGTTTCAAAGAACTTCTTGATTTCTGCCTTAATTTCATTATTTATCCAAAAGTCATTCAGGAGCATGTTGTTCAATTTTCATGTAGAATTTCTCCCATCCCCTTATTTTGAGCCATCCCTTATTTTGAGTTCTGTATATGTGGTTTGTGTGGTTGCTTTATAGTGACACTGGTCTGTGTGTTTATGTGTGTTTTTGTTGTAGCTGGTAGTGGTCTTTCTTTTCTATATTGGGTGTTCCTTTCAAGATCTCTTGTAAAACAGGTCTGGCAGTAATGAATTCCCTTAATTCAATTCAATGGAATTGTTTTGAACAATTTTCTTAGTCTTGAATTCCATTTGTATTGTACTTTGATCTGAAAGTGTGTTTGGCATGATTTCCATTCTTTTGCCTTTGCTGAGGATTGCTTTACATCCAGTCATGTGGTCAATTTTAGAGTATGTGCCATACGACAATGAGAAGAATGTATATTCCGGTTTTGGATGGAAAGTTCTGTAGACGGCTTTCAGATCCATTTGGTTCAATGTTGAGTTCAGGTCCTGAATATCTTTGTTAATTTTCTGCCCCAATGATCTATCCAATACCGTAAGTGGAGTTTCAGTCTCCCACTATTGTTGAGTGGGAGTCTATATCTCTTTGTGGGTCTCTAATAACTTGGTTTATGAATCTAGGTGCTTCAGTGTTAGAAACATATATATTTAGGATAGTTAGATCTTCTTGTTGAGTTGCACCCTTTACCATTATGTAATGCCCTTTGTCTTTTTTTGATCTTTGTTGGTTTAAATTCTATTTCATCTGATATGAGGACTGCAACCTGCTTTTTTCTGTTTTTCATTTGCCTAGTAGATTTTCCCCCTTCCCCTTGTTTTGAGCCTATGGTTTGTCTTCTTTGGAGCCCCTCAGACTGTTCCAACCTGTGCTTGTTACCCAGCTCCATAGTTGCTTCTACATTTTCAGGTACTTTATATCAGCACTCGACTTATGGTACCAATTTACTGTATTAGTGGATTTTCACCGTTATAGGAAGAAATACCGGAAACCGGGTAATTTATAAAGGAAAAAGATTTCATTGACTCAGTTCTGCATTGCTGGAGAGGCCTCAGGAAACTTACAATTATGGCAGACGGTGAAGGAGAAGGAGGCATCTTTTTCACAAGGTGACAGGATGGAGTGAGTGCAAGTAGAGAAAATGCCAGACAGTTATCAAACCATCAGATCTCGTAAGACTCACTCATTGTCGTGAAAGCAGCATAAGAGAAACTATTTTTTTTTTTTTTTTTTTTTTTTTTTTTTGTGAATGCTCTCACCTTTGTTTCTCTCCATATACCTGTGATACAGATATTTCATACATAACAAGGTCAAGGACATATGCATGTTCTACCCAAAACAGAGGCAGAACCATGAATAAAACATCTAGCCCAGCAGTCAACTCATTTCCCCGAGGAGTG